>NC_039487.1:7046632-7418344 GCF_003590095.1 Trichoplusia ni
ATCTAAAATAAACAGGGGTATATCATTTTATGCTTTGTTACCATTACAGGCAAGTGCGAAATGTAAAGTTTCAAAGTTACGTGACTTTCTTAATTATTCTAAGACACCACTGACAAGCGGTGAAGGAAAACATCGTGATTAAACCTGGATTCCAAATATTGGAATCTGAAATCAGCCAATATCACTGAATAAGCTTGTCGTGGTAAATAAATTCCCTGCAGTGAGACGTATATAGGCTGGTATTATATATTATTACAATCAGCACAAAATAAATCCTGTAAAAAGACCTTATTTTAAAAATAAACACAAAAAAAATGTATGGTAATTCCATTCACGTGGTCGCCATACTTGATAATGCAAATGAAAGTATTTCACATTCGCATAACTGAATATCATATAAGTCATACAACCCAGCACGTGGAGAAAATATCCCATACATTTATTCCATACAAATTCATTCAGGCCACATTTCAATGTTATCAATTTTATTGTCGTAAACATTGGGTTCCTGAATTAGCTAGACGTAAAACAAAAACGTGTGATACAATTTACAAAGTATTTTCTTGTCTAAGTCAATTTTATTTTATCTTGAGAGTAATAGGAACAAGGATTTGTTTTTAAAACATTCATAATTACGATTTAAATCAGTATAATCCATTAGAATTTAAGACTAAAATTAAATTATTTATAACTATTTGTTGCCCGCGGGCCCGCACTGAAAATGATCCCACGCTAACATAAAATTGGGATAAAATCTTTCCTATGTGTTAATTCTGGTTTTAAACTATCCGTGTACTCAGTTTTGTCTAAATCAGTTCAGTGTTTTTTGTGTAAAAGAGGATCAAATATCCATACATCCATACTTACCAACTTTCGCGTTTATAATGTTAGTTAGATTTAAACAATTTAATTTTTCAAAGTAAAGATTTCCGGATAAGATTTTCTTATCTTTATCAAAAGCAAAAATAGCACTAAACAATCTTAACAATTAAGGTAACATAATAATTTGAAATATACATTTAACAACCATTTATATTTTTGATCTTGTCTTAAAGACATTAATTAATTGTATAATTAAATTGTAAATTAATTTGACTTTTACATAACTATAATTGTCTTAAAGGCACATTATTGCACACGCTCAAATACACGTGAATTTAAATGTACAAACCCATTTTGAAACCATGACGAAAATTATTTACAATTCTGATATAAGCCAAGCATTCTGTACAATTACCTCTTATGAATAATATATTATAAGTTTATTGGTTTTGAGACACACAGATATCGAGGTTACTCAGGTAGTATTTAATTTAAAAGGAAGAAAATTTAAATATGGGTGAAAGAAATTGATTATAATACCAGCCTATGTGTCTAAATACTGGCATAAGCCTCTGTCCGTATAGCGAAAGTTTTAAACATTATCACCAATTGCGGTTCAAAATATGGATTTGTATACATGTGGTGCAGGTTCGATCCCAACATAGGCAAAGTATAAAGGTATACTTTCTTAATTCTTCTAGGAAACTTCTAACTATAATTGATTGAAAATCTGGATTCCGAATACTAGAATCTGAAATCACCAACCCGCAGAGAGCTAGCATGTTGATAAAAACTCAACCCTTCTATACCGGAAAAGGCCTGTGCCCAGCAGTGGGATGTATATAGGCTGTTATTATAATATACCAACACACACACTTAAAGTAGCCTATGTGTATCAGTATACCAAAATAGACTTAAGTTAATTGACACCCAACATTCTCATTAGTTACATAAAACGATCATTGTGACAATATGTCTCCAACTTATGATACAATCCATTCGAAAATCCTCACGTTTTCAGGCACGCGTCACACCATTATACTTTTTGTTTCATCTGAAACGGGCCCTAATTATATAAGTGAAAACGTTTACTGTTAACAATGTTTTTTATTGTTATTTCATCAAATCTTACCGACGTCACGAATAAAGACGTAATTTGTTAGGGGTAAGTTTTTGTTTCTGTACGCGTGATTTTCGGCTTCGGTTACGTTGATTTTAAGTCACGTGGAGCGAACAATTTGAAAACAAGTGCTTTGAAAATTCAATGACGACGGTGTCTTGTTAGATAAGGCTGTGGTTTTAAGAACTTTTTTTTGTGATTTCGGTCGATATTGATTTGAATTGTGTACATTATTATAAAGCTCAGAGAACCTGAAAGTAAGTTGCATCAGACCGAGTGTAAAAGCCGAAAGTTGTATGTCCACCTTTGGACTACAAGCCGAGATGACCGATAATGAACTCTACATGAATAGCAACAAGTCAGAAAATCTTTATACCCCATTGTAGCAGCTACATTCTGTCTGCGGCTAAGAGCAACTCTATGGCTCTATCCATACCTATAAAATTGAGTGTCTAGGCTGCTATTAGAGATTTAAATAACCAAGAAAACATACGTAATTTGTAAATCTATTTTCAGAAACAAAGTTTGCGTTTACAAGTTGAGTCTTGACTTATATAAGTGAGTTTATTATAGGTATAAGGGTTGTTTAAAGGATGTTGCCCAATGCAAGGGAGGAACAACTTTATTAGTTTTAGTCGGTAAGCGTCTAGACCTTTATGTTCCTTGTCAGATCCGTCAATGACCACTAGAGACATCTAAAGACTTTTCTACACAATTAGCTGGTTGTAGTGTCTGATCGTTCTGTTGATTTTGGTCTTTTCAGTATACAGGATGTATACTGATATTATAAACGCAAAAATTTATATGCATCGATGTATGTACCTGCACCTCTGTTCCTCACTCACGCAAAAACCACGGAAACGTTTTGAGATGAAACTTGTAACACAAGTAGTAGTTGTAAGCAAGATTAACACATGGGATAGATGGATTCTTATCAAGATTGTATGTTCCCGTGGTATCATTTTTGAACTTGGACCGCGGGCAACAGCTAGTATTTTATAATTAGGTACGGTGTTGTGTTAACCCCAAAACTTTTTTACTCTGCACGAGAACTTAAAAAATACTAATTTTATTTGATGTTACTTCAATTTTAAGTTTGTTCTCAACATCACTTGTATACCGTTGTTCTCTGTAATCTTTTCGTTCGGTAAGTGTTACTTAGTAGCCTATTTCCAGTAAATATTTTTAGCTTTTGAATTAGAATTAAAAACCTACACACCATACATTGTATAATGAAGCTCCTTATCATAAGTGCACTGTCAGACAATTTCGCAACTGCTGTCATCGGCACTGCAGTAACCGTGCCTGATTCGCGTGTGGGTGTACCACGTGTTGAATTTAGGCTAAGCTGTTGCTCTTAGTCTGATAGTACACGATCCAACATAAACATAACATGATTATCTCGTAACTTAAGGGAGGATCAATATAACAATTGGTTATGAAACTAAATTAAATTGTTTTATTCTGCAAGTAGGATAGTATCTTCACTTTTGCGTCTTTGTGAGAACGCTGGGTCAACATTTCCCATCTGACTACAATGAGAAGAAATTTTGAAACAAGCTCAGAGGTCGCAGTGTATTTCAAAGTCCAAAATCCAGTGTGTCTGCTTTTAGTGTTTATGAAAATTTATCTGACACTAGCTGTTGCCCCCGACTTCGTCCCCGTGGGTAGAAGATATAAGTTATGATTTATACCTACCCTATTTTTTTCACATTTTCCTTTTTTATCTTCGCTGCTATTAGTCGCAGCGTGATGGTTTATAGCCTAAAGCCTTCCTCGATGAATGGTCTATTCAACACAAAAATATTTTTTCAATTTGGACCAGTAGTTCCTGAGATTAGGACGTTCAAGCAAACAAACAAACAAACTCTTCAGCTTTATATATTAGTATATATAGATATAGGTTAGGATATCCGTCCAACGGAATCTTCGGCATTAGTTCATACACTTATACTGGCAAAACAGAATATAAAATAGTACTGACGTACTAGCACTTTAAAATTGTCTAGACTTTTCTAGAGATTACTACTCTTAAATTCGTTGCGTCATTTCTTCTCAGGGAAGTCAGAAGAAATATCAATACTGAGGCGTTCACAAAAAAAAAGGGAAATGTGATAATATTATTCTACTTGCAGAATAAATGAACTGACGGGCCTGTTGGTCTAGTGGTTAGTGACCCTGACTGCTATACCGGAGGTCGTGGGTTCGATTCCCGCCCAGGACAAATGTTGTGTGATGAGCATGATCATTTTTTCTGGTGTCTGGGTGTAATTTATCTATAATATGTATGTATTTAGAAATATATATGTAAGTTTATCAGTTGTCTGGTTACCATAACACAAGCTCTGCTTAGCTTGGGATCAGATAACCGTGTGTGAGTTGTCCCAGAATATTATTATTATATAATGATTTCATTTAATTTCCGAAAATATTTTGTATATTATGTTTGTTATTTTGATGACTTATTTAGTACCATGTGTAGGTACCATAATACCATAACGGGTACTATTACGGTACCATATCTCACTTAGTTATGATAAACAGAAATTGCTGATGTCTTTGGTACATTTTCTTGAATCATTATCTACAAAGGGTTTTGTCATTATTTTGAAGGATAAGCTGCTTATTAGCATATTATTGTCATATGTTCATGAATATTTAATTGCAATTGATTTTGTTTTTTTGTTATTTATCTTAATTCGTTATGAAATATATTTTTCAATAGTCATTTGCCGCGAAATAAATTATAAAAAAGACTGTCGAGAAATAAAGGTTTCAAACAAAGAAGAATATTTAAATGTGAGTGGGAATTGCGGCACCTAAGGTTTTATTCAAATAGGCTAAAGAATAACATATATTCTTATCCATAAATGGTCACCAATCAAATTTATGACCGTGCCTGTCGTTGTTTAACCTAGATATTTATTTTCAATTTTAAATTAGTTTAAAATACATCATCCGTGAAAATATAAACTGTTTAGCTATCACGATTCACGGGATTAAGCCTGGTAACTAACTAACGGACAGTGGTGCTTCACTGACAGAAACACCACTATCCCTAAACAACATGATCCAACATTACGAAGACATTATAACTACATAACGTTGTACAAATATTCGGTGATAACACCAGTCTGGCGAGTGATTTAGATGTCTTTGTTGTCTGGCCACTAAACTCGCTCACTTATTATTGCACACGTTTTTTGAACTGTATTATAACGTTTTTTTTATGTAACTTTTATTTGAATCGAAGTTTGTATTTGTATTACGAGTAAATAAGTGATTGATGTACGTATATATGGTGGAAAAGGTATTTTGGGTATAGTTAAGATGAACTCCGGTTAAATTGAAGGTGTAAAGTAATTTATTTCTAATGCATAATAACCAAATATTGAAAAAAGCAGATTCCTAAATGCAGAGGCGTGCAATAAACAATATTCTATTCTATTCCCGGGGTATATTTGTTTTTTAGACAAGTTGATATCAAAATCCATGCGTATGAAAAAAAAATTGGAATGGACAACCTTTATCGCTTAGGGCATAAAAATAGTAGTCGATTCTTTAGACTGCATACAAATTTTCATTAAAAATCGGTTAAGCCATTTCAGAGACATATGGTAACTGTCATTGTGACACAAAAACTTAATATCTTAGATCAAACATTCTTTCATAACACAACACACTCATTATTCCCAAATATAATGTAATAAGGTCAGTATTATTACGCAAAATGTTGTCAAAAGTAGGCTATCGCGAGGTCAACGCACGATAACAAGGATTCAATTCACAGTTTTTTTATACGTTTATTTATTTATACTGATAAGGAATTTTGCGTGTGATGTCATGTACAACAGACTTGTGAGTTTTATATTGCTTTATTTGTCTATTGTGATATATCGTTTGTCTTTTAAATTCAGCTTCATAGCTTATGACAATTATAAATGACTAGCTGTTGCCCGCGACTTCGTCCCCGTGGGTAGAAGATATAAGTTATTATTTATACCTGCCCTGCTTTTTTTACATTTTCCATTGTATCTCCGCTCCTATTAGTCGCAGTGTGATGGTTTATAGCCTAAAGCCTTCCTCGATGAATGGTCTATTCAACACAAAAATAATTTTTCAATTTGGACCAGTAGTTCCTGAGATTAGCGCATTCAAACAAACAAACTCTTCAGCTTTATATATTAGTATAGATATAGATATAGAAGTATAGATGTAGTTTCGAATCGTATTTTCAAAATTGGTTCAGTACTTTCAGATGTTTACGACACCAATGAACAAACTGTACATTTTTATAATTTTGATAGAAGAAATCTATTCTCGCTCTAAGCTTCTGCATTACTATTCGGGAATCAAACTCGCAGTCTGACGGGTACAGTGGTCGTTGGCTTGTAACCTATACAGGTTTACTATACCAGCAGCGAGTGTTAACAATATTTTCTTTTACCGTAAATTTAAAGATATACCGAGACCTCTTTCAGTTGTAGTCTACCCTTTCTTTAATCCTTGTATCCTTGTATCCCCAATCCTAGAGCATTCCGCAAACATTCAAGTCACATGCTCAAAGACACCCAGACTTAAAACAAGCATTTGTGACACAAGCAAATGCTTGTCCAAAGCGGGGTTTGAAAATGCGACGCGTCGACTGCGGGCTTTGTGAGGTAACTTAAACCATTCGGCTATACAAGCAGATTATTTTATATCTATGTATATTTATTTATTTATTTATAAAAAAAAACTAAAAAACTATACTAAATTATACCATTTTCTAGCTAGAATAGAAATCGCTATAACTGGCATTTTAATTATATCCTCTTGAACCTCACATATATTTTAACTGAATTACATAAAATTTCATTATATTATCTTCCATTCCCAGACACAAGAAATAGGAAGACATTTAGAATAAAAAAGCGAAACTGTGAGATCAACGACCCTTATCGCTTCGGGAATGTTATCAGGCTACGCGGCTACGGTTCGGGGGTCAACGACCGCGTAGGCGTGCTACGAATAATATTAGGTTTATGTAATTGTACTAGTGTGTGTTACGTAAAATGAGGGTATCTCTATTGTTTAATATGCTTTTATTTAAAAGATAAAGAATGAAGGAAAAATGTTATGCTTAACTATATATAATTAACTCGTCACATTATTTTGGTGTAAGTCTGTCTAACAATACTTTGTTAGGACAAAAATTTGATGATTTTTTGCTGTTGAAAAAAAAAACAACGAATATTTATATATTTGCATATAAGTATATAATAAAGATTTCCTGTGATTTTCCTGAAGATTTCATGTTTTATTATTTTCAGGAAACATATTGCTGAAAACAAATACATTTATCTTACACGCCATGTTTCATGTCTATTTTAATGTAATTACACCTTAACTATTTACATTAAACACATTTTTAACTTTTCTAAAGAACCAATAAATTCCAACGCAAATAAACAAATAATATTTAAAGTTAAACAAAAAAAAAACAATTCGATACCTCATTAAAAATCTCATTTGCGAAAAAATAAAGTGCGTTTACAGTTGATGTTAAATTTCAATAAATTAAAGTTTCAATAAGATGAATAAATGAAGGTTCACACACCTTGGGGGCAATAAAACTTAGTTCACGTTGCGTCGGGTTAACGTTCGCCTGAAGCTGAATTTTATTTCAGACAGCCTTCTGAAGTAAACGAACTTTCCCTTTTGGGACAGGGTCGGATTTACAAGGGAGGCTTTCGGGGGTGCATTTTTTGATAGTCTTAGTATAATTTGTAAAATATTTTCGTTTCTAGAATACGGAAAGTACTCGCCTCTCGATTCGTTCAGATTTGATGAGGTTAGTGGTTAGTTACTTGCGACATCAATTAAAGCATTGTTAGTTATAGTTATTTTAAATACATTATTATTTACTAGCTGTTGCCCGCGACTTCGTCCCGTGGGTAGAAGATATAAGTTATGATTTAGGTATACCTGCCCGATTTTTCACATTTTCCATTGTATCTTAGCTCCTTTTAGTCGCAGCGTGATGGTTTATAGCCTAAATCCTTCCTCGATTAATGGTCTATTCAACACAAAAAAAAAATCAATTTGGACCAGTTCCTGAGATTAGCGCGTTCAAACAAACAAACTCTTCAGCTTTATATATTAGTATATAGGTTAGGTTGGTGAATTTACCTATTAAGTTCCAATAATATTAAAGTATTTTAAAAATGACTGGATAGAATTGTGTCTATGAACTGATTGGTAAGGACGACCATAATGTGCCAATCCTTATATTCTTAATTATTCTAAAATCGATGAAAATACGGATTTTTTTTACGGTAAATTAAAAAAAAAAAACAAAAAAGGGTACATTCAGATCTAAATATCTGAGGTAACAACAAATATAAAAAATCGACCAATTAAGATCCTCCTCCATTTTGAAGTGGGTAAAAATTGTAATCATATATAAGCAGGGTAACCTTAGCGAGAGCTATTTAATAGCTCAAGATTAAGAAATTGACCAATCAATATTCGAGAAAACGCAAATAAAATAATTCTAAAACTCAATCCCAAATCCGCTCCGCCGAAACAGCATCCTAATCGATCGGTCTTCGACCCCACGTCTGTCCTAAGCAATAATATATCTTACGTAGTGTTTATATAAAGGTTCTTGAACCTTGGCGTTGCGTTAACGTCTCCAGTTTATTGTTTTGACCGCGGATTAGATGCAGGCGTTGCAATGAACTGGTGGCGTATGTGAGTTTGTTTAGTGCTCTACAATATTTTTTGAAATTTTGTTGTTAAAGGCCTGAGGAATTTTGGATAAAGTATTGGTAGGTTTCTTATTTTAATAGTGATGAAAAAACTTGGCTATATACTTGTAGGGTATAACTTATATGCCATTCTTTAAATGTAGAGTCGTTATATGTCTCCTTCAGCTTTGGGTTGAGCTTAAGGGAGTGTCAGACTTCTATTGACAAAAACTCACCTATGTTCCTTCCTTTGCCCTTCGTGCATTAGGGCAACAGTGACCATTTCGGAAAATCCCTCTGCCCCGGATTAATTATTTTACTAGGTTGTATTAATGAGCGTATAATTCAAATTGTTGTCCGGTAAATTTTATCCTATTTTTATATTAACAAAGATCAATAAATACTAGTCACATCTGGAAAAAGTTGGGAACGATAGAGGTTCATCCCACTTAATTTTGTATTTAATGTTGGACAGCATCGTTTTCGAGTACCTAACTAAAACAGGCCGAATAATTAAACTCGGTTATAATGAAGAATTGTAGAGCTTACACACTTCCCTCTCTCCTATCTAATACCTAAACTTAAAAAATCTATCCAATCCCCTACAAGCCTAAAACGGGACCACTTACACAAAATAAATCAATTCAAGCCTAGGTCGTTACCTCACTACAACAAAGAATTTAACCGTGATTGTCGCCTCCCGCGAACGTATGGAACCAAATCATTTTGTTTTTATCACGGACGATGCAAATATAACATCTATAGACCACACAAGTGTATAGAATTGGCAAAGTTTCATGGTCATCGCAGCAGCCGTCAGCAAATGAGGTTGGAATTTAGCGAATAGACCAATTTTAATGTATGTAATGTTGCCTGTTAATGCAATAGACATGTAACATTAAACATAAATGTTGCTAATTGTTGATTGAAAGTCAGAAGATTAGAAAAAAGGTATCATCTTTGAAGTATGTTGTCAACATAACCCTCCTGGCAGTCGGGTAAAAATAGATTTAATATTAAGTCTATTGTCAACATTAAATCAAAATCAAATTATCTATATATTTACTACTTGACAATATTTAAGATATATTATACCTATATTATGTACGGACAGGTCAACAAGTCAGAATATTAAGCTGCAACATACTACATGATTGTCCTTTATTTGTTACCGTTGCAATTTCAGAACAAAAACCGAAATTAGCTTAAAAAGTTACTGAAGTATTAATTATCTATTTCCTCAAGTGAAAATAAATCCTTGAGCAATTTTTTTTAACAAACACTTCTTTATTTATATACCCAAACAATTGTACGCAACATTTTCCTGTCCATATCTATGGCTGCATAGGTCTATAGTCGTTAGATCAACGGCCGCTCGCCCTTGCCCGGTCGCCTCTTATGCAAAGCCAATGCACAGGGTGCGTTCACATTACACGTGATTGTAACAACACATATTAGTATTAATTTAGGTTTTCTAATGTAGTACAGAGATACTATCATGTATAAGAATATACTATATAAATTTATTATTAAAAGGGTCTCTTGTGGAGTTTCATGCCGGTTTTTCTCCATACGAATGACATTTTCAAATGTAGTCATTACTTCAATTTTAAATGTGCCAGCAAAACGGCCTAATTGAATGAAAAAATCTTTGATTTTGATGATGATCGTTCTCACTACTATCAGATAGGTGCTACGCACTTGAGGTGATGAACCTACTAAATTCTTATATGGTTTGTATTCACAACTGATTTTCCTAGGACGTTCTCAGTTGTCTGTTTGTCTCTTTTCAACCGATTTCCAAAAGGAACAGGTTCTCATTTCGCCGTTATTTTTTTATTTTTCTTACTTCATAACTTCGGAATAGATGAACATAGCATTCATCGAGAAATACCTGTCATTTGACGTCATAAACATCATCAAGCTTGGCTCAGCAGTTTTTATTTGAAGCCTTGTGTACGTTTTTGTTCTTGAAAAATATTATACAATGACACAGACAGTGCAGAAACTTAAGGGTGACTAGTGTTGATATTAAAAAAAGACTTTCTCATAGCATTAACTTCAAACTTTAACCAAAAGCTTTGAAACAAAGTCTATTTATGAAGGTAAATGAGTATGGTTGAAAGCAATAAGGATAATAATCCCGGATAACAATGGAAACCTACACTAAAACTGCTTTATCATACGTCAGAACATTGATTTTATCTTATTAACTACGCAATCAAATAAATTGTGGTCCTCTTATATGCATATCGCACAACACGTAACGTTTATTTATATTTTCAATTTATTTATTAGATGCTGATGAAACTAATGATTTTAGATTTAATGAAATAATATTTAAAATAATGGTGTTGTATAATTTCTCTCAGATGGATCACCGAGTGCTTGAGGTCACCACGCCATCCCCGCGTAGGACAAGCATTTGTGTGATCCATGAATGCTTATCCTGAATCAGGGTCTCTCTGTGTATGTGACTTGGATATGTGTGAAACCCGCAATAGAAGGATTAAATTCCTTGATGCAGGAGTAATTTGCAACAAAAAATGCATTTAGAACAAAATGTGTCTACAGTCAGTCCAGTCGAACTAAGTATGGATCTAATTACTTTAATATAGACCAGACAGCCTCTAACTGCTTTTAATCAATACTTAGGTAAACAATAGACAAAATTAGTGCATCAACTTACAAATATATTAAAACAAAATAGTACCTTTAAACCATTAATATTACCTTTTTTCGGGTAAAAAAGAAAATTTAATTTAGCTAAAGACAGTCTGCCCGTGACCATGATACCTGCAAAGGTTTTGAAACGTCGGGAACTAAAATCTAAAATTAAACCGCGATAAAATCTGTAAAAGTAGTTTCATTTCAATGTCTAACATTCGCGTAAACCTAAGAAACCACTATAAAGACATATTGCTTCTAGCTTTTTTACATAAAAATGTTAGTTAAGCTATATTTTACTATATAAATATCCGAAATGGTATATAAAAAAATAAATAATGGTAAATAAAATAAAGTAAAAACAAAATATGTGCAAATTTCGAGGTACTCTAGATGTCAAACGTTCCGAGGCTTTACACGGTCAAGGATCCATAATAGGACTTTAACCTCAAAATAAACAATAAGAATTACATTTTATGTATTTATATCCAACATCATCATATTTCTATTTATTTTATCTTCATTTCATTCAAATGATTATTAGAATCGTTGGTTCAAAAATATAGTCTTATTCTATTTTATCAAAACAATTTAGGATCATTAACTACGAATTATTTTCTGAAAGTTTAAGAATACCCAAATATAAAGTCTCTTAAAATAAAACAGCTTATTAACAAAATTGCATCAAATATTTGTACAACCAGGGAATCAAACGCATCATGTCAACATGACGTGGAGACTTGTAGCATTTAACAATCGGTGCAGTCATACCTTATACCTACAAATTCATAACTTATTAGCTCAAAAAAACACCAAAACTCTCATAAATAGTTATATATATCACATAACACCTATTTATAACTCCCACTCGGTTTCATCTTCCATTTTTTTTCATATTTTCGCCGATGATAGTGACTTATAGTGATTTGAACTCAAGGGTTTGACAAGTTTATCGACCCTAGGGCAAGGCCCCTGAACTCTCGATACTTTTCACGCACTTTATTTTGATATATTATTCTTAGAGTTATTCATTTAAATAATACTGATTTTGGTTCTTTATTATTATTATTTTGTTTACTGTCAAATTGGCTGATAAAAATGGTCAAGTAGGAGTCGGATTTGCGACACAGGGGGTACCGTACAAATAG
The DNA here is from genome assembly GCF_003590095.1 of Trichoplusia ni. Taxonomy (NCBI): domain Eukaryota; kingdom Metazoa; phylum Arthropoda; class Insecta; order Lepidoptera; family Noctuidae; genus Trichoplusia; species Trichoplusia ni. The sequence goes on from NC_039487.1 coordinate 7,059,121, forward strand.
GCTGAAAAAAGCGACCAAAAAATTGGTCATTGTTTTTTACGTAAATGATATGAAAACAACCTATGTTTGCTTTTTGCTATCGACAACCTTTTGTTTTTATCGATTGAAAATGAAAGATTTCTGGTAAACATGTTTATATACGGTATTTATTCGTTTTTACGAGGAAATTGGCGCAATTAATCGGCGTCTGGTTTTCTAAACAAAAGAGCTTTCTGCGTGCCAAATACATGTGAGGTTGTAAAAATTCACCAAATGTGTCGATTACTACGTGACTGTTCGTGTATTAATCAATAGTAAAAATAAAGATCTTATTGAAAAGACGTTTTAAATAGTTTCTATGTTAAAACTAGGATATATGTTTATGTCGCAAAGAAAAAACTTAATCCAATAATACAGTTTCAAATACTTGCGTGTTAATAATAATTAAGCAGTCTACGGTTAAGATAAAGATCTATAGATCAAATAAGTAATACAAATTCAAATATTATGAAAATAATTGCATTGTACCCCATTATAATTCCGTATAAATTCCTACAATAAAAATAACACTATATTGCTACAAATAATTTAAAAAAGACGTCCTTTAAAAAAGAAATCATTAAGATCAAAGAAAAAACTGATAATTTTTTAAATAATATAAACGTGAGCAAATAAAATGGCTTGTTTATTAAGTTTGTATTTTTAATATATTCGCAATACACAGTTATAAAACACACTTCACGTACACACACTAATGCACGTGTACACACACTGTACAGGATACAGGATACTTTCAATGTGTGCGTCAACATAGATCACAGCATTTTTCCCTGAAATCCTTGCTTGTGTGAGTGTGTAACACACAAACGTGTCAAATTAACTGCAAACCGTGTTTACCAAATATATTAGAGTTTAAATTGAAATATGCAAACAATTTTAAAAGCTTTGAATACTGTAATGAAAGTAGAAATCTATACGAAATTGTTTATGTGTGAGTTGCAGACTGCAGTTGAACGCACTGGACGTCTTCGTGTACATGTGTGGGTGCACCCTTCTTGTCTCGACACATTTAACTTTGCGTTCCAAAAACTTTATCGTGTACCTTATAGTGAAGGTTATAAAGCTGAAATTCGAATGATTGATTGATTTCTAGATATTCGTGTTAATTTGTGAATTTATTTTGAATCACACTGTGGTTATACACTGTATGCACGTTGGTCTGTTTGTTTGTGTGTGTTCACCTTGAAAAGTGCTAGTTCTTTGTGCAATGGGTTATTCGGTTAATGGCACCGAGAGAGTCAATGGCGCGGATGCTTGACTATGGTCAGCAGAAAAATGTTTAACATTATAATGATCTAAAAATAATCTTGGTTTGCTATATTGTATTATTATATTACATCATGGTTTTGCAAAAGAAAATTCTTGTATGCAAATTTTGTAATAAGTCGTTCTCATGACATTTGTTGTTATTGTTTTAACGTCCCTTTAAAGAAATAATGTAATTGTTTCGTTGATTTAAATGTTCATTTATTGCATATATTTTTTTACATGTCATGTTTGTAAACCCATCACGACGGAAGGATTAAATAATATCTTAGTGTAAGAGTACATACATACATCAAAAAATGTCTTTTAGTGTCAAATTTGTTGTTGAACAATGCTTTGAATTATGAGAGCAATATAATAATATTCAAGCAATAGTTGTTTCCGAATAAAGAAATGCAGAGTTTGAATAATAGCAATAGCAATCGTTTGAGCAATAGCAATTTATTAGAAATAGAAAGAGAACATGTCTCACTTAAATGTTTAATAATCGCATAAACTCACATCAGAGTTTTTCATACAATTTACAAAAAAAAAAAACACTTTTATAAATCATTTAAAACACATAACTTAGTATCATAGCTTAAAATACAAGCATGATAACACATCCTGGACGAAAACTGTTTTGCAATCACTACCCTAGTCTCAAAATACCAGGCCTGCACTCACACCGGCGCAAGCGCATTGAGGTAGGACAGACCGTTCGGTAGCCTACCACGTCTCACGAGAATACTGATGCAGGGTGGGAAAGAGATAGCGCTCTATACCGTGTATGATGCTATCTCGCTCTTTTAAAAGCAATATTGCATTGTGAAGAGTTTTTAGGTACTCTGTAGCCGGATAACGTGTTAATATTACGTTTAGACTTTAAATATGTTTCTTTGATATTCCTGTTTTGTTATTAAATGTAGATTGTATGGAATTCGTGTGAATGTACGGATTTTTTTTTAGAATGAAGTTCTTTTTTTTTTGTAGGTTGTGAATGGAAGTCGAGGGTCTGATAATTAGTACTAGAGTTAAAAGGTTGAGAATTTTTATTATTTTTTAGTTATTTGGTAGATTTTGGTGAACCTATATTTATTGATTTTGTCCCTTAGGTCCTTTAAAATATGTAACTCGAAATATAGCAAAAAATATGTAACAAAAGAAATATGACAGTAGTCAGAACCTAGTAGTAACCTAGAAGAAGCTAAGTAGATAAAGTACTTGGAGCATTTAGCCAGGAGTCACAGGTTCGAGTCCTGTCTAAAGTTTCATCTATTGTTTTATTTGTAATGCATTGCAAATGGAAACAGCAGTAAAGATACATAGCAGCAACTAGTAAACTGTTTGTTTCTTTAAATATTGTGTAATAGGCTAACAGATGTTATGTTTGTCATACATACAGATGATACCTACTAATAAATCTATTATAATTAACATTTCCACGAACTAGTCTGTATAGGGTTGTCAAAATTAAAAGAAAACAATATAAAACATAAATATTAATGTAAATGTAAATAAATACTTGTAAGAATCAACGGTAAGAGCTATTTAAATGATTTTTTGTGTAACTATGGGCGGCACTTTGTCAGTAAGTCAAAAAATTAAAAAAAATCCACATAATTTCAAACACGTATTTATTTATTTTGTTGTTTGATATTCTAATCGCTTGAAATATTCAGAACGACTTCAATCGTGTCTATTAGTTTCATATAAATACTTATATAAACCACATACATATTAATCTGTAATCCAAAAAATTGAACTAAATACTTCATATTCGCGCTGTGACAACCCTATTGTGGGCTAAACCCATTTGTTAAGGACTCAGGAAATATTCGGTTCTCAGAATCATTGCGGTTTATGTAATAAAATTATTATTGTCTCTTTTATAGCTTTGTACATAAAACACTACCTATTCTTTTGGTCATGAATCAAAGGAGAATCAATATTTTATTAAGTCCCTATATTTCTTCGATATTCTATCATCAGCTCCCAACAAAAAAAATTGGCATCTTTCGAAGTAGCTAGAGGTTTTCGAGACGAAATAATCTTCGAATAATCAGGGAAATCACTAGCGGCATCTTTTCAAATAGTTTAAAGACTGATAAAAATTCGGCACCCATCAAATTTATGACCGTACCAAAGGACACTTAACTTCGATGTAATTTTACTATTTGAAGTTATAGCGGGGAACTTTGAAAGTTACAAGTGTCTAGCTATCTCAGTTCATGGCATGCCTGATGCAAACGGATGGAAAAGCGGAGGCTTAGGAAAATTTTACCCAAAGGTTAAATACGGGAAACACCCTTCTTAAAAATAAGAGACGAATCTGCGTAATGCAAATCTGCATATTATTTTTAAACAGTAATAATTCTCACACAAACATAACATCTGCGTCCATTAAAAAGAAAGCCAAGTTTTTTGACATCACATTCAAATACAAAAATACATCACTTGGTTGAAAAATAATGCGTAATTTCCTACAACAATAAGGTAACGACCTGTGATTGGTCGAAACAAGTTCACGGTCCTTTCGATTACTGCGCAGACGCACGTCGGCTGTAAAAATATTGTAGTGCCAATTAAAAAGTGCTGATAAATGCTTGGGAGTAAGAAAATGACCTTGTAAACATGCACTTCATGTTTCATGCTTTGAAAGAAAATTGTAATTGATTCGCGTTTGTTTTTCTTGTAAATTCCTTGCCAAGGTTTTTCTTTGTACTATTTTGGCTTTAAATAGTTTTTAGAAAGCGTAAATGGTTCTACTCTGACATTAAAAACATTCTTATGCCTTTTTTTAGTATATTTTCCGTACCTACTCGATTTTAATATATCTATTGTATTTTCCTTTACTTTATGAGAACGTGCAGGATTCACATACATAAAGACTTTCAAATAAAATTGTTTGGACATCTGTAGTCACCCTTCCACGGATCGAGCGTAGCAAACGTAACTTAACCTGTGATCGATCTGGTTGACGTACTAGCTGAATTACGAAAGTACGTAGCGGAAAACATTTAAAAAATGATGTACAAAAACATATTATTTTAACTGAATATATGTGAACGTACAAAATGTACTAAACTTACCCAATTACCTTGTTTTTACGTAAATATTTTTCTAAACTTTTACACTGTAAATATTGACTGCTACAATCTGTTCACGGTTCAGCTGAAAGCGAACAAACTCATAAAACTTCTACAAATAAACATTGCACACGAGACAAAGAAATTCATACTATCACGTCGTTTCTTCTATTAAGGGTAGGCAGAAGTTTCCGCGGTCAGTGGTGATACTGATGAATCGATCAAATGCGGGAGTCGTTGCACGGCGGTTCAGGTTAAGTCAGTAAGAGCCTTATACCAATCTAACTTCTTTCTACCACGAAACTATGAAGGTCCACGAGGATTCCGCCGCTAATCCAAAAAAGAAGCTATTTTTGTCACATCATTTTGATGTTATGTAGTATGACAGCCAGTCTAACCAGGGGGAATCGTGTTGCCCAGGTAACTGGGTTGAGGAGGTCAGATAGGCAGTCGCTCCTTGTAAAACACTGGTACTCAGCTGAAACCGGTTCGACTGGGAGCCGACCCCAACATAGTTGGGAAAAGGCTAGGCCGATGCCATGTAGCACGGAAAAAAACTTTTTAAAGAAATCATCGTCCAAGCCTTTTGCCCAACTATGTTGGGTTCGGCTTCTAAAGAAATACTGTTACATTTTTGGAAGTGTGACAGCGCACTACAAATCCTAGAGAAGCCTGAAGCTGCGCCTCTCTTATACAACTGCAATAATATTACCGGTTAAGTGAGAGTCGGAGTCGCGACACAGAAATGACAGATTTCCGTAAAAAATATTTGAAACAAGAATTTGTCACCATCAAATTCATGACTGTACCAACTGAAGCTTAACCTTGCTGTTTATTTTTATTAGGTGTCAGTGAGGCTTAAGGAATGTATAATGTGTATCTATCATGGTTTATAAGGTAAATCCTGGTCACAAACTAATAGGCAGTGGAGAATTCCCTTGGGTACGGAAAATTAAAAATATCTTTATCTAGTTCCTGAAGTCAGTTTCTTTTATGTATACATACATATTGCTTGCATGTCTGTAAGTATGTAAAGACAAACACAGATAATGGTTATGTTTGCGAGACCATCTGTCCACAATCCTCGTAATCTTTTGTTACGAAAGAAAAAGTAGAGCAAGGAGACAAAGTGTTGCTGTTATATATTGAAAATAGACATTTGGGAAAATGTCTGGAAGATTTTTTTTTAATTATGTTATGGTAAATGGTCTTAGATTGATCTCGATAGCGTGCAATTGGGCAGCCGTGGGCGAATATGGGCTGATGATGATGATGATGATGAAATTGTCCAAAACGAAAGATCCTTGCTAATAATCAATAAACATAATCATATGGGTACATATATTATACTCTAGAAAATAATGGTGGTTTAAAACTTTTTTTTTTATAACAATTTCTTCACTAATTTTATGTTGTTTATAAATATTACAAACGACGTCTAAACAACGCTATCGTACCTAAATTTTAAACACAAAAAAAATACCAATTCAAACAAAAAAAAACATTTTTTCTCAATAAAAATCCCATTTATCAACAAAACATAAAACCTAATTATAACATTAAATAAATTAACCCTTTAAACTAAAACAAAACTCGAATAACAAGATATGTCAAGTGAATGCACTATAGTATAGTGATTTATGAGACGTCATCGTTCGATATGAAGGCTTGCACTGACCTTGGTCACTCCAATGTGCACTCAATAACGTTATCACAAAATGATGCAACAAACAGACGGTGATAACGTTATTTATTATTGTATTTTTATTTATATTATGTCTGGTGGGTATTTGTTCTGTTTCCTTGTTGGAATATTCGAAAATATTTTTTTTACAAAGCGTGTTTCAGAAGGCACTGGTGGGTCTCGACTGTTATTCATACATCTTTGACAGTCGTTATTGGTAGTCAGAAGCTTGAAGGTTTGACAACCAGTCTAACCAAGGGGTATGGTGTTGCCCAGCTAACTGGGTTGAGGAGTTTAGATAGGCAGTCGCTCCTTGTAAAACACTGGTACTTAGCTGAATTCGACTAGACTAGAAGCCGACCCCAACATAGTTGGGAAAAAGGCTAGGTCGATGATGATTTTTTGGGCAAAGGATGGCATATTTCAAGTTTCTGGCAACACACTGGTTAATTAAGGGCACGACGGGACATCGCGGCAGTCCTAGAAGAAGATGGCGATCTTGGGTTAGTTTACTGTTTTAGGGCCGATTCAAGAACTACATGGATTTTCTTGCCGGTTCTGCTCCATAAGAACGACACTTTGTAAACGTGCAATAAGGGTCATGATTGTAACGTTTTGAAAGAACCTGGAAACGGCCTCCTTGAAATAAAAACGTTTTAATTTAAAAAAAAAACAGACCCAGATAGTTTATTTTTCTCTTTAAATATCGTAATAATAAGCAATGTCAAGGAAATCTCTAAACGCTTTGTGAAATTGGAAATTTAAAATTTGCCCAAATTCACATGCAACAACCACATGTAAAAGAAAACAAGGTAGCCAATAAAATATAAATAAAACATTGTCCTTGCATATAATTCCTTATTTTCCGAGCAAATAACATTCTTATCATCAAGTACGAAAAAACAATAAAAATAATATTTTTCCCGATGTAATATATGTTGAGCAAACATATATTATGACTCGACTCCCTATAGATAATATTACAGACAAAGAGTTTTTATGCAAAACAAAGGGTGCTTGACATAACGTCAACTTGGTCTTGCAATAAAAAAGTAAATAAACTGAGATAAGATACAAACAGACAGACATAGATAGTTATCCAGTCCAGACTTATGTGAATCATGAGGATTATGGCGTAGTGCAGTACGCAATATATGCAATGGCAATAGAAACATATGAATACACATAATGTAGTTTACAGTGAATGAAAACTGTTAGTTGATGATGCTCGTAAAAGAAGAACAGCTGTTTCGAATTTTGATGGACTATATGGCTAATTTGTATTGAACAAAAAATAATCACGTTAAACGGACGAAAACTCTAGGAGAATTCGGTGATCCTTTATGAAGAAGAAAATGACGTCCGAAATGAGAATGTAAGCCTTTGCTAAGTCAGTTAAAATAAAAAGGGAATATATTGTGCTGTTCAAAAAGTTTATTCAATAGTTCGTTTAACTGCATGGACTGTAGAGTGTTATTGGTCATCGTACTAGAGACCACTATGGATCTCCGTTTCAAACAAGCAACTGTGTACTAGACAAACTCCTGTTTTAAGTTTAATACTTTGCTTGCCGTGTGAATTTCTTGCCAATTAGAGTAATTTTCAGTCAACGTCAAAGAAAATGCAACTCAGTATCCCATTTTGAGTAGGCTAGTGTTAAATTTTTAGCTCTTATAAGGTCATGGGATTCCCAATTTCTTTCCGACCTATAAACCAGATATGTACATTATTGTATCATTCTTCTCAAGGTTCGTTACATACAAGTTTATCAATGAGAACGCTTCGCTTCCACGTTATCAAATGTGGGTAATTGTGTTAAGGATGAACGCCGAAACACGGCAAACACGTTATGACCGAGTTTTAAATATTTATCGTTCATTGTTTGTTAAAAATGTAGTTGAATTTGTTGGCTTCTTTATTCAATATATTTTTTCGAGAGCTGTTCGAATGCTGTTTTTTTCAACTGAATTCCTGTTAAGGGTTGTAAAGTGGTCAATAAGCTCTCGGGTTCGATAAGTAGGTGTTATCACAAAAGTTAAATTGCCCCTATAGCCCTTGTAAAAAAAATATTTATGACAAATGTAAGTAGATAACCAAAAGACTTAAGCAATCACATCACTTTCCCTATGAAGGTAGAATAGATATTCGGAAACCGCTGATCCACAGTAGATAAACGTTGAGATCACTTCTTCTCCAAGATTTTTTTTGATGACTCCTATAATAAGGAACTTAATCCTTGTATCTGGGGGGTTTAAAAACTTTCAGATTACATGCCTGATACACGGTTTGACATGGTGACCAATACGAGTGGTATTGGTCACCATGTCAAACCGTGTATCCGTTCATCCAAACGTTACTTAAGACCAATATTTTGAGGCTTACTAATTCCTTTGTTTATCTTTTACACCGTTCAAATGGAATAAACAAGAATTTGCCCTAACAGATTGGCAGTCAAGATAAAGATAACATGTTTACCCGGAACTTTTATAACTATATTGTTTTTGATGGATTGATAAAAAAAATGGCTAGACTATTGCTCATCTAGTAACATTGTCTGCGACATTTTAACCTTTAGAAATGCGTTAATATGATTTTCGATTTAAGATAATAATTGAAGGCAATCAAGTATTTTGCATTAGTGCTTATAAGAGCTTACGAAGGGAAAACGGAAAGAAAAAGGGGTGGGGGCATTCCTAGCAGTTTTATAAGAGCTTAAAAAAAGATGAATTGAAGGATGGGAAGGAGGGCTTTGCCCAGCTGTGGGACCACATGGGCTTATCATAAAAATATTAGTCTAATATACATCGAAATGCTAGCCATAAATCTGTTTCCACATAAAGAAGGTTGAGTTTTGATCACGAAACTAGCTCTCTGCGTTTACGATGTCAAATTGCATTATTTTGAATCCAGGTTTCCTAACGCCTAAGTTTAAAGAAAGTACCAACTTTTCAAAAGTCCCTTTGAAGCTTCCCCAGCCTCGTAATCGGTATTAATTTTTAAAATGAGGGTTTTATAAGTTTGTTATGTCTGTCTGCCTGTCTGTGAACGACGGTGAATTGAAGGTGCATTACATGTGAATGTTTTCAGACATTTTTTTTTCTCTAGCCCACTGTGTCCCACTGCTGGGCAAAGGCCTTCCCCAAATCCTTCCACGACTCTCTATTCTGGGCCGCATGGAACTAGCCTGCGCGGTAAGCGTTAAGGTCGTCTCGCCACCGCTTCCTAGGTCGCCCACGACGACATGTATTAGACATGTTTGATAAAAATCCGTTCAGCCATATTGTCGGATTTCTTTCTTTTTTTTATCTTGTTGCTATTGCATGAGTGTACTATCGTCCTTCAGCAGTATATTGAACTAAGTACGTATCAAGTTGAATGTTTTGATAACTAATCTCTTTTGTATTTGGGTCAGTGCGGTAGTTTATTATAAAAGAATTGTGTTAGTACTATTGCACTCTTTGTTTTGTCTGCGCTTAATTGATAGGTAGATTGCATAGTGTAAAGAAATATACTAGTTTAGATAATAGATGCCTTTTTTTGTTTGATTTTTTAATGTAATCCTGTACTAAGTTATTAATTCCTTGTATCGCGGGGGGTTTGACAAATATTGAAGTCAGATGCACAAGACACCCAGACTCAGGACAAGCATTCGTGGATAATACAAATGCTTGTTCTACGCGGGAATCAAAACCGTGACACGACGCGTGTGGGTTTGGCGTGTTTACCTATACCACTTGGGTTTAGATTTTCCTTGGTCACTATCAAGTCAAAGAATTAATTATTGCGCAGTAGAAGCAAATGTTGGTAAAGTCTATTAAAAGTAATATTTTTTCTTGACTCTCATCTCATCGCAGCCTATCGCCATCCAGTGCTGAACGTAGGCCTCCCCAAAAGAGCGCCAACCATCCCGGTCCTGGGCAGCCCGCATCCATGACTAACAGTCTATAAAATCCTTAACACATTATCAGCAAATTTCAAAAAGTGGTAGGTACCTACTGTGTCAAAAGGTCGTTGATCAAAAGCCCTATAAGTAATACATGTATAAGTACTATTAAAGCAAAGTTTTACAGTAACATGTTATTCATAAATTACAATATCTATATTCATAAACAATACGACATTTATTATTGCTATTTCCTAATTATTATTCATATTTTTTTTATAAAATTTATTATTATTATGTTATCAATGTGCCCTTCATTTTATATCTGCGCCAAGTGACGCAGGGTGATTGTCTATACATGTTCATAAAATGTCTGAATGTCTGACTTATAAATATTTATGTTATTTTACTTACATATGATATTTAGAGTTAAGATTGGTTGATAATTCTCTCTTGAAATTGGTTTTTGTTGTCTGTTTACTAAGTTAGTGATTTAATTCCTATTTTGTGAAAATTTTAATAAATTTACGTATTGATGAGCCAATTTCTAAAATGGAAATCTTAATTTTCATTTGACATTCAAAATTATTTTCAAAAGTTGAAAAGTGTATTAAAAAGATACATTACGAATTCCGTTTTTTTCACAAAGCAGAATTTATAAGTGCGAAAATATTGATGGATTCACAAAAATACATTCTAGCAACTCTATTGGGTTCAGGTTATTTAATAATTAATACGTCCGATCAAGTAAGAATTCTTTTATTGTCAACTAAGAACAAAAACTACTGACAACTGCGAAAAAACAACCGCACTTCAAACATCAGAAAAATAAAACATTTTAAATTCAACCTATGACAAAGGAGGTCAATCTCATTATAAAGTTTATAATCTAACACTCCCACTTAAACTTTATAATGGAATCCAATACCTACATACTAAATTACTTCTACACACTTTATAACAGGATAAAAATATGTTACACATAACAATATCCTAGAATCAATATCTGAGGCAAAATCAGAATCAGAATAACCCATTAACTCACTTTTACAATTATAAGCAATACAAATATCTATTGTCTTTATTAAATATCTAATTATTCTTTTGACAGCATTGACATGATTCTTATTTGGGTTATTTAAATATCTACTAACTATATTTAATGAATAAGCTAAATCAGGTCTAGACACTATTGACAAAAACATTAGGGCTCCCACTGCTTCTCTATATGGAAAGTTTGTTGCATTTTCGCCGTCGTTTTTCATCAAAATAACATTATTATCAGCAGGGGTACTACATGGAGTGGCTTCAGACATATTAAACTTTTTAATCAAGTGCTTTATATACTGCTTTTGACTTATTACAATTGAATTATTACTCTTAGTTATCTCCATACCAATAAAAGTATTTAAATTCAAAACCTTTATCTTAAAATTATTTTTAAGGTCATTAATTATATGTACTAATATTTCCTTATTTTCTGATAACAACAAGGCGTCATCAACATATAATAATAAAATAACTCTGAAATTATTGAAACATCCAACAAAAACACAGTTGTCTGAAGGACATACTTTAAAACCATAGTTACTCAAAAATGAAGAAAATTTTCTATTCCAACAACGAGAGGATTGCTTTAAACCATACAAAGATTTAACTAACTTACATATTTTTCCTTGCTCAGCCTGGACACCTACAGGCACCTCCATGTGGATATCTTCCAGCAATTCACCATAAAGAAATGCCGTTTGAACATCGAACTGCTGTATTTCATAATTCTTTTGTGTTGAGTAAATCCACGAGCACAAAGACGAGCTTTGTATCTACTAATATTACCTTCTGGATCTCTCTTTACACAAAATACCCATTTTGAAGTTACAGTTCTTTCTTTGTTTCTATCGACTAGTTTCCAGGTTTCATTCTCTTCAATTGATTGTAATTCTTCTCTTATAGCTTCTTTCCATTTATTACTATCTTTACATTTCATAGCTTCTTCATATGTTTCAGGAACCTCATACTCACAAAAGTTTGCTTCTTCTTATCTTACTCTTCTAGATCGTAGTGTAATGTTTCTTTCTTCATCACTGGAAATTATTTGAGAAGGTTGATATGTTGGATCATTTTGGCTATTTGTGCTTTCATAACTAATATCTGATAAATTTTCATCCTCCATAGAAGTTTCTGGTAAGACTTTACTTTGTTTCTGTATGGGTAAAGACTGTTGAGGTGTTAAAATATCATTTACCCCATTCTCTTCTATGCCGCTAGTTATGTCCATTGAAGCACAATTTTTATTCAGCACTAGTGGGTTGGTTTCGTTGAAGCGTACATTTCTACTTATTGTTATTCTTCCAGTGTTAATATTGAGCATTCTGTAATTTTCGTCCTCAAATCCTACTAGCATTAGTTCAATACTCTTATCTAACTTCTTTCTCTTTTCATCAGATACATGAACATATCCTTTTGAGCCAAAAACTCTTATGTGCTCAAGATAGGGCTTCTTTCCATTCCATAGCTCATATGGAGATACATCTTTTGTTTGTGAGGATGAACTCCGGTTCAATAAATATACAGAACAGTTTACTGCTTCAGCCCACAACTTTAATGGTAAGTCACGAGCATGTAACATAGATCTTGCACTTTCCATAATTGTACGCATTTCTCGTTCGGCTCTTCCATTCTGCTCTGGAATGTATGGTGCTGTACGTTCATGAATTATTCCTTCACGATCTAAATAGTCTCTAAAATCATTGTTAATATACTCACGTCCATTGTCTGTGTGCAGTATTTGAGTACCACGACCCAATTTATTCTTCAATATTGCATTATACTTTTTAAAACAATCTAGGGAGTCGCTTTTATGTTTGATCACATATATATGCCTGAAACTGGTAGCACCATCTTTAAATAAAATGAAATATCTTGCACCCGATATGGATTCATGTTCTAAAGGCCCACATACATCACTATAAGTCAATTCTCCAGGTTCACATTGTCCTCTGTGAGACTTATGAAATGGTATGCGACTCTGCTTACCGTATTGACATGCTTCACAAGTAAAGTTGTTATCATCTGTGAAGGTCACCGGAATTGCACCATTCTTACTCATATTTAGCACTTCTTTGACATTTAGATGTCCCAAACGTTCATGCCAGACTTTTAGACTTGATTCTACTACATTACATTTTTCTTGCACAATACTTTTGATATTTATTTCATAAAGATTGTTTTCTTGTAATGTTGCAGTCATAACAACACAGTTGTTCTTCATTATTAAGGCATCTTTGTTTCTTTTGACAATGACATAACCTTTTCTAGTCACCGTACCTTCTGAAAATAAATTTCTGCGTAACTCTGGTACATAGAGTACATCTTCTAAAATGCTCTTCTCCCATTTTCCATTCACACATCTATTGATTAATATATTTCCATGACCTTGCACTGAGAGTATTTTCTTATTTCCCAATATCACAGTTCTATCATTATTACTCTGATCGTATTCTTGTAACTCACAAAAATAATCATGTCTGTATGACATGTGCGCAGATGCACCACTGTCAAGAATCCATACATCTGTATTAGTTTCAGATTGTAAACATTGTTCTGCACTAAATGCTAACATCTTTTGCTCTTGAGGTTTCCTCTCAGATTTCTTTGGGGCTCGACAGTCTCTTGCGAAATGTCCTCTTTTGTTGCAATTGTAACATATGAAACGATGTCTCTGTTGACCCGACCTTGTACTGTGGTTATTACTGGTACTGTTTTGTTGATTCTGAAATTTATTCTGTTTTGTAAAATTCTTTGTAGCTACTAAGGCAATCTCAGCTTCTTCTTCATTTGTCAGGCTAGCTTCCTCATCTAATAATCTTGCAGTAAGATTGTGAATTGTTTGTGATTTTGGATCTAAGGATAACCAAGCTTGACGTAATGATCTATATTTTGCAGGTAAAGTGCTTAGTATTTTAGTCATAATAGCTGTGTTACTTATTTCTTCACCACTTTCCTTCAGCTGTTTTGCTAAATTCTCCACATTAGCTACGTGTTTAGCAATGCTGTCAGTCGGCGACATCTTGTATTGGTAAAACTTTTCGTGCACCATCATTTTGTTTAGTTCAGACTTTGCTTCATAGATAGATTCCAATTTTAACATTATTTCTCTTGCCGTTTCACAGTTTTCAATAAGCGAGATTTGGCCGAGATCCATTGAGGACGTTATGATGAACATTGCCATCCCGTCATCTCTTTCCCACTGTGTATCAGCGACCTTGGGTTTTTCCTTCTTGATATCTAATCCTTTTGCTTTTAAAGCACAATTAATTTGAAATTTCCATTGTCTGAAATTGTTGCCGCAAAACTTATCAATTTTCATGGAATTGTTAACCTCCATGATTTATTACGTTATTCGAGCCGGAACTATTATTACTTTCACGAACTAAAACGTGACTGCTCTTTACTTATCGACAAACGCGTATTCTGGGCCCATAACCTATTGGGTTCAGGTTATTTAATAATTAATACGTCCGATCAAGTAAGAATTCTTTTATTGTCAACTAAGAACAAAAACTACTGACAACTGCGAAAAAACAACCGCACTTCAAACATCAGAAAAATAAAACATTTTAAATTCAACCTATGACAAAGGAGGTCAATCTCATTATAAAGTTTATAATCTAACAAACTCGATAAACGCACTACGAAAAGGCGACCACATTTATTTCATTTCCTACAGAACTATAACGATTAATCTATACTTAAATCTGGATACTTCCAGACAAAGCCGCATAAATCCCTAGTTAAAAACCAGACTTAAATTTTACAAGTAAATAAGGAATAAATTGTCTAGGTCTTGACAAACTGTTGACTAACAATTACCAATACATGTGATAGTGTATGGACGTTGTTATTACAATAAATAATTATTTATTACCTCTGATTTGATCATTTTATTGCTAATTTGTTGGATTTTATTGTTGTTTTTATTTGTTTCATTTTTTGAATAATTGGCATATATTTATTTTATGGCCTTTGTAGATACGCCTTTATTTACGGTAGATTTGAAAAAAAGAAGAGGATTTTTAAATTCTAACAAAATGTATTTTCACTGTCATTCTTTTATACACATTTAACTTGTACACACAAAAATAATGATTAAAAAATTCAAATATTTACTATAAAAAATGTTAAAATTATGTTGTTAAATCAAATACAACAAAAAAAAAAAACTCCAAGAAACATATCTAAAGCATTCGAAATCTAAATTCAAACAACATACCAAACAGAAATCAAATTCAAAAACAGAAGAAGAATTCAAAAAGAATTTCATAATAAGAACTCTTTTCGGCCAGCAATAAAACCGTCTCATTATTTGAAAATAAAATTTACGAGTGCAAGAATCCTTACTATTTTGAGACGCAAAATGCAAGGTCAATGTACAATGTCACTTTCAAGGATAGGGCTCACACATTCACATGTATGAGATCTATGTATGTATGGAATATGTATGAGATTGTATTAATGTGCGGTAGATGTCTAATGGGATAGGCAGGTCTGATGCTATTGTCTAACGGATTGAATCACGAACGTGTATGTGTTTGTATGAGATTATTGTTCGATGTTTTGTTTGTATGTTTGGTTTACTGAATTTATTAGTATAGATAATTTGCTTTAAAGTAAAATAATTGAAAACAAAGCCTTCTTTAAGGTGTATACCTAGCATAAACTTGTATTGTATAATTTCGCGTTATATGCTACTGCCTACCCAAACTTACTATAATAGCATGATGATATAATAACTTTATTAAGTCAAAAACTTAGTAATTTTCCTCAACTTTACCAAGTCAGGTAAAAAAATAATATTTACCAAGCAAACATAGCATCTTGAATCATATATCCAAAGACGTCGCAATAAACAAAATGGACTTTACCTGCGTTTATTGACCTCACAACTAGGGGCAGACAGACAGACATATTAGAACAAAAAATATACTTAGATCTTTTTTTCTTATGTTAAGGTATGTCGAGAATGTTGAGTTATTCTAGTTACACCGGATTCAGCTGAATAATTTATGTAACTTTCGATGTCTATAAAATTCAGTAATTTATGCATAACTTATGCTGCTGAAAGTGATATTACACAAGTAACTTATAAGTTTCAGCCATGATTTTCCCAATGCTGGGCAACGCACTTGAACCTTCTCGTATCAATCAGGTCAAGGTTTAGGTCTGCTTTGTTGGCACACAAACTTAATATAACAAAAATAAATTATACCTGATAAAACAATAATAGCGATCAAATAAGGGTTTTACGCATCATTAAAATAGACAAAACCCAACCACAGACAAAAAATATTAAAGAAATGTATGTATCCATACAATAATACCATACAATAACATCTATAATATAACACGAAGCTCAGATGCGCATGATTCACTCACCAACGATTTCCGTTGCGCCGGACTCGTTCTAATTTTAAATACGAACCCCCTTTTCGAAAATGGAATAAAATTCGTCGGCGCACGCGCCGTTCGGTTGCATCCTTTTATTATTTTAGGACATCCGACCGGGATGCAGATTGATATTGTCTTAAATTATCGACAAAAGATTTAAAAGGATGTTAGAATTGTTCTTAAATAATGTTGTTTTGTGTATAATGAGGTACTTATCTCTTATAAGACCTTATTGAAACAACTAGCTGAAAAATTACCCTTTAATGACAATTCCAACTTTTTAACCAGAATCCTCGGAAGAATTTCATCGAAATCGGTGAAGCCATCACTTCTTTTGATGAAATTCTGTGTGTACTTGGCGAGTCTAAAAACAGTTTGTCCAATCAGCTGGTATACTTGAGTACTGTAATCTACGTACCTATATCTTACTACCTACTAGGTTAAATTTTCTTACTCGTTCTTGCTCGTACACAGAATTATCTAGCATTTATCACCACGCAAATCAACAGATATCCATCCTCACACTTTCAAAAGTATAACACAAAAAATATTCAAAATATCCCCAAATTAAATATTCAATATGATTTGGCTTACCACTTAAAAGCTTCCTCAGAAAACATAAATAAGGATTAACATCGAAAAATTATGTAAAAAGCATAATCTCTTTGGCAGGATATACAAACGGGACGTCCGGTGTTACATGCAAATTATGTGAAGAAATATTGTGTGATCACGCGACAACTCGCAAGAGTCAAGGGTAAATCAGGTTAAGGATTCAATAACGGTTTGTTTCTTGAGAGGAGACAAAGTTTCTAGAACACTGATATTAAGCTAAAGAAGAATTTGTGATTTGTTCTTTGTATGCGCTTATGTCAGGAACTGCTGTTTCCAATTGGACAAATCGTTTGTTTTGGATGGTCAATTTTTCAAGAAATGTTATAAAGAAAAAACAAGAATACGGATAAAAAAGCAATTCATGACTAGTTGTTAATTAAACAATTTTGTTTCAGTGGCAACGAATTCACTTATTAAGCAACAACTTTTGAAGTTTTAGTTTTAATTTTTCTGTAGGGAATTTAGAAGCAGCCGTCATGAGAAAAAACATGCAATCATATTTTCACATCGTTTCTCGCGTCATGTAGTTTCTAAATAGCCTTTGCCTTTATGATGGTAATATTAGCCTCTTAAAATACCGATTCAACTCAGTACCTACTGTTTTTTTACAACTTAGTTTAAACCTTGTTTGTTCATCACACACCAAAATATGCAGTACTTATAATGATAGATGTTGGTTTGCCCTAAAAAGAGCTTGCAAATAATCCAGGAAATTCCAGCTTAAAATTTCCAGCCGATGTTTGGAAGTCGGCCTGTTATACACGCAGTGAGCAATAATACCTAATGTTTATGTAAATGTAAGTATGTATGAGCACCCTTCTGACCTTCGCTCAGATTCATCTCAGGATATCATTGCGTAGATGCGACAGTTTCAATTAAAAATTTAATATAAGCTAAGTTGAGACCATGTCATATTATCACTTCATTGCAATATACGTAGAAACCGTGAGTAAACTTAGTAAATTAAATAAAGAAAAAACATAACCTTTTTACCATTTAACCTCCCTTAAAGATTATTTTCAGTGCAATATTAACAGTATTGATGAATCAAATGTCAGCTATTCTCTATTCATATTCTGTGTATCCAAAAAAAAGGAATATTCCAAACTAAATCAGGTCGAAACCCTGAAAAACCTTGAAAAATATAATAGTTAAAGAACAAAGTATTAAGAATTCTCGACTCCGCCGCATCTGAGCATGCATAATCTCGCACAGGATGACGCTACGCATGTAATTTTAGAGTCTCGTCCAGGTTCACGGGCGTGCGCGGGCGCAGACGACGCCATCTTGTTTTGTTGCACCGACAGATTCGCCTCGATCTTACGCACTGGCTGTAAAACGCGCCGCGCGGTTGGACGTCTCTACATTTTGGTTTTATTAAAACACTAAAATAATTTGTAAGAACGGTATAGCCGTTGTCTTGCAGTCGGACGCTAAAGACTAGTAATCAATAAATAAACTATAGTACGTTGCACAATGTCATAAAATAGTAATATTAAACTCTTGTAAATGGTTTTATCGAATTAGAAGATTCCCGCATTAGGAAATTTAATACTTGAGTTACGAGGGTTTCGCAAACATTTAAGCCACATGTACAAAGACATCCAGAGTCAGAGCAATCAAAAACAGAGCAACAACCAATAGGTGGATCACACAATCGAACCCGGGACATGTCGCACCCAGTGTGATGGACCTCTATCCGCCACCGCTATCCGTGCTGTTGGGACTAGCAATTTCCTTTGGAAAACCGGACGGCAAATCGATACGACTTTTTACCTAGTGCGTAAAAGAGCTTACATATGCATCGTCACGGCAAATGTCACTTGTCTTGATTATAAAGTATATTGGTTAATTTTGTAGGGTATATTGATTGTGAAAATTGCTTTAATGGCCGCTCTCGATTTTAAATTGTATTATTATTGGGAGTATTGGACAGTAAAGTGTAACATTGAGGTCTTAATGCAGAGGCAATGATAATTATGTCAAAGATTTTAATTTCGCGTGTAAGAAAATTAATATTATTATTTGTTTTTCGTAGGTTAACTAGGGGGAGATCTGTAGTAGATTAGCAGACTTGAAATGATGAAGTATTACTATGAAAAAATCATCGACGGCCTTAGACGTGAAAGGATCAAGATTTGTTATATATATAGGCACAGGAAGACACGCACTTGAGTTCATAGGAACATGAAATCCCGCTCTAAAATCTAGTCATAAATGTTTACCAGATAATCATAAACTCCTCGAAAACAGACTCAAAATTATAACCCAGACCGACCTTTACAAATACTTCCGTATCGTCAATTCAAGATCATAACATCCTAAACACAAAATATCCCTGTTTTATTAATAAACTAGATAAACAAAACAGTTATGACGTCACTTCCTACATGTCAGTGGCCTCAAACGCTTCCCTTTATGACATGCAGACTTGCATATGCTAAGCGGATGCAGAGGAATATTTACGTGTTATAAAATGATTATGATTGTGATACAAGGTTTAGATTTCAAGTTCAAGTTTAAAATTGTTTTAAAGTTTGGAGAAGTAGTATTTTATTATGAATATTGCTTCAGGTACTTATTTAATTGATTCTACGTGAATATGAAGATATTTTTTTGGGAGAACATGAACTTAAACGATACTTTGTTAATAGTCCCCTTGTAAGTGGTATTTCAGAATGTCATTTACTAACACGATTTTCTTTGTCCCACGGAAGCAATATCCCTTGCTATAGTTTTTTGAGATACAAATTCTAGTAAAATGTACCAAATAAACCATCAATACTTTATGAATTCGATATCTAGTATTTTAGGCTTCTGAAAACTTGAAGGAGTAAGGTTTACGTAGCCCCATAATCAGGAATCAGTTTATTGTTTCATCAAATCGCGACTAGTAGATTTCACAACAGAATTTATTGATGAAAATTTCCGAAAAAGAGTACCAAGTAATAATCACGCAACATAAACAAATATTAAAAATGTCAACACAATCCCAACATTACGTTAAAACTTACAAAAGAAAAATGCTTTAACAATTTAAAAATACATAACGAACAGCGACCAAGGTTGCAAGAGGCGTCATTCAAAATGGATGCTTCGCAAATTGTACTCAGACACAGTTTAACGAAGAACTGCCTTTAAAAGGCCAACAATTACGCATAATAATATGTGTACAACAAAACGCAAATATTTTTACCTCGGTCAGGATTCTCAACCGGGCAGCATTGAAGAGTTCATTGGTATTACATGCACTTCCTGGCTTGCCGAGGTCGCCGTCGCCATCTTGGATTTTTTGACGTTTATTTTTGGCGGGCACAGCATCGTCCAGAAATGGTAAGGACATATTTAATGTCAAGAAAGGTTGTTTATCGGTCTTCGTATTAATATCTTAATTTTTTTGAGTTATTGTTTTTTTGTTATATAATTTAATGGACATTGTTCTAATGATATATGCTTGCCAGGTGAATTTAAAAATTAACAAAAAGAAGATACATTTTGCAATTGTTATTAATAGTTTTGAATATCTTGGATGTAGGATAACGTTTTACGTCTTCTACGATTCGATAAATCATGAAATAATTTATAAGGCTGCTTAAAGGGATAAAGTTGTTTGTTGTGAAATGTTTAAATATTATAAATATTTAAACATTTCTGTTAGCAATTAGTTAGGTGAGAATTATACTTAATTTAGTCACTTTGTTTCTTCAATTATGCATTTATTTTGTTTGTTATTATCATGTATTACATTATTCTTGTTTAAACATAAAAAAGTAAAAACTCTTCAACTATGCACGTTATAAAATTGAATTATTCACGTCTTTTACAATAGGGATGATGACTAGGTATAAAAAGAAAAAATCTCATTAGTCCCTCAGATAGATAATTGAAAAGTATGACACACGTATTTTTTCCTTTTTCAGAAAAGCTAGAATTGACAAAGATTAACTGCTTTAAAGTTTAGGAGATTGTTGAGTTTGTTAGAGAAGTTTATTGCTTGTGACGTAACGATAGAGTAAAATTTATACTCAATCGTGACGTCACGCGTAAGTTTCATTCAGTGTAATTTGGTCAATTTATGTTTGCGGGACAAATTAAAAAATACGTATCTATTATTATACAAAAAACTACAAGACGGACACTGCAAAAAAATTTGTCATCATCCCTATTACTTAATAATTAATGAAAACGCACTTCGAGACAAATTTTCTTTTTATTCATACATATATAAAAATTAGATTTAAAAGACACGTCACTGGTCAAACTAAAATTACACATGATTAAATCACAAATATATTGCAATTATTGTGCAATACTCTATATCATAATAATATAATAATGTAATTATTAATTTCAATGCGCAATGCAGATCCTTGGACTCTATTAATCATGAGCAAAGTATAGGTCATTATTATGACATATTATTTACATAATAAATACGAGTTACAGAGGCAAACATTAGTAAGTGAAGCCCTTTCTATCTCGATTGTGGTTTTGTATTTAAATTCAGAAAAATAACTCTTTTTTCCTCTTAAATTGTCTGTTAAGGGCCAGTAATGTTTTCTTTATTATTGGT
This sequence comes from Trichoplusia ni, assembly GCF_003590095.1. NCBI lineage: Eukaryota > Metazoa > Arthropoda > Insecta > Lepidoptera > Noctuidae > Trichoplusia > Trichoplusia ni. Next base: position 7,080,696 of record NC_039487.1, read on the forward strand.
ATTCAGATTTTTTATTGTTAAATGTTGCTTACAATGTGTTAAAACGACATGTCAAAAGTAATTGGAAATATAAAAACGAAATACAGGAATAAGTAGATGATACTTTTCGCTTATATTTATCCATAACTTAACAGCATACTACTTTTCGATATCAGTCTTATGTTTTTTTTATAAAAAAATGAATTAATAATAATAAGAAATTACTTTACAAAAACGTATTATTTCTATTTTATTCTAGCCTGATGTGTAGTTCTAAGGAATCCCCCCTACCCCACCCCGCCCTTCCACGAATCTTCATCTTGGGCCATATGAATACCATAACAAATATAATAATGTAATAATCTACAAAAAATACAGTTAAAACAATTGAAATTCACAACCATCATTGTTGCATAACTTCATAAATTTCAAATTCGGCACGTTCGATTTTCAATCGTTCAAAAATGATGCGCGTGCGCCTGTGGTATAACTGTTTTTGAGCACGACCTGCCACAACGCGATCTCTCAAGGGCAAGAGGGGCCTACCGCTGTGTCTTATAAAAGTAATGTGGGAGAGAGGTGGCGCTCTATGTGGCGAAGTGTGCTATCACGATCACACAATAGAGGTGGACTTTTAAAGTTTGATGATGCATCGATGTTTATGTTAATAACATCGAATTTATTATTTATTGAATTGGAATGTTTATACTGGATTTTTCCGTGCTTTTATGTATGGGGTTTTCTTTAAATATGTATAATAAGGTACAAGAAAGTAATTGTGAGTTCTATTCTGAAAGGAATTTGACAGCCATATCTCATAAAATATTATTTTGACATAACCCATCTCACTTTTTTTTCTGTTCGAATTAAAAACTCTCTTTGTAACCATTTCAAGGTAGTCATTTCAATGACATACCTCATCACATAATTAATTTTCTATAATAATTACCTTATATCATGTAAGCATACATTACATTAGTGAAAGTACAAATGGTTGCGCGTGCGCATAAGATTGTGTGCGTCGCGTCGACGCGACCTGCCACAATGCGCCCGCGTTCAAGGGCAACGCAAATGTGGCGTGGAGACGTGTTATAAGTGACTTTTTTTTTAAGATCTCGTTTTTTTTATTAGTTCATTAGTTTAATTTGAGAGTTTATCTGTTTTTTTTTTAAGTTCAGTGTGTTTCAATGAGTTCATAAACAGTAAAAAGTATAAAATATATCATAATTTGAGATTTTTTCTTTATAAAGTATCATTCAGTTATACTAAGTGTGGTCTTTGACTACTTCACTTAACTTCTACTATCAAATTGAACTTTTAATGGGTTTGACTACAATTACTTGAAATAGTTATGTTTTGACTTGATTTAACGACCTACCTGAGAGTATAATAGTTTCCCGTGCTTAGAAATTTCATAGTTAGTATGTTTATAATAATAATTAAAGTAAATTATGGTGGTAGAATGTAAATTATCATTAGTTTACGTTATAAAATCTAGACATAATTTAAGAAATTCACACTTATAAACACAATAACAACACAATGCCTCAAAATAATTCAGCCATTATTCCCACTTTATACTTAATACTGTTTGTAGTACCAACACTACAAACCACAAAAATAAAATCACCAAGTCATCTCCACACCTTTCTGTGTCCAGTAACAAGAAGTGAATAGCAATCGTCGACTCAACTCACGAATCGGACGTCAAGGCCGGACGTCTGATCGAATGCATCAGCCTTATGTAGCAGTAATGTCACTGCTATAACAAATAATAACTATAGTTAAGTATAACTATAATTAAATAGTGCTTTAAACAGGCTTTCGATTATGTACATTATCCTACTCTTTTAAGGAAGCTAGAAGCATACGGCATTAGAGGTAATGTCCTTAATTTAATAGATTCGTACCTAAAACATAGAAAACAGATAACTGAAGTTAATCAATTTAATAAATACAATAAACATGAAGATGTATTTCGATCGACAGAACGCGAAGTTACATATGGTGTACCGCAGGGAAGCGTCCTCGGTCCTTTTTTATTTATACTTTATATCAATGACTTCCCAAAATTCATAGAACAACAATTGACTTTATTTGCAGATGATAGCACCGTTACTATACCGTGTAATAATTTAGAGACGTATGAATATGATATAAATAATGCATTAAAATCCGTTGTAAGCTGGCTAGATACAAACAACTTAAAAATTAACTTAAGTAAAACTAAATTGATACATTTTAGACAACGGATACCTAATAAAAACGTAAACGTACAATACGATAGTAATATTATAGAGGCAGTTGAAAATACCAAATTCCTAGGGCTTGAGATAGATATGAAACTTAATTGGAAAGCTCATATAGAGATTTTATGCAAGAAACTCAGCAAATCTGCATACGCCCTATACACTTTGTCGTCAATTATATATACAGATGCACTACTTACCGCTTATTACGGCATAGTTGAATGCCACTTACGCTATGGCATAATATTTTGGGGCAATGCGACCGATAAGGAAACAGTATTCAAGGCACAAAAAAGATGTGTAAGGGCAATGTTTAAACTTAAAACAACCGATAGCTGCGTACCTTATTTTAAGAAATATAAAATCTTAACGTTACCCTGTTTGTATATATTAGAAGTGGCTGTGTTTGTAAAGTCGAACCCGAGCCGTTTTAAACGACTTGCCGATACTGTTCCACGAAACAGACGCGACAATAGCCGACTATGTCTCCAGACCGCTAAGACTACTTTAATGCGCAAAAGTGTCTTCTGCATGGCTCCGATCATTTACAATAATATTCCTAAGACATGGAAAGAATTACCTACTAAAATGTTTAAAAATAAGTTAAAGCAATATTTAGTTACTAAAGCATACTATAATATAGGAGAATTTCTATCTGACAAAGACATTAAACTAGTCGCTAAGTAGTCTAAGTAGGTACCTATTTAATTGTATACTGTTAAGCATTATTTAAATTTATTTATATTATGTTTAGAGTTTCATCTAGTTTTAGTTAATGATACTTATTTGTATAATTTAATTGCTTAGTTTTGATGTATAATTTAATGTGTATAATTTAGATTGTAATAACAACAATTTGTAAATGTTTGCACGCCGAATGGCAAAATATGGCAGAACTTGTTTATTTTATAACACCATTTACTTTGTACCCATATTTGCAAAATAAATATATCTTTATCTTTATCTTTATCTTTATCTTTATCTTTATCTTAATAAATCTTCTATCTCTTCTTTGAGTATATAAAAATGAATTGCTGTTCGTTAGTCTCGCTAAAACTCGAGAACGGACGAACCGATTTGGTTTATTTTAGTCTTGAAATATTTGTGGAAGTCCACAGAAGGTTTAAACGGCGAGAAAAATTAAGAAATTAAAGAAGGATTTTTGTCTGCATTGTTATTGCATCGAGTGTTAGGCGGAACGTAGATCGCAGGGACAGCTAGTGATAAATGTAGATGAAAACATCTAAAAACCCACTATTTTAAATGTCACTCTATTCTAATTTTATCAAAATCGGTCTGGCTGCTTTTTATAGTTGCAAATTACATTGTCACCGAATTTGAAGCTACCCTGAAAATTTCAGTCTACTAGCTTATCGGGAAGTGCCTCAAAATTGAGTTGCAAAACTTCAATCGGAACGACTAAAACAAAAAGAACAGTGAATGGAAAGAGATTCGGAGAGATAGGCTCAAGAAAAAAAAAATGTAATAAACATTGGTCACCCATCAAAATGGAGACAGAATGCGTTGCTCAACCTCATTTGTTTGACGACGATAGAAAATCATGGCCAGCTATCACGGTTCCTGAGACAAATCCTCGTGACGGACTTAGACGGACTAAGGCGGACAGAAAGCGGTGTCTGACTGATGGTGTTTTTTTACTCTTGGGGTTCAAAACTCTAATATTAAACTAAATTAAGATTTCACTGTCAAGATAGTTATTTTTAAATTTAACTCTGTTTTTATGTAAACTGTTTTGAGACATCCGTTTTCTTCAAAATGTAGCTTTAATAAAATTCTAGACTTACACAGTAAATAGATTACAGTAAAACTAAGTCGTTTGCTAACAACTTAACAATGTTAAGATACTAACAATCTTGGAGACAGTTTTATTATATTTATTTTAACAAAAGATAAAGATAATGTAACATTCACAACTTTCACACAACGCCATCTAGTCTCAAACTAAGTAAAACTTGTATTATAGACAAATGATAAACATACTTATAAATTTCAAAATACATACATAAAACACGATAGATAAATTACACCCAGACTCAGGACAAAATGATCGTGCTCATCACATAAACATTTGCCCTGAGTGGGAATCGAACTCATCACCTCCGGGATAGCACTCAGAGCTACTAATCACTAGACCAACGGGGCGCCTGAAACTTACCAATTACTGTTTCTTCCCATATTTTTATATACGAACTGTTCTCGTCTCTTGGTTGCATGTATTAATTTGATTATTATAGTCAGACCATATTTGTATACCTTCCAAGGTGAAATATAGTGCAACTAAAATGTAATTTTCTACCAAGTGTGTGGTACACTTGGTAGACACTATGTTTTACAAATAAATTTATTTTCCGGTTGTATTTTTGTAGCCGGCTGAAATTTCAGGGTACCTTAAAACCGATGACAACACAATTAAATTAAAAGCGGCTGGACCGATTTTGATAAAATTTGAATGGAGTCTCATAAAAACGTGGATTTTTATGTTTTTTAAATATTTTATGATATTGAAATGAAACGACTTTTACGGATTTTATCGCGGTTTAATTTTTGGTTTTAGTGCCCGACGTTTCGACACCTTTGCAGGTATCATGGTCACGGGCAGACTGAGATGGTGTTCGTCTTGACAGAAGCTGTTGCTCGTTCTACCTTCATATTTTTAATTAATTATTTATGGTCCGACCTACGCAGTATGAGCTCACTGTGTCGTGATGTCTTGCAGCGCTGCTCTTGGGTTTAGCCTTGAGTTTTTGTATTATTGGGTCCCAAGTAGGTGATATCTTCCAGCCATCTTCTCTATTGAAATTAGGGTGTTTTTTAATCTCAATAGCCTCGCGAAACATCCTTGGTAGGAATTTGGATTCTTTAGCGAGGATCTGTGGTTGATCAAATCTAATATAATGGCTGGAGCCTTCAGCATGTTCGGCGACTGCAGACTTCGTTGAGCGGCGGTGTTTGACGTCAGCTATGTGTTCTTTTACGCGGGTCCCTATGCTTCGTTTAGTTTGACCGATATAAGAGAGGCCGCAACTAAAACCAAAAATTAAACCGCGATAAAATCCGTAAAAGTCGTTTCATTTCAATGTCTAACATTCGCGTAAACCTAAGAAACCACTATTTTATGATAGTAAATGTTTAGCAATTGTGGAAGCGAGATGCCGCATAGCACCATGTAGAATGCTGTCTCTTTCTTCAAGTATTACTTTAAAAGGTAGTTGCGAACCACCTGAGCATCTCTTATTTCTTGAATCAGTATTTTTGTTCCTTTTTAATTATAAACCTATGCTTGTTAATGCATCTGACATTTTAAATTGTTGTAGTTGTGGTTGCAGGTTGTTGACTTAAAAGGAAACCTTGCCCCACTAGGAACTCCTGCGCAGTTGGTTTTAATTAAACGTGGAATATTATTGTGTGTTTAAAAAGTATAGTAATTTACTGACTTGTAGAGTTTCTCAGGTGTAGGTAATACTTAAAATCTTCTTTTCGAATAAATTAGGGGTCAAGTGCGAGTCGAAAAAGGGTTCCGCACAAATATTAGATGCTTATTTGACTTATTTGTTGTTAAAGCTGCAATAGAAATATAACTTTTGTGAAAATTTCAACCATCTTTCTATCACGGTGCTTGAGATACAACGTGGTGACAGACGGATAGCGGGGCCTTAGTAGGTAATAGGAATCCATGTTTATCCTTTGGGTAAAGAATTTAAAGGAGTCGAAGGGATCCCTAATTATTACAACTTAGTTAAGCAATAACATACCTTATTTACCATCAGTACAGTAGGTACAGTACAGAATATTTGTGAAACCCCAACTCAAAGATTAAATATGACTGCACGGATAGCCGAGTGGTTGAGGTCCCCAAGTAGAACAAGCATTTGTTTGATCCACTATGCTTGTTCTGAGTCTGTGTGTCTTTGTGCACGTGATTGATATGTTTCTGAAAACCCCCGCGACACATAGATTAAATTACATACTGCGGTCGTTTTTATTAAAAAAAATACATCTCAGAGTCGTATTTTAAACGAAAAAATAACTAAACTGAGCTACAATACTATCTTAGTTACCAGATGCCGTAAAGACATAACATACCAAATTGTTAACATACTAAAAAATCTGGGTTAAACACATCCGGGTATCATACAGATTGACGGTTCCTACCCGGTTGCCATGGCAACCGGCGATGACACACGACCGGGTCTGTTACCCCGCCCTGATTATACCAGGTCAATGACACTATTTAGCACAGTTTTCTACGCAACTGAAATACAGAAGTTTATTGACCTTGCGTTTAGTTATTAAAAGCTAAATGTTCGGTGGAAATTATTATTAGAGGCAGTAACTATAGACTATAGGAACATAATCTTGAAATAGGTATACTAGAAAATTTAAATAGTTGTTTAGCAAAATAGAAAATTAGACATTTTTGGCGTTCCACAACCGAAAGGTAAAAACGGAATTATGTTACTAAGGGATCGTTTTCTGTCTGCCCGTCTGTCCATTTTTCACTAGGCTGTACCTCATGAACCTGAATCGTAATAGCTAGAAATTTCAAATTGTCTCAGTTGATGTATTTTGGTTGCTGCTATTATAAAAAATAATGAAAATAAAAATCGAAGTCAAGACACCAGTTTTCTTTATTACACAACATACAGCCTCACATATATACCTAGTTATTATTTTCCTGTGCCCAGCATTGGGCATATTACCTGGACGGGTATTGCTAATATTTATAAACCATTAAAACAGAAGCAAAACGACATTACAATTCAAAAAAATAAAAATCTTCAAATAAAATAAAACAGATATAATTATATATTTTCCTTTATTAACAACAATCCAATCATAAATTAATAAAATCCCTCCGACAGCCGAGTATTACGTCATAGTGACGTCACGAGTCGCTTTCCATACATTTCCTGCAACTTTCCCGGGGTGAATCACCTCTGTGTACTGACAATTAAGCGAATGTTACACTGACATGCGAATATTATGTTATTAATTGTACCTATAGAGTTTAATGTGGATTATTTAATAATTACAATTGAATTTTCTCTTTCTCCCGCTTTTTTTGATTGGATAGGAAAGCAAAGATGAAATTATATCCTATAGATGATGATTCCAAAATTTCTATTGCTATAGAAATTCCCAAAAAATTAATATAAAACTATTTAATACTAAATCAACTTTATAGTCTCAAAATAATTTTGTTGAGAAAGTAGCCCTAGCTGATCTAGGGCTGATCTGTTGGGTCTTAATAGAAAGGCTGAGATTATCCATACTTCTATACTAATATATAAAGCTGAAGAGTTTGTTTGTTTGAACGCGCTAATCTCAGGAACTACTTTGTGTTGAATAAACCATTCATCGAGGAAGGTTTTAGGCTATAAACCATCACGCTGCGACTAATAGGAGCGAAGATACAATGGAAAATGTGAAAAAAACAGGGCAGATATAAATCATAACCTCTATCTTAACTTATATCTTCTAACCACGCGGACGGAGTCGCGGGCAACAGCTAGTAAAAGATATAGGTAAACAATATGGACGATGGGTGTGTTTTATGTTTAGCATTAATTTACCAAGACATTGCATGGCTTTTTAACGTAATGCTTCTTACATTTAAGGCTGTAAGTTTGTTTTTTTTTTAGAAAAAAATCTCCACCCTCAGAAAGGAATTCAATCCTTTTGCCGCAGGGGTTTTACAAGCATTGAAGTCGCATGAACAAGACACACAGACACAGAAAACACAAATGATTGCCCTACGTTTGGATCGAACCCGTGACATGTTGTGCACTGTACTCGGCTATCCGTGCATTCTTTTTTCTCGTTAGTATTGCAAGTAAATTATCTGCATACATTTTTCTTGTAATCTATTATTAAATACAAGAAACCCAGAACTATTTTAGGTCATTATAAGCCCTTGTCACAATAGCAGATTAAGTTCTTCGTATATTAAAACCAGGTCAAACAAATGTACGGATAAACTGAGATCAATTAACTGTAGTAAATTGGGCTGAGGTCAATATAACTAATATGGGTGTAGGCTGGCAACCCTGCGGTTTGATTAATCATCGGTTATGGAAACGTTATGTTTAATTATTGTTATATTTGTGGGGTAGGCAGTGATGTGTTGGTGGAAATTGATTCTGATTTTTGGGTTCTGTGGAGATAAAAGCAAAAACCTCCAAACCATTCTGAAATTTATTTGTCAATCAGCAAATTTATAACCGTTGCTTCATCTCAATTTCGTATTTATTGTAGTTTTACTAATGTTATAGTGGCAATAGATAGATAGCTGAAACAGTTCATGAGATACAGCCTGGTGATGAACGGACGGACGGGCAGACGTTCAGAGCCTTGCCTTATAGGGTTACGTTTTTACCCTTAGGGTACGAAATTCTAAAAAGTAGGGATTTATTTAGATCATCTAATTATGCAACTAACCTAACCACGAACTTGGATAGTTCCACCGAACTACAAAGGTCTAATACTCGAAGAAAATACTAGTTAGAGGTTATAAAATGGCATTGACCTCCGATGGGTACTTCAAAATGCCCTAAAAATAGCTAATATGCTGTAAGTACACGCACAAATGACGCACGCCACATCACAGGTGGCTAACCTGAGCACAAATGTAACGATGACCTCCTTGTTTCGTTGATATACTTGTAGCAATGCGGAAGATTTGTTTGTTTAATTTATTTTCATGTTTCGTAAAAGAAGAATTAGTATAGAGTTAAATATTTACAGTACAATTATTTGCTATATACAAAAAAAAACAATAATTATATCAATGCATCAAAAAATTCATCGGCAAATCTATATCTTTACTTCTATTATGCTAATATATAAAGCTGAAGAGTTTGTTTGTTTGTTTGTTTGAACGCGCTAATCTCAGGAACTACTGGTCCAAATTGAAAAATTCTTTTTCATTCCATCACGCTGCGACTAATAGGAGCGAAGATAGGTACAATGGAAAATGTGAAAAAACAGGGCAGGTATAATTCATAACTTATATCTTCTACCCACGGGAACGAAGTCGCGGGCAACAGCTAGTTGTAAATAAAAATTCACTGTATAGAGTTACGTATGAAAGATTTTCAAGTCATGTTCGACGTTTCTCCTATCATAACATAACTTGGACTTTCTTTTTATCTTTGTCTAGTCTAGTCTCTCCTACTTCTGGGTAAAGGCCTCCCTAAATGTTTCCACCATTATATGTGTCAGAAAATTCAGCAAAATGGGATAAAGAAACTCATAACTAAATAAGCCTGTAAAACCACGGCTGAAAACATTACAGACCTTAGACAGGCCTGTGTTCAAACCTGATCCATGTATATTGTTCAATATAATATACACATGACAATAAAAATGCCCATTTTACGGTCTAGAAACTTATGACAAGTAATTGACAGAGGTTAAACAAATAATTTTGATTACGTGCGACCGTACAGACCCACTTAATTTTATATATTTAACCCCACAACTATGTCAACTTGAAATCGCTTCTAAGACAATCAGAATAAGGTTGGTTTTAGAAAGCTTTATTAACAATGATATATGTCTGATTATACATATGTATAAAATGTGAGATACAGTTATACTTATTGTTGTGTCTCTTTGTATGTAATTGAATGGAATAGTGGTACTATTGTATTACATAATGCAGTATCTGTTTTCTATGAATTTATACTGAAAATAACTGTTTTTACAGATTTTTATTATACCAGCTTTTGCACATGGGTTCACCCGCAATTTTTTATCAATCTGAGCAAGATATAGCCGAATGAATTTTGGACTTTCGACTTTGACTTTTCTATCAAGTATATTGTCGTTCAAGTGTGTCATGAAGTTGAGTTGAAGCCGTGATAATGAATTGACACATGGACGGCTCATAGTAGCATTCCCAAATCTCAAATTAATATACATTGAACAGACTGAACAACTATTAGAGAGAAGAATTTCACGCTCTTAATTACATTGTATCTTAGGGTTCTAGCGTTTTCTTAAAAACCAAGTCGGACAAACGTAAGTTGGATTTGCGACACAGATTAGTAGATATCGGTAGGCGAGAACATAAATCGGTTGGACAAAAATTTTATCCCTTAAATTTTATGTCACTTCGATATATTGAGATTTCTATTGCTGCTACAGAAATGCACACATATTCCGTAAAACTGGTGAATTGTGATTTCTAGGATGGGTGGAAAGACACATGGGCAGAAAGAAGAGCCTCAGTCACAGGATTCCAGTATCAACCCTTGTGTACGAAACCCCAAAGGTTAGTGATGAAAGCACCAGACAGACGGACAGAGAGACAACATAAGTATTTAAAAAAGCAAAACACTCCTAATTGTATTAACAACATTTGTTCTTCATACAAAAACAAATTATTAAAAACAATTGTAAAAACACACAGACCTACATAACACACATGGGATTAGAGTTATTATAGTATTATTAGGCTTAGTTACGACCGTTTTCCGGGTTCAATTCACGCGCGTAACACCATTTTTGGAGGTCAATGTTCGCCTGAAAATCGTAAGCAAATGGCCTGAAATCGGTTTATTACAAAACTGAGAGCGATGACCCTTGGGCTATTGATTTTTGTAAATGTAGAGTCGATTATCTTTGTATGAAAATGAATTGAATTTAGACTTTTATTTTGAAGTCTATTTTTGTTTAGGCGTAATGATGGCTTCAGGTATTGGATTTCAGGACGTAACTTTTGATTTGCTCGGATGGCTGAGTGGTTGAGGTTACCAAAACCACTATGCGTGACGTGTCGTGGGTTCGATCCCCGCATAGTACTTTTTACTAATTAAAATACTTAGTACATAATTCCTTTCAGCAATTTGTACCTATTTTATAAACTTACAGAGTTGACCTCAGATCAAAATGTCTCTATATTCTTAGTATTATAAAATATGACTAACAAAATTAAATCTTGCAAAATAAAAAACCTCAGTCAATCGATTGATGTCTTCCACTCTACCTCACTCATCCAATTAATAAATGAAGTTAATTATTAAAGAATTTTATATCAAGTATACCCGCTCCAACGTATAGCACGTTTTCGCATAATATTAATTAACGAAATGGCAAAGTGCATTGACTCGTCCGCGAAGGGACCGCACAGGTTCGAATCTATGACCTTCAGATATCTGTTTGGAGTTCGGACCTTCACATACATGAGTATATCTACGTATGTATGAGTATATTTTTAATATACAGGAGGAATATTAAGGTAGAGTAGGAATATACATTAATGCTCTACCTTAATCTCTTTTTGAGGGATCAGCTTAATTTTTGCGAGCGCTTCTTTGCCTGGATTTGTATGCAAAGTACCAATGTGGCTATCTCAAAGTTTATTAATTAATTAACCAAATTATAATTTTAGATTTTCAAATAATATTTTCATTTCTAAAGTTATATGCACTTCCCTTATTATTCAATGTGAATGAGGAAACCTGGATAAGTAATTTCTTGACGGTTTTGTTTGACGGTCCATTAAAATCACATTTTGGAAAGGCATATTGACTTTTTGAAAGAAGAAAACGATGGGAAAGCGGTTAATTGAAATAAAACTCTTTGATTTTTTTAACTAATCTTCATACTACGAGTACCTGCCTGCTTCTATCTGCTTTTGTAACGAAAAATTAAAGGAAGGAATTCATTCAATCAATGAAATTCTCTATCCTTTGACGGGCCTGTTGGTCTAGTGGTTAGTGACAATGACTGCTATACCGGACAAATGTTGTGTGATGAGCATGATCATTTGTTCTGGTGTCTGGGTGTAATTTATCTATAATATGTATGTATTTAGAAATATTTAAGTAAGTTTATCAGTTGTTTGGTTACCATAACACAAGCTCTGCTTAGCTTGGGATCAGATGACCGTGTGTGAGTTGTCCCAGGATATATTATTATATATTATTATTATCCTTTGCAAGACGAAACTTTTGAGATGCCTATTTAGATAACTGGCCTATTTTTACTTTTACACCCTTACCTAAATATAGTCGTGTATCGCGAATCTATTTTTCCTTACTCTACATAAAGGTTACCCAGTAGTAGGTATTCCCAACGATCGTTGCCCGTTCGATTCCCGATTTAGCCATGACGTTCATTCCGATACTTTATTGACTTGATAGCAGTTGAATTGGTTCGCATGTGTTCAGTTATTTATAATTTTATAGTTATTTGATAGGAATTACTTTGAATTAGGGTTTATTTGTTTTTGTTTGGTTTTAGTATGTTTGTTTCCGGATTTTAAAGAATCTATTTTCTGTAACGGTAAACGTCAGTGGAGAATTTTTTTTTGAAGATGCTGACACACTCTTTACAATACTTCTAAAATAAATCTTAGAAAAAAGGAATTTAACTCTGTAAAATTGTAAATGAATAATAAAGATATTAGTGTAAAAAAGGAAATCTTAGAAGGGAGATTAGGAAAGGAGATTCTAGGCAATAGATTAAATACTCTTTTTAGAAACTTATCTAAGTAGGTCTTTATGAATTTCCTGAAAATGTTCCAATTTTCCAGGTCAATAACCTTTTAGAGGAAATGTAAGATTTATGTAGAGTTCCGATTAAACTAACGCTTTTACAGTCTAGATTACATAACAAAGACTAGACTTACCCTCTAATCGAATATAATAAAACAATGATTTAACATTTCTACTCTCTATTAGCCTAACCAATTAGTAAAACCAACACAACCCCACAAAGGTCAATAAACTTGAGGTCTAAAAACGAGGGCCGAACAAAACGAAGAGCCTTATATTCCGAGGTCGTTCACCCTAGGAAAATGGTCAGGAAAACTAACCTCAACAGTTTTATTCGGTTTGATTAAGTTTCTTTTTATTTATTGGATTAGAAAGGTTAATTGTATTTTCTATTGAATTAAGGTTGTGAGAATTATTTAGGTTACAGATGAAAAACGTTGAAAGATTAAGAACAAAAATAAACTATATTATCTTTGTTTAAGTCCTAGCTACCGCATTAGGTTAAGTAACCTGTAATGGTAGATTAGTGTGAAAATTAAATAAATACTCTCAGTAATAAAACTTTTTGAGTAAATTTATCTATTTACACAAAATACACAAATTGTGTTTGTTATACAAATTTAGTATTTTCCTGGATATGAATAGTAAGAATCTAGCATTGTGACCTTTTTTCACAGATAATTTTCTTTCTTTATTCAGATAATACAAGATCTTAAAGCAAAATGAACTTAAACGATTGAATTTATAATATATATAATAAAAAGATAATCACTGTTACGAATACATTGAAACCTAATTCAAAATAAATCATTACTTAAATAAAAACTAGCCACTTTTATAATGTCTAAATTTAAATTCGAGGTTGTCCAAAAATAAAACTCTGAATTATTTTTGCACACTTTTAAATATGTAAAGCAATAAAAACAAATCATTGTGACTAATTTTCCGCTTAAAAATAAAAATACACTTAGTTTTCTATTACGTCTTGTCAAAATACGTATAATTCTCTGAAGTATTTAGGTCAAATGAATATATTTTCTATGTGTGTAAACGTAATGTACCAGAAAATAATGTATCATACATTATTTTCTGGTACATTAGAAAAATGTTACTTACTCCTGGAATGTCTTTGAAGTGGCGATATATCTAGTTTATTATGTGTTGATATGTCGTTTAAATTAATTCATTCACATAGCAATAAGTTAAATTGACTAATAGATAATATTTGAAAATTCACGATATGCCAATGATATAGCAGTGAATTTGGCTAATTTAATCCACTGCAATAACTATGTCCTATAACTGGGCAATGGCATATATTTGTTGACACAAAATGTACAAACATACATACAGACGTAATACCTGAGGTATTCTCTACCAGACAACCATAGAGTGCTGCAAAATTATCAACAGGCAGGTGTACTAGGTGTGTAGTATATAATTGAAGTAAATTATCCAATAACGTACAAAATATCTCTCGCATTAGAAAGAGCCAGAAAAGTCGCTATAAAAATACCTTAAAAAACAAGAGACTTTAACTGAAACAAAACCCTCCCTTACCATCACCCATCCTTTTACCGACCTTACCAAAAGCTTAGCCAACATACAATAACATATCATAGCAAATCTTGTTTATGCACTAAAAACCACATGTACCATACCATTTAGCTGTGATACGCCAACAAAAACAAAACAGCATCGCGTGGCTACGTCACGATCGGTCAGCAACCTACTGCTAGTCCAATAGGTTCAGCAACCGTCTCCTCCTGAGGTCGTTCGACAGATATAGATATAGATGACAAGTCCTAAAATAGATGTGATCATAGATTTTTGGCAAAAGGGATTATGTTTCAGAGTTGATGTGTTGAAGACGTTGGGTAAATGACGACTCTACAATTGTTTGTTTTTGTTATGTTCAGGCAAAGGAATTTCCATTCTTTTTCTATTTCGTTTCGAGTATACTATTCAGTTTAAGTATGTTGGTTTTAGATTTATTTTCCATCAATATTTACTTTTCTTATAGATGTTTGTATAACATTCTATAAGTGAGACGTGTTCACAATGAAATCTGCATTTTCAAAATCAAAATTTGGAAATGCATGAGCTATCGAATGCTGGTTTCCTACTTGGTACGTCTCGCTCTGAAGTACTGACATATCACAGATAAAGGGATTCCACCAAACGCAAACTGAGTGGTTTCAGTGTGCACGACACACCACCGTGCATGAAGAGGTACGGGTTCGATCCCCACTTACAACATAGTAATATTATGAAAGAGACACCGCTCTACGCCATGTAGTGCACCTTTTGATTCCACACAATAACATTACATTAAGCAATGGATGGACGGCGTCGTCGTGGGCGACCTAGGAAGCGGTGGCGAGACGACCTTAACGCTTACCGCGCAGGCTGGTTCCATGCGGCCCAGAATAGAGAGTCGTGGAAGGATTTGGGGGAGATAGTAGGCTAGGAAAAAAAAAGCAATAGTCATAACCCTCTGGAAAATTTTTCGTCTCTATTTTTCGAATGATTAAAAAAATATGTGACCTCCTTGTTTTCTGATTAACCATTGTTGTAAAGAGGCCCAAAGGGTTACTTACCTACTTAACAAATCACCAAGTAATTGTTATACCTATTTGTTATATACATGTTTGTTCATAAATTGTCTTGTTTCGACTTGTCGGTGATCTAATTGAGACCTAATTCGTGGGTCACTGACACGCAATGACGTTTGGGTCATCGAAAACTTTGGGTGTGATCAAAATTGTCTGTAATGATGTAATCGTTATTTGTAGAGATATCAATTTATTTTTTTTTGGGTTTAAAAGTATTTAATAATGTTGCATTTCATTTAAATACATTCTTTTTACGACTATTTATGATGTAAATTTATTTCGTAAATTTTTGTTAGTCAAGTTTTTTTAATTAAATAAACATTGTATGAATTAATTATGATAATAACAATATTTATTTATTCTTGTCCGGAAAAAAGAAAAATACAATTCTGTACTTACGAAATGAATCAATAAATTAACAGTCTACAAAGAAACATCGCTTTATGTAAAAAAATTACGCGTGATAACTTTCTCACATTAATTTAAAACACAGCCGTTAAAGATCCGCATCATCGATCAATTACACCGAATGACATAAAAACAGTTAGCAATCATATAAAATATCAATGATGACATCTGTATAAGTCGGACATTTTTTTTCACCGATCGTCTAATGTTTTGGTCGGGCCAACGTCCGACGAGGGGCCGCTGACCTTGTTCCACGACCTTGCCCGAAGTTCAACGACACGAGCGAATTTTCGGGCGTTTTTCTTTAAGGAAAACTCTACAGACCAGCTAGAAAGACCTCCCACCCCCTTTCCTTACCTTAGCAATCCAGGTGATGAAAGGGAAAGGCAAGGAAAGTTCAGAGGTCAAAATTTTTGGTGCTCGAGGGCAATGATTTGGTGTTACGCCCACATTGAAAAGAATGGTTCTTTAAGCGTACTTAAAGAAAATTCTGGATTCCTTCAATGATAAAGATAGATTAAATATAGTAAATCATTATATATTATCGATTTTACGTTACCTAAACAAGTACGTACTATTCAATACTGGTTGTTATTTCCTATATTCATGCAGATTGGCGCTATTTTCTTGTTTGTAATAGGACATGATGCAATGCGATGCCCCAAATTGTTTAAAATGATAACGAAACATTAAATAACAGTGTGAATTATGATTTATCATTAATTTATCGTTCGATTGTACCATATGGCAGATTATCAGCAGATTGTCAGTTGCCAATTTGACTGTCGACAATGATAAAAACTATCTACTTGTTATTTGCTTTATAGAGAAACTGTGATGGTTTTTTTCCTTGGTAATTTTCCACCGGACCCGGGAACTTTTCCGGGGAACTCTATATGTTAAATAATATTTTTTTATTCTGAATAAATCTATGCAGTTTCATTGCAGAGAGCCGGTTTTGACTAGTCTACCGATAGGAAAATAAAATGCTTCATCTAAATATTTATATGAAGGCAGACTAAATAATCGAACACATCAACACACAATACTAGCCTTACTTCTGGGCATAGACCTCTACCTAAATAAGGAATAATTCAGCATTGATCGTCATTTAACTTGAACATTGAGAGGAATCCAGGTTTCCTCACGATGTTTTTCATCATCGTTCTTCGGCGGTATCTTATGATAGATAAATACGGCAAGTTTGTATAATTAGAAAAAATTGAAATCAGTACTTTATCAAGTTCGTCAGTTTGGGATCGAAACTGCACCAAGCGCATACAAATCCATACATGGAATCACAAGGCCACCACGACAGTGCATCTCAACCCAACCTAAATATCGCACTTTTATTCTATCAAACCTCATGGCAAAATAAAATGTCAAAACAATTTGACATTTCGAAAAACAACAATCGCAATTCTATTTCATATAATCTACCATAAAATCAAAGATGAGTTTCAGACTTTTTGTCACACCAACGTTAGCAACTTTATTTAACAACTGCAATTGTTTTTTAATTGTTTTCGTAATGGCAACTGGTTGTTGGTGTCGGTTGCTGGTTGTTTATGAAATGGTTGCTAAATACGGCCTTGATTTCATGCTCTTTGACAATATTATGAAATTTTTGTTTTAATAGTTCTTTATTGTTGGATTTGTAAGAATAGTTTTTTTGATGTAGAAATTTAGTTTCTTGTGTTGTTGTGTATTTAAAGAGCTTGCGTCGTGAATATTTCTTTGTAGACTTGATTTGTACAAGGTTGTTTGGTTGACGTTCGACTAGTGGAGAAACGTCCAGTTTAGACATTAATATATCATTTCATAATATTCAAACAATACCATCTAGTCTCCAACTAAGAAAAGCCTGTATTATGAATACTAGACAACTGATCAAGACAATTATTAATCTGTAAATACTTAAAGTAGCAAAATTACATCCAGACACTGAACAACTGATCGTGATCACACGAACATTTTTCCTGGGCGAGAATCAAACCCACCAACGAAATAATAGTTAGGGCCACTAACAACTACACCAACAATCATATTGAGAGAGATAGTCCAACGAAAAAAAACACCGTCATTTAAGCTTGATTAGAAACAAATGAACAAGGAGAAGGAATCAGACCATTATTTCTTGATTTTTCTTTTAAAAATTTCTTTGAACCAAAAACGAAGGTACATTCCAGTCCCTCTGTACACTCATTCTAGCTGATGATGCAGACAGCATTTTCTAATCAGCATAGCAATACATTGGGCTTTTGAAAATACGAAATCGACCTTCGAATTTTGTAAAGCGATTCGTTCCTTATTTACAAGTAAATACTCAAGTATACACACACTCACCCTATACAAGCATTGCCATGTCATATTGAATCTAATCTACAGATTACCAACCTGTTACATTCAGTTTTAGAATGTATGACGAAACTTGTAATTGCTTGCCTCACAATTTCATTGTGAATTGCATTTATTTGAAGTCAAACGTACAATTTATGACTTGGATAAAGTTGTTAAATAAATAAAAATCATGGATGTGCGAATGTCATTGTAAATTTTCCAAGTATCGTAAAGAGGGGTTCGGGGATAGACAAAGCAGTTAGATAGAGAAAGTTTTTGTTTGCATGTGTGTGTGTGTGTGTGTACGTTTGTTAACTCTTGACGCAAAACGAGTAGACCGATTTCAATTAAAATGGAAACACATGGAATTTATGTGGAGGCTCCTTGGATTAATACATAGGCTTACTTTTAAGGTATAACCAACAGCCAGGCGGGAGAATCCGCGAGCAACAGCTACTATTGTAATATACAGAGGTAGTTAACGACGAAATTTAGCTCAGAATATTGGAATTCATAACCTCTGCCACATGTACTACAGAATTTAGGTGCAGTTAGTTTTTTTCCCATTATTTTACTGTCTAAAAACTGCGTAACTATTAAATAAAATAGTTTTTATCTGGTCAGATGGCGAAAATTTTGCGCGGCAAGAAAAAATATTATCTTCTAGTACTAATATTTTCTCCAAGATTTTTTATCAATCACAGATGCTAACTTATTTTATTCCTGGATTTGCTAAAATATATTATACGCCCATAAACTAGCCTAAACAACTCAAATAGCGAACCTACATCCGTATACAATCATGTGCACAAGAAACTGACGTAACTGTGTACTAGGGTTCATTAACATGTATTTTAGTAACAGAATACATTTGTATAAATATACATTTATACATGTTTTTGTATTCCTTATCACTTTCTAAGATAAAAACGGTTTAATCTCACGCACCTTCGCTCTTACGAAGCAAGTTTTGCTAAACTTGGGATATTAAAAGTGTTTATTATTTTAATATAAAGATGAAGAGTGGATTCGGTTGGATATGATATTTTAGGGATCAGACAATTGCATTCTAAAGAATATTTCTGTATTTTAAACCAACTACAAATAATAGGAGGTTCTCAATTTGACGGTATTTTCTGAAAACTCTCTCTCTCTCTCGGAAACTTCTTTCGTCGCGCGTCACTTTTTTGTGTTTATTACGTCAGAGCTTCGGACGGGATGAACCGAATTAATTGATTCTGTTTTCATTTAACGTGGAAAAACTGTCCTTTGATCCCATAATTTCATCAAATTCGGCTCACGTAATATATGTCATACACGTATTTATTTGAAATCGGTTGGTGCGCCAGATTCGTGTCTCGCGGCCTGACATGACAAACGTGACGCGATGTCTTACGTACCAAATAAAGCATGTGTGTTTATTAAATTCATTAGATAACATTGTGACAGAGTTTTATTTTTGGTGGCTCTTACGATATAATGTTCATAATATATAGGGGAAGACTGCGTCTGCAGGGGTAGCCGAGTGGTTGAGGTCACCGCGCCCAAACCCACTGCTCGACGTGTCGCGGTTTCGATCCCCGCTTAAGACAACCATTTGTGTGATCCACGAATGCTTTTTTTGAATCTGGTTGTCTTTGTGTATGTGTTTTTAAGTTTGAGAAACCCCCACGACACTATGATTAAGCTTATTACTGCGGAAGAGTTATTCTTTAATTCGTTTATAAAAAATCCGTACTTAAAAAAGCCTATACTTTTATTGAGGTAAAAATATTAATGTTGCAATTCATAATACCTAAATATTCTACTCAAATTGATATCTACGACTTTTCATATCGATAGTATTATTGATAATATATTATATTGGTGATATACCCACACCTGTTTAAAATGTGCAATCACGTATACAATGTAAAAATTACATTGTCATACGCGCTTTTGTATATAATGCCCCAGAAATAAATTTCAGATCTGTCACAATGACAATAATGAAAATAAATTCTTACATATGGCAAACAGATAGCCTGATAATACAGCGCATATCACAGATAAAAATAATTTAGATAAAACAGTTGATAATTTTTAGTCAGAATTACGTAAGTGTGAGAATATTATGTGAGGTTTTATAGCTGAAATACTCGAAAATTTTAAGAATAGGACCCTGCTACCAAACTGTTAACGGGACCCTATTCTTAAAATGTTTGTTCTAACGTTCCAGGACCTTAGGCACTCAAAACCTTGACTGTCGGATTTTATTTTTAAAAGGTTTGTTCCTAGAGTGAAGGTTAAGAAGAAAAACCACAGTTGCCACCGTAACAACAAATAAAAGTCGAGGATAAGTAATGGTTAGTACAGACATCTATTTGATAGGTGACCATTTTTTTCTAAATTGTTTCTAGTTGTATGTATTTCTTAATGTCACGTTATAAAAAAATAAAAACAAAAAAATTCGTCCAATATTATATTATATCCGTAATTTTTTTTTGTGTGAGCTGCCCTTATCACTTAGGGGTATGAAAAATAGATGTTGTTCTATTCTCAGACCTACCCAATATGTATACAAAATTTCATAAAAATCGCTCAAGCCGTTTCGGTGGAGTACGGTAACTAACATCGTGACACGGGAATTGTATATATTAGATATGTGGAGGAAAAATACCAAACTGGACTCTTATGTAAAACTGAACACCCTATAAAATCTTTAACACGTATAAGCTAATTATATTGACAATCGTTGATTAATCAAGCCAATTACCGATATCCATAGATTATTATAATATTTTGGATAACATTGAAGAATAAATAACAATATGTTCTCACATTTTTAACATGGAAATGCCATTCTTCTTTAAGAATCCACATGTCTGGTCTATTCCATACATTTGTGACTTGGACCTACCTTTGTAATTCTGAGTTAAAGGAAATATTTTTATGACCATATGCAATTGTTTTTATTGGTTTTAGCTGTGAATATTCTAGAAATAGGATCTGAAAGTAAGTATTAATCATTAATATTTTTTTTTGCCAATATATAGGTACACAGGTACAGATAAGCCAACAACCTCTTATATAATGACGAAAATTTTCTCTTTGTTCTTTCATTTTTATCTCAATGTTATTGCTGTTTACGTAATACCAACAATTTAATCTGTATCGGATATTACACATAAAATAATCATTAAACGACCTAACCGTCACAACGGTCTAACGGAAAGGTCATCCGAGGTCAGAAAAGGTCACAAAAATTTCCCGAACTCTATACTCTTTCAAACGATATAAGTAAAAACTAATTCGCGTGCGTGTTTAGTTAGCAATCATAAACAAATATGGCGACCAGTTAAACTTGACACGTTGAGGGTTTAAAATTGTTTTATAGAGGGGTCAAATTATATCGGTTATTGCTATACCACGCGTTGAATTGTGCAATAAGAAGTACTGCCGAAAATTTGCCGGTTCGACGACCTATTCGCACGCACACATACAAAGGCGTCGCGGCGTCATGTACACTCCTATTCTCTGTACGTACACGCTCGCACACAACTGAAACCTTCATGTTTATAGGCCGGGTGTGTCTATGTGTGGGTGAGTTGCTGAACTTTAATTGGGGACGAATAGGATATCTTAAACTTTTTAATTTACAGTATTTGAACGTTTTCAGCGTCTAACAGTGTAATGATTATTTTTAAAATTTAACGCGCATTGTTTTGGCTGTTATAGAAATAGTATTTTTTTTTTGTACAATCTGTGTATTGTTGCTCTGGTATTTCTTGGAGGGTTAGGCAGAAATATTAGACTTTATATTGACACACTATTTTTTTTGGTTTTTAACTTGCTTTGTGACTTTTATCCGAATATTAACACTACAAAGATTCCAAAACTACTAATTAAATAAATATACCTATTACAAAATTCTTTAAAATCAATAGCGTTGATGATTTTGTACTAAAACTAAATCTACTAAAACTACACACACGTATAAAAATATCGTATATACATGATCATCGTATGTATATATATGTTACATAGTCTTCACACTAGCATCATTCAGGTCATCACACTCAATCAAGAGCAAAATTTAAAAATATACAGTAACCAACCAAAATTATATCATTTTGGTGTTATCACGTATGTTACATTTATCACAAGGTAAGCAGAAAGTTGTGACGTGAACAGCTGATGACTTAAAACTGCGACTGTACTGATAATATTATGTATTTTAAATACTAATAATATTCAATTTAATACTAATAATATTTAACAACAAAAATGCTATGCCAAATTTGATGAAGTTTTAAAGAGACCAAATGACAGCTAAGCCACGTTCAACGAAATAACTAAATTGGATAATTTTAATATTACTAAAACAGATAATCATAAAACTACAAGTGCTTTATAATTGTTTATAATGATACACAAAAACAATTTACTATTATAATTCTCTCCTATGCGATAATCATCGCAATTTATATTTCTAGTCATCAATCAGTTATTTGTCCTTCACTTTCCTTTAATATGACGTAGTTGACTGGAATTTTCTTTGTCCTAAATATTTGCAAGGTAATGAGGACTGTCTTAAAAGTTCAAAATTTTGTTTTTTAGTCTATCATTTTCCTCAAGCTGTGTTGGAGATTTCTAGTTTCAACGAATTCAGCTAGCCGAATTTGAGGTCACACCAAACCGTGTAGGATAAGCATTTGTATTATCTGCGAATGCTTGTTCTGAGTCTGGGTGTCTTTGAACACAATTTAAAACACACCACAAAGATTAAATTCCTTACTGCGGGAGTCGTTTTTTAAAAGAAAAAATACATATTTTCTCTCAAGCTATTGTTTATTTGATGCACGACTATCCAAACAGTTTAGTTTAGAAAAAATGGAGATGGAAGGAAAACCTCAACTCATACAATATACATATCATCATTCGCCTAGCCTTTTCCCAACTATGTTGGGGTCGGCTACCAGTCCAACCGGTTTCAGCTAAGTACCAGTGTTTTACAAGGAGCGACTACCTATCTGACGTCCTCAACCCAGGTACCTGGGCAACACGATACTCCTTGGTTAGACTGGCTGTCAGACTTTTCAAGCTTCTGACTACCTTGTAACGACTGTTAAAGATGTAGGAACAGCAATATACATATGGAAATATAGAACAAGAGCTGGCAGGGTGGAAGAGCGTTCTTTACCCTGCAATGGAACAAAAATGGGCAGAAAAAAAGTATATCATTATATCTGAATTAAATCTAAATATAAATCTTGTTCTGTTCAGTCTAACGGCCAACCTTAAAATAACTACTAAGATCTTGAAGAAAAATAGTTTAAAGAGTAAACATTTTGAGTCATCACTGATGATGTATTCATTAAATAAGTTTGCTTAGATCACATTCTGAGCTCATGTAACTAGCATGTCAACGTGATAATGTGTGATAACAAATGAATAGCGCGAGATTCGTGTCTCGCGGCCTGACATGACAAACGTGACGCGGTGTCTTACGTTCTAACTAAAGCATGTGTTTATTAGTTAGATAACATTATGACAGAGTTTTATTTCTGGATAATTATACTTGACTGGCCTGTTGGTCTAGTGGTTAGTGACCCTGACTGCTATACCGGAGGTCGTGGGTTCGATTCCCACCCAGGACAAATGTTTGTGTAATGAGCACGATCATTTGTTCTGTGTCTGGGTGTAATTTATCTATAATATGTATGTATTTAGAACTATATAAGTATGTTTATCAGTTGTCTAGTACTCATAAAACCAGCTCTGCTTAATTTGAGACTAGATGGCGTTGTGTGAATGTTGTCCAATATTATATTATATTATTACTATTTGAATATAGGGGAAGAGAGTGACTGTACAAATAATCTAGTGGTAGAGGTCACCACGCCAAACTGAGTTCGATACCCGCGTAGGACAAGTATTTGTGTGATCCACGAATGTTTGCCCTGAGTCTGGGTGTCTTTGTACCTGTGAATTGAATGCTTGTTAAACCCCCCACGACACAAGGATTTAATTCCTTAAAGTAGGAGTCGTTTTTCAAAACCAAAAAAAGAAGACAACCAAAACGATGCATGAATTGCGTGAAAGACGTTACGCATAGAAGCAAAGAGTGTTACTTTTGAGATGAGGTCAGATAGAAAGATATGAAAGAAGAAGACATACAGCGCCGACACTAAGAAAAAAATGGGGTAAGGGCATGATGATACCGACAACAATGTGATTGGGTAACATTTTTCGATGCGGACTATTTTTTTTTTTAAGCAAAGATACGAAATTTGAGGAAAACTATTTTTCCAACTTTCGGGACTTATGAACATATATCACTTATAAACATCCAGAGTTTTTATTCACGATTCGAAAGGAAATAAAGTGGACCTCACTGGTACATAATCAATCCACGATCGTACCCATAGCGACGAAATCTAATCAGCTGCAACACGATTAAGTCCGAATTTGACGTCATCATCATTATGTGTCTCTAATAGGATACAACGGTATGCTATTAATAACTGAAACAATATCCAAAGGCCCAAAAATTTTGCCCAAATATTACAAAAGTCGTTACGTCAAATCTGAAATGATGAGGACAGTATACGATTGTATGTGTGTCATATGGT
The DNA here is from genome assembly GCF_003590095.1 of Trichoplusia ni. Taxonomy (NCBI): domain Eukaryota; kingdom Metazoa; phylum Arthropoda; class Insecta; order Lepidoptera; family Noctuidae; genus Trichoplusia; species Trichoplusia ni. Next base: position 7,105,424 of record NC_039487.1, read on the forward strand.
CGTTGACCTACGCCTAACTCATCTCCGAGCAACGAACTCAGTAGAAATAAACCGCTCTATCAATAATATAACGAGGCATTGTATAGCAAGTAATCGAATTTTTTTATTAATTCTTATGACTTATGATCGCGATGACGCAATTTTTGAGGTTAGTGTGAAATACATTCCAGTGTTGCTTTGTAAAAGGAATGGTCGGGTAAGTTTGAAGCAAGCATTGGAACTCGTCGAACGGAAAGATTTCGTGAAGAATCACAAAGTAGCAAAATGTTCTGGAATTAACCCAGGTCATGTCAAGGAAAAACGTATGGTACTAATTGTTAGTTGTTTTTTGCCGATGGTTTATAAAGAAGAGGAGTGGAAATACTCGGTCTCAAAAAAAAAAAAAACTTAATATTTGGCTATATTGTGTGGGTTAAATAACATCACTTTTACATGACCTTTTTAAGCAGGCTAGAGTCCTAAGAAAAAATGTCTAAAAATATTTACTACATACTGGTAATGTACCAAACACTATCAAAGGTAAAACTATAGTAAAGTGCAAAAATCCCCAGGTTAGTCACCTCCCGCAAACCCTTTTTAGCCTCTTACGCCACCCACAACAGATAAAGGTCATTCTTTCCCACTTTGATACGGCAATAGTCCATTAACCTTCCAAATATCAGATCAATCAACTCGGTACTGATTCGCTCTGAAGACTCCTTAAGTTAACCAGTACTTTCTTACTGCTGGGTATGTATTATATATTTGCTCTGCATGGCGACTTGTATGTAAATTTTGGCCAAAAGTCCAGTAAAATAACTGCAAAGACTTCCCTCTTTCTATTTGCGCGATTCTTTCTTTCATCCAGCTATCCATTAATAGTGACTTTTTTTGTATCTCAAATCTTCTTCCCTTTTGATTTCGTCTAGATATGATACTCAATACTCAATCATTTATTGCATTCCATATGTTACAGAGATGGTAGAAAATAAATAGCAGTTCAATATGGACCCTGTTGGGCACGCAAAAAATATAAGAGAGAGGAAGAGGGCAGAATAGCAATTTAGACAAATTAATATTGCCATAAATAATAATTGTATAATATTAATATAATAGTTGTTACTTTTATTATGGTTTGTTTAGACGATGATGAAGGTATATACTGTAAAAAAACTACTTCACCAGGTACCAATAAACATAGGGCGAAGTAGAATGTAGAGAAAATTACAAAGATATTCTAGACTAAATATTTTTGTTTCTCTTCCTATTTTATACCGGATTATAAGACAGTCAATTGTTTTTCCACACCATAGTAAAGTATCTCAGAAAATATTCGTTCTCTTGTTGATCTTGGTTTGCAATATACCATTGAATATGGTACCATTTTCCCGAATACATTCGTCATTACAGTTCAAGTCAATCCAAATTACGCCAGCTCCGCATTTATTTCAAGTGACTATCAGGTCATTGGTCTATTGTGTCACGTTGACACATCAATGTCAAGAGGAACCTGACGTGATAACGTCAATGTTCGTGGATTGACGCAGGTGACAACTTTCTCTACGAGTGGTCGCAAAAAGTGGCTTTCCCGCGTTTCGTGTATTTTTGTAACTCATTGCTCGTTGGATCTGTTTCTTATATTAGAATATGCTTGTAAGGCTTACAATGGTTAACGAATTAAGTGAATTTTTCTTATGTTTTGAATTTCGTTTCATAATATGATCAAGTCAAAGTCACGACCGGAATATTACTTAAAAATATTCTAAGACGAAAAATATGGAACTTTTTGAAACAGTTTTTTTTCTCTTCTATAATTTTCCTTATATTTTGCATTTACAAATTCAAGTAATCATTACTAATAGTATAGAACAATGAACCGCAAAATAATAAATTAATTCTATACTCATTAATATATAACCTACATTAATTTCTTCGAGGAAAACGTAATATTACTAAATTCATTTTCACGGAATTTGAAAGTATTTAGCAAGTAATTCATAATTGGTCTTTACGTTTATAATAAACATTTCAGAGATTACCCGGTACAAACGACAGACAAACAAAAATAGTAAAATTTGTTGTTTATGTGTGAACGTATATTTATTCATATGAATGTAGTGATACTCAAATTTTATGCCGGTATTAGAATTAATGCTGTTAGTTACGGATATAGGGAACGGCGACTTCTCTAAACCAATACGACCTCAAAACTTTGTATAAATTCACCCAAATTCCCAGTCAAGAAACCAACCAACCAAACCAAACCAAAAAACCAGCTCTGGAACGAGCTGAACCATGCTAAATAAAACACATTCTTTAGAGCATACCCTCTAATAACCTATGACGTCACCATAACTATGGCGTGTAGAGAACATTGCAATCCTAACGTTTAACCGGCTGCACGCCAGTGAGTCATCATTACGCAACGAGTCAAGCACCGGGCGACCTTCGTTTGAACTCGTGACGTAGTCGCGTCTAGCTTGAATCACGAGTCATTTTGGCACTCGGGTTTAAGGTACTTTAGACCGCATGATTGTGGGTAGGGTTTGATAACCTTGGCTAGGATTGGTTGGGTTTGATTTCAGTTTTCCTGGCTAATTTCGTGCGAAGTGGGATGTTCGGAAAATTAGACAGGTATGTATGTATTGTAAACAAATAACTTGCACATTATGTAGTTGTCTTGGTTGTAATGACACTCGCGTATTTTTGGATACGTTTTCAAAAGACTTCTCTAGATTAGATTAGAAATATCATCAAATATACTAGTATGGAAATGACATTCATTTTCGACAAGCGACGTGACTGACTTGGCAGTTCAATACACTAGAGCGAATTGATCAGCTTGATTTATCGCAAACTTTTGCAAGTATTGTGCAAATATTGGTGAGACAACTAACTTGTTTGTTTTAGACTGGACTCCGATTTTGGGTTTTACAAATACTCAAGTCACCTGCACCAATACCCCCAGACTCAGGCAAAGAATTCGTGGTTCACACAAACACTTGTCCTATGCGGGGATCGCACCCGCGACAATGGGTTCGGTGCGGTGACCTCAACTGTCCTATCCTTGCTGTCAAAGACATAATTATTAGAAGAGGACAATACACCTCACTACATAGTCCAAAATACACCACAAATTACGGAATCTTTCGCAACAGATCAACGCCTTCATACATAACAATACATATTATCTATCTACATATACACCGCTCATCGGAATAGATTTTCTACTAGTTTATAAACAGTTATGTACACATAAGTAGTTTGTTTAAAACATAAGGTACTCGACCGCACGAGTCAAAGCCCTCTGGACTTATATAAGCAGTAATTACATATAAAATGTGACGTTTTTGTAATCATTACGATGTAGAAAAACACTTGTGGTTTTGTTTTAGAACTTGATTTAGAATTTATTCGTTATATTATATGGATATTATTATTTAACTAGCTGTTGTCCGTGACTTTGTCCCCGTGGGTAGAAGATATATATATAAGTTATGATTTATACTTGCCGTTTTTTTCACATTTTCCATTGTATCTTCGCTCCTATTAGTCGCAGCGTGATGGTTTATAGCCTAAAGCCTTCCTCGATGAATGGTCTATTCAACACAAAAATATTTTTTCAATTTGGACCAGTAGTTCCTGAGATTAGCGCGGTCAAACAAACAAACAAACTCTTCAGCTTTATATATTAGTATAGAATATAGATGTGAAAAGTGAAAAGGCACTGTTCCCTAATTTTTAACTTAATAATCTCTAACTCATTTAATCATGAATCATTCTTATGCTATACTATGAAAATATGGATATCATTTTCCGCTGGATAGCAATGTTTGTATTTCATCTATGATCAAGATTTTCGTGTCATATGAAATTAAGAGTCAGGATACTATAAAAGATTGCATAAGGAGCTTACGTGGGTACAACTCATGTCTACCTGAAGAAGGCTCTATTTGAGAAGCGCTGGCATCCAAATGTGTAGAGAAAAATTCAAACTTGTTTTTCTGTCTAAGTTATTGCACCCTCTTGCACCAGAAAATTACTCATGCCCAAATAGGTCACAGTTCTTTTCCGTGTCACTCCCATTGTTATGGAATTATATTTTCCTGTAAACGCATGAGTGGTTCAATAAATTAAATTTTCCTCTTTGTAACAATATTCCGTTTGGAAGATTTTGGCGGATTTCAAGGTAACTTCTAAATAAACCGTAATCGGTGGGGAAGTACGCTAAAAGTAATTACAGGCTAGTTAAATAATGGTAATGACTCGGTATTATGAATTTTGTATCATACTATGTATGTTGTTAATGCTGATTCAGTGAGTGGAAAAAAGTTCCTTGCTTCTTTTGTTGATGCATCACAAATTTGCCCATTTTAATTGTCTTCATCGTAGGCTACCGTTGTAAATCCTGGTCTTCAAGTGTGGCAATGTGGTCTAAGATAAAAAACGAATCGGGGATCACTACGCTCCGTCTACATCCTTCAGTCCTGGGCGCCATACGATGGGATATACCAAGTTGTAATTTTTTACCTCTTTCACAGTTGAATATACCTAACAATTGTCGGCTGAAAACATTTTCCAACCAGTTTAAAGCGAGTTCAAGAGCTACTGCTACACAAGAGAACTGGAATTAGCCCGAAAGAGACAGCAAGTTGCCAATTTATTTTTATGAACTTTTAGTTTTGTGACACTGTCATATAAGGAGACACTTGTTTGTTCCTTCTTTCACTCCAGGATATACTTGGATACAGATATAGAAGGAGAGAATATAGCTGTAAGTAGTCTTCGTTCACTCATTTTAGACAGCGGCAAATATTACTCATAACCATCGAAAATTTGGATCCAGAAATTTGACTTCTCTCAAAATGTCTGGACCGTACAACACAGTGTAGAATCACCTGAAAATTGTCTAGAAGGCCATCGTTTAGCAGTGATAAGTGATAAAACAGACTTGGAACAGATTATAATGATAAGTCGTGACGCAATGTAGAGATATGCCAATCAACAATGATGATAATATTTACGATGATGACTGCATAGGGTGCGGCACGTAATAGCCAACTCCAGAAAAAGATAGAATATCAATACTTCAGGATATTGGCCTTGCAAGAGGATTTATCCATTTTTGTAGAGTTTACCCCAAGCTATATATATACCTAGGCAGCTAAACACCAGCTAAATACCATAGTTTACTTGGAGTATGTGCCCATTCACATCCAGAACCCATTGTACTTGATATTTCTGTATTATTCTATCAACATAGGTAGTATCAAGAAGTTCCGCGAGTGACGTCAAATTACAGGTAGATTATTACGATGTAGATATATTGGAAAAATTGTTTAGATAACGTAACGTATTACAATCAACTTTTATACGCAGTCATGCATGAAAATACAATTCATACATTCAAAATATTCGTGAATTCTTGTCATGACTTGATATTTTTTCGCTGTCATTCTAGTTCTCATTGAATTTTGGTGTGAATGATTTGCCATATTTCATATCTTTATTGTGTTCGTTTGTTTTTATTGTTAAGTCGTATTATTTGGTGATTGGGAATATTTATGTGGAATCACGAAACAGTTGCGCAATTAATTCTCTGTCTTTGTTGAAGATACCAATTTAAAAGGGACTAGTATTTTGGCTTGTGTGAGTCTTTTTCCCATCAATTTCTTCTTTGGTTAGAATAGAAAATCTTCATGGACATCCACGTCGGTCCTCGGGGCGATAGAGGGTAGCGTCAGACTTTTACTGTCCAAACCTGAACCGAAGTGCAATGTCTCCCGAATTTGATCAGTGTGTGTCAAAGCACAGTCATTCTATATATCTTGGATTGACAGCAGACTTTTCCCACCGTAGGCTGGCAGCTTTTCAGACCGCAAGCATAGAAGGAGAGACGTAAACATATTGAATAATTACCAGTAAACTCTTCTGTGTTATGTTGCCGATCTAGTTCCACTATAAGAACAGAGCTTTCTACCTTCTACCCATTTCCCAATTGGCTAAGCAAGACCACACCTTTTTAAATACATTCACTAGTTTTTTCCATCATCACTGTCCTTTGCAAAATAATTTATTTCCTTATCCGAATTTATCGGATAATCTTTAATGATGTCAGATCCAACTGTAATCAAATCCGGTATCTTTATCTGCATTCAACATCTTATCAGGAAGAATGGTGTTCTAATAAAGAAGACAAAGACTTTGCATAGGATAGCTACATTTTCTTTTGTTTTCTCCTTCAGTGTCCCACTGCTGGCCTCTCAATACGTCTAGCTACATAGGTCTTTGAAAAAACAGAGATCTTGAGATCACTTGAGGCTTTCAAGGACTTACTCAGTACTAAAAAAAGGTCTCCTTCAATGTTCTCCAAGAACTATCTTGAGATTTGCATCCAGCACTTTTGTGCTATTTGGACAGTTTGTATATCTCATTAGGATGTTAACAAACATTAATTGTTAACATCCTAATGTATTTTTATATTGTGTGAGTTGGTTTTTGTACGTGCATGCAATAAGGGAGGCCTAGGTCCAGCTGTGGACGAATAGAGGCTGATGATGATGATGATTATGATTATAATGAAGAAGGACTTGTACAAATTTCTTCTACTTCTAAATATTAAGGTATGAGGGTATACCAAATCAGCAAGCGACAAACAACTATTTAGGTATTAAAACTTTATATTTACAATCTACATTCTTTAGTATGATGTAATTATTTTGGTATCAGGATAGCAATTAGTACCAAATATCGGAATTAATGTCACTTCTATAATTGATAGCTTTCTAATCGATTTTCCGATTTTTTTATCGCTTCATGAGGCCATTATTTTAGTATTATTTTGTTACAAAGCTTATTAAGCCAATTAATTCACAATTATTGATAGGTATTGTATAGTAAGGCAGTGGATGTACCACAATAAGGGTATAGCTTCTTCCCTACCCACTCCAGCTCACTGCAATTTTGAAATCGTGAATTTGCCCTCCCGTCAACTTCAGATTTCAAAATTTGAAATCCAGGTTCCAATGTTTCACGAGGTCACGATGTTTTCCATTTGAATATTGTCTTTTAGAGTAAGAAAAACAAATTCCTTTGTAGAACTCACATATCTTTTCCCCCAATGCATATTCTCACCAATGATTTATGCAATATCATTATACAACACAATTAAAATTACAAATCAGACAAGTTAATGACACAGCAAAAGTTTCGTCTATCGATACTATTGGACTGAATATTTACAAAAAAACTTCGAAAACTCACCTTTGCTCTGATGATTGACTGTTTAATGATATGTAACTCTGGTTGGATGACCTACGATTCAATTGTTTGGATTGTTCATGCAAAAACGTTCAACGTAAAAAAGAGATTTCCCGACGAAAAAAAACAGACATCTGCTGAAAAAAGTGTGGTTAGGTGGTAAACTAATTACGCTATGAAGTCATAAGTCATTTTGTTACCCAATGAGTAAGGTTTTTAATAGGGAGGATAAGGAGGCTATATTTTAACTTAACATCGGTAATTGGATTTTAATATAACATATTTTAATCTTACCGCGTGGCAAAACACTCCGCCTTTTGACTCGAGAATGTTTTGTCTTCATGTACCTAATTGTTTCCCCGCGACACAAGGATTAAATTACTTACTGCGGGAGTCAAAAAAAAAATACATAAATACTCATTATTATAAAGTCTGAAGTCTAGTCTTCTTTTATTTCCTTAAGCATATATAACATGGATACCTTGCCTTTATATTTCAAACTTCTTGCAACTAAAATATATTATAACAGCCCCGACTCTTCGCGAACAAAGAGTAAAACTTTCACGTTTTAGCGTCAAATCGAAGCTCTCTGAATAGATATATTGTGTACACAACATTAGATTTTATACCTAGATGCAAGTTCAGTCTAGACACAGGCTAGACACACCGGACTCGATGTCTAGACTAGTTGTAACACCCCTTAATTGACAAAAAGTCTTGAACGCAGCTTGCTAGAATACCAAGCAATGTGTAATAATTAAATTAGTTGTGTAGAGTAGATAAATTGTATTTTAATCTTGTTTTATAATATTTTTAAAAGTGTTTTATAGAATATTTTTAAGTAGTGTGAATATATCGTCTGTGTGATTTTATATTTATTTTGTATACATGTATTTAAAATATATGTATTTATAACCTTAAAGGAAAATCATTAAAACTCACATAGTTCGGCAACTAATTTGAAATTTTGCTCTACAAGAATACACAGTTACAATTATGATTTTGTTATTAGCTTCGATAATATTTTTTTTTAGTAGAATGGGACAATTTCATCATTCTAAGTAACAATAAATAATTCAAAATTTTGATAAAAGATTCGTCATAAACCCCCTCAACTACATAGAAACAATAACACACACAACCACACACAAAATACATCATTACGCTATAAATGTAACACGTAATTACAACACCGCACACACACGCAACTATTACTCACACACTAACGCGTGTAGAAGTTATGGAAGTCGTGGAAGGCCGGTCAAAATGATGACGTCACGGACGTTGCCCTATATTACGTCATACAATACCAGGAGGTTATTATACAGTAGTACTTATGTATCTTAATTATGATTTCTTGAAATGGCGCTGTGATTTTGTGAGTATATTTTCAGAGGTTTTTTTAATGAAAATTAATTGTTAATTTAGGATTTTTTTTGTTTTTATAACAGTGTTTGTTATTTTAGTGTTCTGGAGTCATAAAAACTGATTATACTGACTAAATGCGGTAGACGTAGCACGGCGGCTCGGATTTAGTCAGTAAGAGTCTGACACTACCCGATCCTAGCCCGAGGAGGTGACTGTCCAATGTATAGATGAGGATTCTTCGACCATCAAAACAAAAAAGCGGTCTCGCTGAAATTTAAAACAGTTTTATCAATTAATAAATAAAGTAGGAGAAAATGCAGTACAATAATACACGCTACGTACTATACGACTAGAAAAATCTATTCAAAATACATCAAAGTCATTAAAATTTAATATGAACGCATTATTAATAACTAAATAATATTATAATTATGTAACAGGAACATTTCGATCAAAACATAGGATTTGCGCAATAAATGCAATATTAAGGAAATAATTGAAGTTATTACATAACAATATATAGAATATTGTAAACAATTCCTTGAAGTTTATGAGTTATGTCATCAGGAAGCGGTAAGTACAAGGTTCTATCCTTTTATATCTCGTAATTATTTGTAATTATTTGTTTAATTACGGTTAAGTACATGTATTTAAAGGGATTGCTCTACTAGTTGCGGATCAACTGCGGCAATGGGTCTCGGTTTTCATTGGTCGAACTGCGATCCAAAAACAAAATTAAAAAGTTCTGGACTATTACAAACTAGTCTAGATTTTTTCAATGTATAAAATGAAATGAGTACTTGAATAATTTATCAATAATTTATCATTATAACCTTTATTTCAAATCAAATAGTAACAAGAATAGATCCACAATTAGCACGCTTTAAAATTCTCAATTTTATAAAAAAACACTCAAACACATAAACTGGAAATCTTTGGCTTTTCGGAACTTATACATTTCAATAATATACATTTGTAAAACCAAGCAAACTTATGACGTCACAACTTTTCTTTTTATTCGAGTTATTTAGTGGCACCCAGTGAGTCAATGAATCCTAAATGTGACTCACAGCTCATTATGTCAAATGAGTCATTGTTTTTATGGAAAACATAAGGAGTATGGGGTGGGTCACACCCCCTTACGATACAAGCCATGACGAACGAATGACGCAGAACCTGAACAATAGGGATGATGACAATTTTTTTTTTGCAGTGTAGTTTTTGTATAATAATGGATACGTATTTTTTAATTTGTCCCCCAAACATAAATTGACCAAATTACAGTGAATAAAACTTACGCGTGACGTCACGATTGAGTATAAATTTTACCATATCGTTACGTCACAAGCCCCCTCTCCTAAACTTTAAAGCAGTTAATCTTTGTCAATTCTAGTTTTTCTGAAAAAGGAAAAAATACGTGTCTCATACTTTTCAATTATCCAACTGAGGGACTAATGAGATAACTAATTTATATCCAGTCATCATCCCTATTGCAGGGAAAACATCCTATTAAAAGAATAAATTGAGGAAATTAGCCAAATCGTCTTATAACAATATTACATCTGAATTTTAAAACTGTCTAACACTAAATATGAATACAAAATAAACGTTATTCATTATTTACAAAGCGTCAATAAAGACATCTTCATCCCTCCCAAAGTCGGGAGTGTTTACTATAGCCGATGAATGAATGGAAATTGTATTAAATTTGAAACTATTTGACGGACGGACGGATGGACGGAAGCGAAGCCTTAGTACTACAATACCTTTTTTACACTTTAGGTATATGTAAAACCCTTATAAAACTAAGACCATAAGAAAACACGTGTAAGCTATCTACAATACAAGTGTTTTAAGCTCTATGGCATATTCGTATCATTTTATCAGAATTGACTGCGTAGAATCGTGTTCAACTGATGAACGAGGAGTTATTTATAATTATTGTAACGGATTAATATGATATAGTGATAATGTCTACACGAAATCGTAATTACACGATACTGAGCACGCGACTTAATCGTGTATATGACAATTGTGCAAAAAAAAATTAACACATCATCTGACATATCAAAAAATGTCCGTCATTCTTACAAATGTAAATAAATATTGTAGTCTTACTATTTTTGATTTATAATACTTAATTATCGTTATCAATAGATTTGTGATAAGTCTGATTAAATTTTAAGTGAATTTTGGTGTGCGGTAGCGACCAGGGCCAAGTCAAACAAAACAGCTTGCGGCTTTACTATATACACCGTGATTTTTTTGTCGTCTTTCAAAAGCAGCCCAGTTCATATATCCAATGACTAGAACACGAACATGATAAAAAAGGTATATATGAGATTTGAATAAATTTAAAATGCAATTTTTAATCAATATTATGTTGCAATTCGTAGTTTTTTAGAAACACAGCTCTGTTGCGAGCGCGGTCCGAGCCTTGTAACAATGGTGAGGGGCGCGGCGGCGTTTTTATCATTTTTAAGAGTATATTTCAGATTTCTCTTGTTTAATTTTTCGTCGTATTTATTATCTTAATTGATTATAAAAAAAAATTAATAGCGCCTAGGGGTATTTTACGACAAGATTTGCTTACGACAGCAAATTTTGTTAAGTTTCGTAACTTGGATTTAGGTTGTGTCAGTTTTACCAAATTTTCTGGATATGTTTTCAATAATTAATCTGTTAAACATGTGAGTTTCTAGTTATATAGGTTTTAAAATCGGATGTACAAGAACTTTAGATTTTAAAAGCAGGGAAAAAAATTGTCAAGGAGAATGATTGTTACAGGGGCGTAAAGATGAATAAATTCAAATTTCGACAAAAAATCGGCCAAGTTAACTTTCTAAGATGCACGTACAGATTTTGCAGTTTACTAATTGCAAAAAGTAAATTAGCGCTCGTCTTTTTATCATCTTACACGACAATGATATTGGTAGCGTGCGCTATTTCATCATTCTTTGTATGACGTAATAGATTACGTCATCGGCGTACCCTCGCGTTAGGGGTGAATGAGTCAAAGTTTCCCGTAATGTATATTCGTACTAGAAGACTACTTCTTCTTTACAAGTTTAAATCTGGATTATTAAACTATTTTTGGTAGTTTTATTCATAGCTAAATGACAGGTATACTCAATTCTACCTAACGAGGCCCACAACTGGACATAGGCTCGCATCCAACTACTTCATTGATTTGCTATGGTTTACTCACGCGTATTCATAAGGATCGCCCGACTAGTTTCAGATCCAACGTCGTCCGTGAACGTGAGCAGACGAATCGAAATTAGTCAGGCGATCTTGATAAATACGCGTGAAATAACCATTGTTTCATTTAAGTATTAAAAAGTATCTTATATTTGTCGCTATTAGTGAATTGAAACTCATTTGCACTCTCTTTTTTAAACGATTCCCGCATTAGATAATTTATCGTGGATCACTCTAATGCTTGTAATAGGCCGGGATCGAACCAGCGACTCGTCGCGCTTGGCTTAGCGTGGTCCAATATTGCAATATTTCTCACCCCTTTAAATCAGCTTCTGGTATATTTCCAATGTAAGATGTATTACAATTTTATGACGAAATTAAAACATGAAAATGGCAATTCAGTACAATTGAAAAGTATTTTTTTAATATTGTATTGTCATTGTGGTTTGGTTACAAATGGCGGAGTAATATAATGTTGAAGTTGTTGGTCATGCCCTTGCATTAGTTTGCGTCATGAGCTGTGGATTTGATACCCGATTGGAACACAAACATGAGTTTTTTTTTATAGTATGAATGTGATGATTAATGCAAATTTTCAGTAATTGTTTGTGTATACCTAATGCTTGTTTATTTAGTAACCACGCGTTCATGAACTTACATTGTATTGAGAATATTAATTAGTTTTTTTTTATTGTTTTCCTATTAATTAGAAAAATTACTCTCGCAGTACTCATTTAGTCTTTGTATTGTAAATTTGCCAATGGTTTCACCATACTATATACAAAGACACTCAGACTCAGAACAAGCATTCGTGGATCACACAAAGGTTTGATCAAACAGCACGGCTACCCGTGCAAATTTAAACTAAAACAATATCGCCTCCACATAACAAAACTAGCCTAAATATATCCCACTACTGAGCACAGAAACTACCTACACCGGAAAATTTTGTTCACTGTACACCACACCAACACACATTGACGATATCAAATTCCAATGTTTGTTACAACAAACCTAACATTGACTCAATATCTACACCAACACAAAATACAAACTTTTAAAACCACATACAACACACATATACATCTAAATAATACAACATACTATATAAACAACTAATAGCATTGACATTACATGTCAGTTACTCGCAATAGGAAAACGGCTTATATAAGAGGCCATGAACCTCGGAAACCGAGTCGGGAAGCGAACCTACGTCCGCGCACGTCAGCTAATTACTGTTAGGAAGTTCGTGATAGCTGTACAGTAGCTATTAGTAATTTTATATTATCACGTGTTTGTTTACAAAGCTTATGGAATTAAATTAAAAAGCGTATTATATAAGGTTTATTCGCAATAGAGTATAAAAATATTTTTTAAATAAATGAGAAAGACATTTTCTTTTTTTTAGCCAATTTTTGGTGTAATGTCTTCGTAATATTTTCGGTTAATATCCTATGCAATTTGTCAAATAAAAAATGTCCATTATTTGTAAGTTTTCTATTAGAAAAAGATTTTCCAAAACCGTTTCAGTCGATTTATAGATAACCTCCCAATACATGACTTAAATACAAAGATTACTCCTTACAATATTAGTATTGTAGATTTAAATGCGTTTGCTAAAGAAATACTCCCTACCCCTAAAACAAATTAACGTCAAAAAACCCGCTTAGCAACCAATATCAAGTTCAAATCGAGTTCGCCGACCTTCCATTATCTAACTTGTAGTTAAATAACTTTAGTTAGCGTCCGCATCCGGTCAGAAAGTGCGCAAACAGTTTTCGCGAGGTTTCACCAAACAGGGATCGCTGCGCATACGCAACGAACAGCGCGAAAGTGACACGCGCATAGAATCTCAAACGTAAGGAAGTTGGTATGAATGGAATTTCGTTTTTGGTTTATTTTTGGTGGGGCAACACTCGAGGTCGTTGAACTTTTTGATCTAGATCGCGTTGGTATTGATTTATCTTGAATTTTTTTTTGCAGTTTTATTTGAGTTTACAGATTTTATGTTTTTGAGCTGTTGATTCGCACAAACGTAATTATATAATTTTTCGTATATTGCTGGCCGATCCATATGATTTTCCTATCATTTTCAATGAGTAGGCACTTGTTTATTCATGTGCTTTAAAAATTTCTAGTATTAGATCATTCACAGAACAACATCAAAATTATTCCTATTAGTAATTCCAATATTCAATTAATTCAATTCTTAAAAACACTTTAAAGGATAGCTACATTACCCAAAACACTCATGTTCATTTAAAACTTAAAAAAATAAGTCATCAAAACTTAACCATATCTTATATCAGCCCCTTCAATATTTAAACGTAAGTAGCATAAAGGAGCATATGAATAATGACGTCACAATTGACCTTTGGGAAAACCCAGGAATGAATCGACCATAATTCCTCAGGAAACCGATCACCATATCTTGGAATAAGTGAAAGAGAGGCCGCTCTACACCATGTATCGCGCCATCCCGTTTTTACAGCGGTGTTGGTGTAGGAAAATCATGATTTGCAAGAGTCACCCATGCGTCATGATGTCTGGGTGATTGGCCCGCGCAGGTGGGTCGATGTTCGATTCCGTCCTTACGAGTTTACATAACATTGATCTGTGGAAAGTTTGAGATGAGTAAGGTTCAGTGACTGTGGGAGGATTTTGTGATTTACTGTTGAACTCTAAGACGTAAGATGTCGCAGGTTTAATCCCCCACTAGGACAAGCATTTGTGTGGTCTACGAAACTTTGTCCTGAGTCAGTGTTTTTTCATTTTTCATCATCGTTCTTCATGAAGAGGAAAATTGTCATAAAAGTCACCAAATGAGGTTTAAGGTATATTTTTTTTTTACTTTATTGCCTACTCATCTGTCCTGTTCCAGCATTGGGCTATAGATTTCAAACAAATTGTCTGTTTGTTTAAATGATTTTCGATCTGACTGGAGAGGCGCTGCCAAATGGGGTTTAAAACTAAATCCGGTTAAACTGGAAGCTTATAAAATAATAAAAGCACCCTATAACCAGCCCTTCCTGAGGGGCAAAAGCCTCTTCTCATTTAAAAAAAGAATGAGCATTGACCACCACACTTATTCACTGCACTGCGGCAGATTTGCGGCAAATTTTGAATCGAAAGCAATGAGTCTAAGTGACTTTTCACCGGTACATAAAAAAATAAAACTGCATGACATCACTACTCAACAAGTCTACATAAAAGAAACTACGAATTCAATGTCCGATGAAAATAAATCCATTGTCTAACACTTATTTACATAGAAGTGTCATGGCGGTCAACGACCGAGTGACGTAAGGATTCGGTCGTAACGTATGGTGCTTTCACACTTTCTATGACAAAAAACGGTACACAGCAATAGTTCACATACCGTTACATCGTGGTCTTTGGGTAGTCATCCTGGAGGTATCTTTGATATAGGTGTGTATTAAATTGTTATGTATTGCCAATTTGAGTCTGTAAGCATGGTTTTATGATTATAATTTTTAACTAGCTGTTTCACGCGGCTTCATCCGCATGGTACCCGATCTCGAGGTTATTTTAAAAGGTTTTTTGTCCTTGCCGCAAATTTTTCATATTATCTAACCGTTCAAACTTTCCCTGAACTGCTACGATATTTCAAGACTTACATCAGCCGCATCATCACCGAGATTTAGCGAGACTAACGAACAGCAATTCTTTTTACGTCATATTTGTTATTATGATAATGCCATCTAACTAAGGTTGCTAATTTTGGATTCGGTGCAATTTCGTGAAGCGGTTTCTTTATTAACGGATTTTCACGCATACATTTTGAGATAGCCCGACTAGTTTCTGATCCAACCGGAGTCCTTAATTGTGAGACAGATATGAAAGTTTCAATTGATCAATATTTTAAGATATAGAGCGGCTGACCCAGCAAACGTTGTTTTGCCGAATAATATTTTTTCTAGTAGTATGTACCGTCAATGCCACATAATAAAAATAAAATACACAATTTCGTCCAATGTGTGGGCAACCCTTATCACTTAGGGGTATGAAAAATAGATGTTGTTCTATTCTCAGTCCTAATGTATACAAAATTTCATAAGAATCGGTCGAACCGTTTCGGAGGAGTACGGTAACTAACATCGTGACACGGGAATTTTATATATTAGAAGAAGATTATATATTAGATAAGAGACATGCAAAAACTTGGGGTATAAAAAATTGAATTGACTAACCAAATAACATAAAATGTGTAGGTAAAACAAATTCATTCATAAAGAAATATGCATGAAAAATGCAAATTCCTTAATGATTAATAATTCGATACTAAACGCTTCTGTTTTTAATTAATGCCTCGATGTTTTCATAATTAATTTAATTATAACTTATTGCATGAGATAGCTGCGATATAATATGCAAGCTTGTAACTGTTGTTGTAGCAACAACTATTTTGTAAAACAATTTGTATGATAAGACATTGTTTTACGTAACAAAGTATAACTACACAGTTCAAAATTAAGGTTTACAAGTAAATTGTTTTGTTACTCATAATTTTGTTAATCACTCAATTGGTTTATCACTTGGCAAACCTAATTTCAATATTTCAGTTATTGATTTATATTCAATAACTGAAATATTGAAATGGTCTTTTACGTGTAAACATGGTGTTTGGTGTCTGGTGAGAATAGAAACACTTCTACGTTCTGCTTCATTTTAACTGGGCGTATTACCTCTTTGAACTCCGATATAGTTAAGTAAAGTTTCAAAACTACCATGACGTCATCGTCAAAGGATGCTGGATTAAAAACAAAAACTACTTAGCTAAACTAGATAATTCTTTATGGAACCAAACTACAGCTATTTCACGTTACATTCAAAATCTATACTAATATATAAAGCTGAAGAGTTTGTTTGTTTGTTTGTTTGAACGCGCTCATCTCAGGAACTACTGGTCCAAATTGAAAAAATATTTTTGTGTTGAATAGACCATTCATCGAGGAAGGCTTTAGGCTATAAACCATCACTAATAGGAGCTAAGATATAATGGAAAGTGTGAAAAAAATCGGGCAGGTATACCTAAATCATAACTAATATCTTCAACCCACGGGGACGAAGTCGCGGGCAACAGCTAGTAATCAATAAAGTCCGTTCATATTTCTTTTTAAAGTCGGTTGAAAAGCAAAACACCCGAAATTCCTCGCAAAGACACAACAAGACACGTAATCACTGAATTAATTACAATTAGACAATTACCCACATAGTTATAGATATAAATAAAACCGCGGTGTATATGCGGTCACCGGGAGCTTGTAGCTGCGCGGGCGTCGACCTGGTGACGAAATGCCTGCATAACAAGCCTTGAACCGGCTGCTGTTATGAACACTATTGAGGGTAGTTAGATATTTTTATTATTTACACTAGCTCTTGAACTTAACAGGAACATTAAATCGGGATAAAAACTTATAATCTTGGGCCCAAATTCTGCTATTTACAATGGTGAATGAATGGGAATGGGATTGATTTGGCACTATTTGCGTATAGTGCGTATTTGGCACCTTAAGAATTTTTACGATATAATAATCGGGGTTCTATACTATCTGTGCACGAAGTTTTGTCTAAATTCAGTATAAGCATTGTAGTGAAGCAATGTTGGTGAGGTCGTCTGTTAGGTGGGTGAAAAGTATTAGTAAGTAAGTAGTTTTTTCGCCTTGCTATAATATATAATGTGTAATATATATATATATATATAATGGAATTATGTAGGGATTATAATCATCACCAGTATTAAATCCTTTGGTGTGGATTTTTCTTTTCCTTCTTAAGCGGGTATTTTTTTTTTGGTATGGCAAATAAATAATAAATTGAGTGTTCATCCCATGGGTGATTGTTTAAATGAAACACCCTTTAGATCATTGGATCTTTAGTCCCGACGCCAAACCCACCGTTAGCGACGTGTCGCGTCTTTGATCCCCGAGTAGGACAAGCGTTTGTGTGGTCCACAACTGCTTGTGTCTGGGTATCTTTGTGCATGTGACTTGAATGCTTGTGAAACCCCCCGCGACACAAGGATGAAATTGCTTAAGTCCGGGAGTCGTTAAAAAGTAAACACTACCTCTATATTGTGCCTCTACCGTCAAAATCTGACAAAAGAAAATCAGTCTTAATTTCTTCTTCCCAACAAAACAAATCCAGTTATCTAGTACCTATTCTCATTCGCAGCATTTCTCCGCATGTTACGTGTATCTAATAATAAAATATTGCGCAACGAGGGCCTTGAACTCGGCAGATAGTAAGCTCGTTAGAGTGAAGATTGTGTTATGTAAAATAACGCTATTTATAATTAATACTGTTATTTTTAATCTATATACAGGAGGTTGGATTTGAGAGGATAATATTTGGGTTTTTTAAGATTGATTATGAGTTGAACGTTGATACAGTTTTAAAATATATTTCGTGATTTTTATAGGTGTTTTGGGATTCCATACTTAAAGGGTAAAAATGGAACCCTAGGACTGATTCTTTGCTGTCAGTTCGTCTGTCCATACCATCTCATGAACCGAGGCAAGCTGTCGCCGCTAAAACGATAAATATATATATAAACATCGAGTTTAAACACGGTTGCTGCGGTCATGAATTAGATGGGTAACCATTTATCTTTGTAAACCCTCCGTGTCGCGAGTCCCACCAACACTGAACCGGTTTTTTTCATTTGAATTCCTTCTCCTTGTTGGTGCATAAAAGCAAATCCTCAACAAGATTAGCAAATTTAACTTTCAAATATTTTAAATTTACGCACCACAGTACTACCAAATAGCTATGCGGCCCTTGAACATCCATCCCTGTATAAAATAAACGCAATATTCAAACATAAACAATACACTTTCATACAACAAGAAGCAAGAGAGCATTAACCATCAAACCTTGGCCACCAAACACTTCAGCAGCATTCAAACCAAGCTTACAATCGTGGAAGCAAGACGTTGCTCTACAAACTATATCTCGCTGTCTCGCTCCCACACTTTCAAAGATGGCGGTAGATTTAAACTTCCTGCTAGAGCGATTCGCGCGCATTTCGCGCAGTTCCGGCCAGGTTCAAGGCCCGTATTACGTAAACTTCCTGAACATTTCACCTTACGTCACGCAAGTAATAGTACTTGCAACAATTTGTATATGTACGTATAATTGTTGCGCTTTCATCGCTTCCTACGTTATGATATAATTGCGGCGGTGTTTTGTTTGTTTTGCGCTTGTTAAGTCAGGAAGGACGGCTAATTGTGTGATGAGTTTTTAACTAGGGTTTCAACAAAAGACCTGTTTTGTACGTGTGCCCATGTAGTAATAAACTTAGTAAATACAGACCTATGAGTGTACGCGTAGTTGAGTGGTGTAGGTCACCATGCGGACCAGTGTTTTCGATACTTGCATTCGACATGAATTCGTGTGATTCGTAAATGCTGATTTTAGGGTGTACTTTGTGAATTTTATTTAAACGTTTATTATTTTTGAAGTTATTGGGATATAAAAAATTTCAATTTTTGCTTGATTAAGCAAAAAGAAAAAAATTATATAGGTATTGACTAAAATATTTATTTACAATAATCTTACACAAGAATAAAAGTACGGCTTTTATAGCTCCAAGAAACAGCTTATTGCATTCTTTACAACTTAAATCAAATGGTAAGTATATTAATGACACAATCTGACGTCATCTGGGGTTGATTCTTGCGTCACAAACAAAACAATTACGTCATAACTTCAAGCTATTTAGCATATTATGTTGCAGACAGGATCATTCAAGTATTTAATTAAAAAATACTTAAGTAGACAAGAATATAGGCATGTATTACTTTATGACTGTCCAAAAACGTAGTCCTATCTTTGCATGGTTTCTCTAAAAGTATGTGTTACTTCAATTTTCCTCTTTAATTTGCAAGAATTGACCTATTTTCATTCCTATCAGCTAAGACGCGATTTTCCGGAATGTGATATAATCAAGGAGATTGGATATAAGCAGATTATAATCTCATCTGATGTCTTTATGACATGACAACTTCACCTGTATAACCTAACTATGTCCCTAGATGTACACTCTATTATAATGATACCAACAATCCTACCCTTAATAACTGACATAGGCTTAAGCCTCTTCCCATATAAGGAAGGTTTGACCCTTGACTACCAAGATAGCTCATACGATGTTCTCCTCCACCGTTTTTCGATGGTTTCTTAGAATAATAAAAAAACTATATTGAAAAAGTCACATTGATTCTTCCATGCGTTGATATTTAACGAGGTACAGCCTCGTGAAAACAAATTCATAGTTTAAACCGCAAGATCACCAGGACATAGACGAATACTGTAGCTTACGTAGTTAAATATTCTAGACCATACTAGGCACTAGAAAGGTTATTGCACTACATGATACATAAGAGATCCATTAGTGCAGATTTTTGATGTTTTTATTTTGTTCTAAGTTCAATGGTTAGATAAGTTATCGACCCTAGGCAAGTTAGTTATTGTCTATACACGTTTTGCTAATGTTTTATTTTCATATGTAATTAAAATCGATGAATAATTTTTATTTGATTGGGTTAAAGTATGAAAGGCAGAAAAGACACTATTATTGACATGAAATTAACTTTCCGATCTACATCGCGATACTCTAGATAGGAAGAATATTTTCCTACGAATATCTTTACCCAACTTGGACATTGACTGTGAGAACAATAATAATATTAGAAGAATTATTATTTGAAGTACTAGAGTCGTAGTAAGTAGTTAAAAATAAGATAAAATTACAAGAAAACAATCTGAAATAAATTTTGAATTCTAAGTACTTTTACCTCCAAATAAATAAATTAACCAAAAGAAAATTCATAACTGCTAAACTAACAAACGAACATTTTCACGCGTAACGAACACCGCTCATATGCGCTTGCGCACAGTTAATTCACTTCCAGATGTTACGCAACAGGAAGGCGGGGGGTGTGACCGGAAAGTGAAAGCGGGGTCGCTGGCCTGCGCCTGCGCCGAATGTCAATGCGAAGTGGAAAGGGGGAATTAGGTTACGTTGCGAGTTTCTAATTTTCCATTCATTGATAGTTTTGTCTATGTGTTGTGGTTCTTCACAATATTTTGTGTATTTGTACTGATTATTGTTATTTGTGAGTTTGTGTTGTTGTACGGGACAATCTTATTATAAAGAGTAACCAGAAAACTCGTAAAATATGCAGAACTCGCTTCAAGAAAATTTACCCATTAATTAGCAAAAAAGAAAATTAGACCTTTTTATATGTATAATAATGTTTTTCTTTTACATGAAATAAGACAAAAATTATAAAAACGAACACAGTACATTCAGACACAACATCATATTTTATACAAACTTTGATTATAGAACAGGACTTGCATTCAATAAATGTTTGCTCAGAGTTTTTCCTCAGGCGCTTCACCAAAATTTTCCAGAAACTGACTAACTGTTAAAAACAATTGTAAAATTAGTTGACAAAACTATTGTAATTTGTAATTTCGGAGGAGTGCGAGGTTATGAACATTAGTGCTGTTTTGTACGTAGCAGTTAATAGTTATACAACGGTTATTGAACTTGTGAGATTACGTAATATATATTCTGTATGTATTGTAGTTCAAAAGTTAGGTTAGACAATTTCACACGATTGCGGATATTTTCATCTTGTCTTCTTGGTCCTTGGTACAAGGTACTTTGATTGGCCTGTTGGTCTAGTGGTTAGTGGCCTTGACTGCTATACTGGAGGTCGTGGGTTCGATTCCCACCCAGGACAAATGTTTGTGTCATGAGCACGATCGTTTGTTCTGTATCTGGGCATAATTAATCCATGTTATGTACGTATTTTGGAATATCAAAGTAGGTATGTTTATTAGCTACGAATACTCGTAATACAAGCTTTGGTTATTTTGAGACTAGATTGAGGAATATGCGTTGTACAAAAGTGTGATTTTAGCCGGTAAGAATCCGGTATCAACAGAATCTCACCCTCTCATGGCGTCATCATCATCATCAGCCTATATTCTTCCACAGCTGGATGCATAGTCCTCACCATGCACACCATGGAGATCAAGATTCCTCAATAATCAATTCAGCATTTTCATGCAACTTTGTACTTTATTGTAAAAGAAATGACAGAGTTATCTGTGGCGCATGATGCGCTGTTTTCTTTTTCACAGCCACCCTTGGAAAGCGCTGAAGGGTCGGTGATACGGAGCGTTTTGTATAAATAATTTCCTTGAGACTTGATGTTCAAGTGAGAGAGTTTGATTTTAAAGAAAAAAACTATGAATAGATTAGTACAATAATATAAAATTAAATATCATTACAATCGTTACAGCCGTATTGAATAAATCGTTGATTTAATTATACTTATATATTATGAATGTTGGCATGCAATAGTGATTACGATACAGTGTTTTTAATAAAATTGCCTGAATTATTTTCTAGAACAGTATTTGTTTTCGCATTTTATGAATTTCTGCTTTTATTTCTTTTGATTTAGAGGAAGTTCTGTACGTCCAAGGGAAAATACTGTACCTAATTGGAATATTTGTAAAACTAAATCTTTGTTAGATATTTGAGGTTTGCATTGATCAAAAGATTAAGAAAAGATACTTGTAACTTCAGACTAAAACAGTCTGAAGTTATTTTTATTCAATTACCACTGATAGGTTAAAAATATTACGCTTATCCCTTCATCATTTTCTTAGCGTATCGATCGATGACACTATCTGCCACATACCTATATATTATGTCATTGTATATTTATGTTCTATGATGTCAATGGACAGACTAGATGGCTCATTAATTGGGGCATGTTTTGTTAAAAGATTGCACACACTATTGCCTCGCGAAAGTCCTTATCTTAAGCTTCATAATTCAACACGCCAAATCCTGCGTTAATTAATTCCGGAAACAGAGTCTCTATCTTACAAAAAAACCGAAACGTCAATAGTAAACTTGACATTGAATTAAAATCATTCTCAAAGTCCGACTAAACTTCTCTAAACGGGGTGACCGCGATGCGATGCCGGCGAAATAAGAAAGCGACCTCGTATGCATGTAACTAGCTGCATAACGGTACACTTTGATGTGCTAGGGCTGCCACTGGGTGCTTAGATCCGGGTAAAGTTAAATTGTGAAAAAGGTTAGGTAAAATGATAAGGATAACTTTCGGAATGGTTAAGAGATTGGAAGAGCCGCTCTTTGGAAAATAAATAGATATGCGCAACAGAAAAAAGAAGTAGTTTAGCTACTCTAGGTAGTGTAATGTTGTGATCAATACCAAATTTTTGTCTATATTGGAATCCGTTTACGACAGCGTTGGGATATTTAAATTCCGGTATAGGCAGGTATAGATGTTTTAAATGTATAGGATTGTAGATCAAAGGAAATTGAGATTTTAAAAATAAGATATAAGCATAAAGGGATAAATAAGATACTACAATTTCAAAAATAGTATACTTTCACCGAATCAATTATTACTTCAACTACATTTTTACTTCTAAAATGTTAACGTTATGCACCTGTCACTTTTAAGAGATACAGCCTAGGAACAGTCAAGGGTGTATGGTCTAAGAGTACCTAATATGTAATGACATCATTATTTATATTTAAAACGAAAACTTATTTATATTTTCATGTCCATTTTCAGAATACCAGATCAGAGATATGTTTGTAAACCCTTGACATTCTATAATACCGAAGTGGAACAAAAGGACTAAATTCTGGTGTTGTATGCTATTCATTATTAGTGTTGTTGAAATGAGAAAGCGACCCCGTATGCACATCTATGTTGCTAACTGCATAACGGCATACTTTGAATGATAGGGCTGCCATGAGTAATGCGGGCAAACTTAGTTCAACAAATACCTAAAATTACTAATTTTGCTGTTGCGAAAAGAAGAGGATTTTGGACTTCAAGGTAAGTTACATTATCAGGGATTAATGGTGAAGGAGAACATAAGCCTGTGACTTGGTCTTATCGTACTTTATTGCAAAATCACTAGATGCTGCCAGTTTCTCTGCCCGCTCCAAATCGCATATGATCTCATAGGCAGAAATCGGGATAGAATACTGTTATTTGTTGATCCAGGGTAACAACTATCTGTACATATATCACATTACCCCACACTTAAAAATTTTCGCGTTTATTATATTAGTAGGATTTAAGCATAAGATACCATGTTTCATGTAACATAATATTTCATTTAGGCCCTTAAAGTAGGCTAGAGAACAATCAGAATTCATTGAATTAAATTAATCACATTATAATTAACTAGAAAAACAAACGAGAATATGAAATCCGGGTACCGTCCAACTTATCCGCGACAACCCTAAACATAGTGTTGTATGATATTATGTAGGTGTATGTATTACTGCGCCGGCGCATTTCTCTTCGCGAGGTCATCACTTATTAGATGTCTGACTGTCTGCGCACTGTCATTCATTGGGCACAGTTTATGTATCAATAGACATACTAGTATAAACTCCCGGATACAAACGGTATTGGAACACTGCATTTTTTATTCGACTGCGGTGGAATAAAGGAGGGTTGAGTATAGTTGACCTGTATAATATATCCGCATGAACCGGCGCGAGGTTACTAGATTTTTAAATAAGTATGTTTTGTTCATTATCAACTACAGACGAAACAGAAGTTAGATGTGAAATGGAATGTTAAAATCTTTATCAAACAAATTTGACAGCAGAAAATTTATTTGAACAATTTTAATTCAGGACAGATAATCTCTAATCTCACATTGTCTTACTAAAGCCGATTACAATAGCCAATAAAAATTACCATTTTAGTAGCAAATGACAAATGGCAACACTTATTATGAAAATGTCTTTCGTAATGTCAATTGGCATTGAGCCGTGTCGAGGAAAGTGCAGTTTACTGAGGAAAAGTAGTGAAAAGTTAGAATACTTCCCGCGCTTGCATTCTCACGAGCTCGCTATATGCGCGTGCGCAGCCAAAGGTGTGAAATATACAAAGCGTTTGGAAATATTGAAATGATGAATTGGTTTTAAGAATTGAAAGTCGTAATGAAATATTTATTAAAATGGTTTAATGTTTATTTTACAATTGGTTATAGCTAGTAATTAAGTTGATTACTTCTTTTCACTAATTCTGACAGGATAAACTGGTAGAGGGTGTGTTTTGCCTGTTTCATGTGTATCATTATTAAGTAAGCGGTTCCTTACAAGACTTGACTGCTTGAAAACGTTATACTTAAAAAACATTGTAAAATACATATACATATTATTTTTACTTTTGTTCTGTCCCTAATTACAGCAAGGCTGATTAGTACTGTTGACCAAAAAGTTACCAACCAATCTCTTTGAATCTGTCTTTTAACGAGATTGTTTGGTGACTAAATAGCACAGCCTGCTTTACAGTTGACTAAAAAGGTCTTTTAAATGAAAAAGAGCAAGTTATGCTATGTGTGTCTACTTTCAGCCTCTTTGAAAACCCATACATAGCTGTCAATATCATAGCTTCATCTATACCCAAACCCGCCAGTATTAACATCAGTAAATCTTCAATAATTCCTCACCGACACAACAACCTTATCTCCCAGCAATAAGGTTGAAATTCGCATAAATATCCATAACGGTACCATTTTGAATGATGATCAACTATCATGCCAATATGACGTGACTTACTGTTCCGATTCAATATGGGTTTGTAGTATATTTAACGGTTCTACAAATAGTTTAGTTAATTTCTGTTATTGAGATGCAGGCGAGTGGGTATTTGTGACATTTTAGCGTAGAAGGACGTTGTAAACTGTAGTTAGTTATTTATTTCTTTGGAAATTTGTAGTTAGAGCCTGGTTTAAATACTCCATTGTATTAATTTATGGTGGTCGGATAGACAGTGGCTCTTCGTATGGTTTTAATATAGGTTGGTAAAATTACAGGCAGAAGCCATTTTTTATTGTTGCACGCTTAGCCAGAAATTATAGAAGACTAGCTTTTCGCCCGCGGCTTCGCCCGCGTCGAAGCCGGTTATATCGCGCAAAGAGAACTCTTCAAAAGTCCGGGATAAAAACTCCTATGTTCTTTCTCAAGGGCAACTCTATCTCTGAAACAAATTTCATTAAAATCAGTTCAGTGGTTTAGACGTGAAAGCGTAACAGACAAACAGACAGACAGAGTTCATAATTCGTATTAAAACGAAGTATATAATTAACTTGGTTATTTATGATTTAATTATTTATTATTATTTATTAGTGCGGTAAAAACCACTTGTACAAAACATATAAGACGTCACTCTTCTTGCAGTACGCCAAGTATTCAGACAAGATCACTGTCATCCAGCCATCAACCGAATGTCTGGAGTCCAGGAAAGTATTGAGTTCATCATGAAATACCTATGTTAATCATTTTATGACCCTTTTTATAAATACTGATAACACTTATACCTATCCTCGTGAATAAAACTGTGATACGTATTTAAAAAAAGGTTGAACTGCGTTCTAGACAAACAGGAAAATAGGTAACATTAATTGTGAACACAAAAAATAATGATTTGGTAACCACCTACCTGCACCGCAAATTAATTTGCTTTTTTCCTTCGAGACGTCTATCAATTCTTACGGTAAGTCAAGTTTAGTTTTTTTTAGGAGGAAAACCAATATGTTTAAGAATCTTGATAATATTTCAATAAAAGCTCTACCGGGAAAATACATAACGTACCTAGTAGTTACTAACCTGATGGTATATTTTGTGTCAAAAGTCTTCCGCGTCTGATCTTAGACTACTAAATACTAAATAAATTATTTCTGTTATTATTACAACAATATTAATTGTTCTCAAAATTTTCTAATTTGGCGCGAAACTGTCACACAGTTGACACAATGTCACTTAGCAACAACATGGCGTCTTCCAAAATGGCTACCGTTTGCCGTCAATGGGTCAAAGAAAGTGCCGTCCAAACATAGACATTTTGACACGTAATAGTTATAAATTAAATTATGTATGAGTCTTCTTTTGTTTGGCAGGCAGTATTGAATACTGAGTGAGTAGTAATATTGATAAGGTGTCAATACAATGTCGTTTCATTTAACGTAATTTGGAAAGAGTGTGTTTTTTTTGTTCCTCTCTACTAAGTATCCTTGTGACGCAGGTTTTACAAATATTAAAGTCCGATACTGAAAGATACTAAGCATTATTAAGCTTTTTCTGGTAATTAATTATAAATTTCTATGTAACTTGTGAGTATGTTTTCAAATACCTGTATTATTTTAACTTAAATAATATTAGAATCAGTAAATAGCATATCTTGTTTTGATTAATTCATAATAAAACCTAATCAGGAACAAAGACTTAACCATTTTAATAACTTATGAAATGAAGTGCGACGTACCTTAAATCTGTAATTAGCAACATTTATTAAAAATGCAGCTAAAAACACGAGACAAAAAAAAACAACCAATTAAGTAAAATTTATTAACAAATACACTTAAAAATTAAAATAAAAATTCGACATCACCGCCAAAAAACACGTTCCCAACCCATAATAGCTGTAACAGTCATTAATCGGCGCGTTCTAAAAAAGTTTGAAAAACCAAAATGGCGTCAAAGAAAGTGTCACAGTACGCACACGTAATGCTAGTAACTGACCTCGTTGTGGTCACCTTTCGCTGTACTTTCACCGGCTGTCTGACACACATCTGTGCCTTTGTTGTTGTGGAAGTTTTGACCGTGAACTGATAAGGAATAGATAGGATTAGTATTTAGATGGTTGTAGCACTGATTTATTTGAATTTGTAAGTTTAGTGTTGTTGAGATGTAAAGAGGTTTTATTTAAAAGATTTAAACAATGATGGCAATGTATTCTTATTGTAAAAAGAAAATTACCTTACTCCAGCTAGTATCTCAAAAAGATTTTCATTTTCTTCACAAATGTAATACAATGTCTTATTTAATAAATTAATTTTATGTTGTTCTTAAAATTAATTGATGATTAATTAAATCTAGAACGACAGTTCTGTTATAATGCAAAATTTTACTTACAAGTATATAATAAATTGTATACGAAAGGAAATAATACGTCCAATTAAGTAGATAAAATTAATCGAGCCTTAAATAATTACTTCTTCCTTTTAATGTCTTCATGTTACAAACACCTGCAAAAAAGCTCTCTAATTTGAAACACAAACAACAACAAAAATTACATTTGAAGACACGATGTGGGAACAAATGAATGCGGCGGATGTCCCAGTTCTGGGTCCCGTTAGCGAGAGAAAGTGCCGGACGCGATGCACCGCCTATGCAAATTATGCAATTACACGCTGGCTGTATACGCATCGCCAGAGCAACGGATGTGCAGATAAAAACATTTGATATTAGATGACACATTTTTGACAGTGACAGTTTTGGCTGAATGCTGAAAGTGACCTTTGCCAAATTTATTGAAAAAAAAGACAATGTATTCAATGTAGTTTTATCATTATATTTTATTACTAAGTTCCTTATCATTTAAAAATAGAAATAAACACTAGTCCTTGGAGATGAAATTCCCGTTACGAATATCCATATATTATGTAAATCAATTATAATTTAATGAAACGGTTGAACTTTAAATGACCAACTAAATCTACAGTTATCTTAATATTCATTACACCGTTACCTACATAACACGCAAATGTTTCTGCGCAAGCGTCACGCAATTTGATTTAACATCAAGAAATTATCGTAATTGCTTATAATTATTAAAGATGCAAATAACAACAAATTTCCTACTTTTTCTCATAAAAAAATCTAAGAACATGCATTTCAGGTGCAATT
The DNA here is from genome assembly GCF_003590095.1 of Trichoplusia ni. Taxonomy (NCBI): domain Eukaryota; kingdom Metazoa; phylum Arthropoda; class Insecta; order Lepidoptera; family Noctuidae; genus Trichoplusia; species Trichoplusia ni. The sequence continues at coordinate 7,134,033 of NC_039487.1, forward strand.
TTAATATAATAATTGCGGTAAGCAAGTAATTCTATATTGAAAAAAGCATCTACTGTCAATTACATCATTTCTCCGCGCGGTGTACAGTTATGCGACTCTGTTTCCAAGAATCAGAACACAGCTTTCGAACGTCTAACAAGAATGATCTAACGTGACAAAGCGAAAAAATGATGCCACCCGCCATATTGGTGTAATGGCGGCCACAAAAAAACTAACGGAATAAAATACCTAACAGCCGAGTGGAGAAAGGCTTTCGATTGTCCCACATATCAGCGCACGCGAATCGTCGGCGCGACTTCGAAAAGTCACAACACTAGTCGCCCGCTCATCGTGGTAAAACGCAACCTTATTTCAAACGAGCAACTGTCATAATCAATTGGCGGGAAGTTTGACGTTTGGTGCGGTTCGAAATTCAAACGTCAATCGTGACATTTACGCGCAATACATAATATATACCTATCTCAGTCTTCCTTTGCTAAATTATATTGCTTTCTCTGTCACAACTGAACATTGAAAAAGAAAGCACTAGATTTTTTGCCGGCGTCCATTTTACTTGAGAGTATGCCGAAGAAAGCAAGCTAAAATGCATGTGTGTAATATTAGAAACGTTGGTTTTATACCTCGGTTGCATCGCATTAGAGCTAGTTGCATAAGTAAATTGCATTTCCCCTGCGTTCGCTATACGTGACGTATATTAGTTTTCTCCCTTGATTAATTGGTAATTAATCGTCAATTGAAAGCAGTATGACGGATTATCTTCGAGAGATTCCTGCATTTTTAAGGGAGAAAAATGTGGAATTCGAATGGCAATTGGTGATTAATAAACTGAGAGATTTGTTTAAAGCAGAATTAGGTTATATTACTTGCATCTAATATTTCTAGAGTTTCGTTACCTATATAAAGTTTTTATTTTTGGGGGTTTGAGTTACGAAACCAGTATAATAAAAATGTAAAATTCAAATATCAAGGCTTAAGGAGATATCACAAATATTATTTACACAAAGAACTTATTAATATAAAAAAATACACATTACTTTAGTTTCATTCATCCAATAATACAATATACCTGAAAGAAGTTACTATCCAAAAAAAAAACAAACACCATAATATGCAAATCAATAATCACCGAATAGACACACCAACAAAAAACCTGCTTGACCCGAACACGCAAGCAGTCAACAACAAAAAAATATTGAACTTGACCGCTACAAACACCCCGTTGAATACCACCACTAATAAGGTCCTAAAAGTATCGTTGCAACTGTGTGAAAGAGATGCCGCTATAAACGTTGTATCGCACTGTCTCGTTTCAGCAACGATTATTGACTTACTTTAAGGCATGGTGGTGGAGTTTAGCTGATTGCGGACTTTCTTCGCTCGTGAACAGTAAGTGTGGCATGGCCCCGAATCTTGCTCTAGATTCGGCTCTGTAGCAAAATGGCCGCCGTCCGGACTGTCAATGCCGTAGGTTTAGAGGAAAATTTTGAACGGTTTAGTTGGTTGGAAATTTCCAAGAAAGGATCTGTGATATTGAGTTACCAATTTGTCATAGAAAGTAAGGATAAGTATAGAGACTACTATGTCTATGCAACTGTAAAGAAAGGGTGGGTTCACATCTCTTGAACTATCATCCCTAGATAGATGTCGTAAAAAAACTATATAAAGGATCTACAATATGATTTTTAAATTGTATGACTTAGACTTGGATTTCAAGAAGGTTTTCAGACAGTTCACTTATTATGATTTATGTGATTTGTTAGAAAAAATTAAGTTTTAAACATCACAATATCTAAAAAAAACAATAGTGATTTTTAAAGATTGTAACTGTCTATGTATATCTGTAACTTATATGTAAAATTATTTGATGATACATATATACTCATCTGGCATTCTACAAGTTGCATTAAATGGAATAGATTTTAACTGACTACTTTATACTACAAAAAAATATTGTGATCTCTATCTGCTATCACGTTTCAACGTACTCGTATTTCCAGTTACATGCTTTAATTATTTCAAAGTTATAATAATTTTATAACCAATAATTTTAATTATGGCACGCTAACGAACTTTCAAGTTTCTCTGTTTACCGGTGCGCTGGTTGCGCCCGCTTGCTTTAAGAAAGTTTGCGCGTGCGCATGATTTATGCGCGTTACGAGTTTTGGAGCGAAAACTTTGACATAATAAGGTTAGATTAAGTTACTTAACCTCTTTTTTGTAACACTTGTAATTTGTGGTTGGTTTTAATGTTTTTTTTCACGTGTTTTGATTATAACCGTTATTTTATGTTACCTATTATAATTTAGTTAACAAATGATAAATCTACTAATTATATGTTTACTAATTGATCGCACCTACTTAAGCTAATTATAAATTAGGAAGTAATACCTAATTATAGATTAAATTTTTTGTCTTTTTGCTAAGGAGGAAAATAATATTACGTTTAGTAATATTACAATGACGACATTCTAATGAAAAAACGGAACCGATTATGTAAAATATTTAGATAACTGAGATAGCAGTTATAATTTAATGCTGTTGAAGATAGTCATGGTTAAATCATATTTATACTTAGAAATGACTACAATCATGAACAAAAAAAATAAAAAAAATATAACGCTTACACGTAGGATTACTAACACAACCTCATTAGTGCTAAACTTGATGGTTATCTACTAAGATGCGTAGGCGCAACACAATGTTCCCAATAATAACCGGCAACATGTAAGAAGACATGTAGAAGGCTAACTTAGATTTAGAATATATTTTTAAGTGTTTCAGGATGGTTTTATAAATGTAAGTTCTTAAAAAAGTTCTTAAGGTCAAGTTACTTGCGAGAAAATCCAGGGCATTGGGGATATTCTAAACCAGATTTGTTTTAAAGAAAATGCCTGTGGTAGCATACATGTTTGTTTGAAAAATTTCAATGAAAAATAAAATCTAATACCTTTAGATCTTTGAGATAGAACGTGCTTTGCTTCTTTCTTTGCAAGAAAAAACCAAATGTCAAGTTCTCTGACAGTGATAATGGGACTGACAGGTAGAGCATGACGTCATACTGTTATTTGTCCTGGTTATTTTTTTTATTACCGGCAGTTTGCTATAAGAGAACTGTTTATGAATACCCAAAGATCTCTGGGCAACTCAAGTCTTGGGTTTGAGAAGACCATCCCAGTTTCCATAAAGATACGATAGACATACCTACATTGAATAAAATTGAATGTTCACGAATTCCTTCTGATATAAGGCTTAAATTCCTTGGTGCGGGAGTCGTTATTTTTTTATTATCGTCTATAACCGTCTTTAAATTTCAACTATAAGAGCTAACGTTATTAATTTTATAGCACGAATATTTTTCATCAGCTTTTCACGTTACATGAAAAAAAGAATCAATATAATCGGTTCATCCAGTCAGAAAATCTGATACTAACAAACATCAAAAAATTCAGACGAAATGAAAACCTCTTTCTTTTTTGAATTCAGTTTGCCTCATCTCCACACTACTGCAAAATTATAAGATAGTCGTAGGCCCAAATAGTTATCCTTCTGCCCATCTACCTTCACATTTTGTGCCAGTATTTACCATGTTGACTCACTCACATTATGTATAACTGTATTGCATGTATTGACTCGTAACCGCTTTTGTATGTACTTGTGTTATTGTAATATGTTGCCAACAACCAACACTTACTGTTTGTTTTCGAAAGAATAATGAGGTTTCACTTTTTTGGAGATCGGGTGTACTGTTATGTTAGGTGGCCTATTGCAAAAAAGGTTAAACGGTATACGAGTTTGTAATGACTTTATTGATTTTTTCTTTTAAATGCGGACAACATCTCATACATTGTTCTGAACCCAAAGTAAGTTGCTAAAGCACTTGTGTTATGGAATTCAGACACAACGAAGGTACCACAAACACCCAGACCCGAGACAATGTAGAAATGTGAATTTTTACATTGACCCGACCGGAGATCGAACCCGGGACCTCAGAGCCAGCAATACCTTGAAACCGGTGCGTACGCCACTCGACCACGGAGTTATTATGTTACGGTGTCACTTGGAAGTCTATGAACAGTTTGTAATGATGGTTTGAATTGGACTCGCGATTCTAAGGGGTTCCGTTTCTATAGCCAAAAGAAATACAAATCGATACATAATTATTTTGAGGGTTCCCACAAATTTATATGCTTTATATTACTTCACATAACAAATTTATGACCGGATACAGGTTCATGAGATACCTGGTGACAGCCTGCCTAGCCTGGTGGCAGATGGAACATCAGACGGACAGACGGCGGTGCCTTGTTAATAAGGCTCGGTTATTACCCTTGTAGTACCAAACACTGTAGCTCACGATTTTATTCTAAGTGCCTAATTCTATACTAGTTCATGGAAGTTTTTACAGAGCACGCGAAGGAGACGGAAATAATTTAAATTTCTCAAGAATTCAAAGCATTTTCTTTGCTATTCGCTAGCGAAAGAAGCCAGTGTCAAAAACCTAAATCTATCAGTGACTATCGCCAGAATTTTTAAAATTTTCTCCCTTTAGCACCTGTGAGTGAATTAAATACAGAAATCCAAATTTCTGTTCCTAAATTTCATAATTCGTTTCGTGAATACCACTACCGCATTTCAAACCTATGCATTATCCCTAAATTTACAAAGGACTCCGTTCTGTCTGACACAAGCCTTTTACACCAATCGCAGCATGAGTAACAGTCACAATACTCACAACTTAACCGGTAATACCAATGATTACCGTCCATGTTTCCTGCCATTGATTTCCCTCCAAAATTTAACCTCTAAACCTCAATGACGCACAGATTACGCATTTAAACTGTTATGCGTAAACCACGCCTCCTTTAAAAGGACGTTAACACTTTTCCTGATATTGGTATTGTGAGTTTTATAACTTGAAAACATATTTCATATAAGTTGGTATTTATTAAACTGTTATGGGTCTGAAATTGTGTAAGATAGAAAAATTAAGAAGGGTTTTAATTTCATATTATTATAGTAATATACTTACTACTGCTTGGCGCAGGCCTCAATGTAGGTTTTAGCTTAGGATACCACCCAATAACTGCGGGTAGGTGATTTCAGGTACTAATATTTGAAATCCAGTTTCTAATTATGTTTCCTACGCCATTTGCCAGATAGTGTCTTAGAACAACAAAGAAAGGACATTAAAAGAGTCAAATTAATACTTTTAACCTGCACTCCGTTCATACAAATCCGCAAAGCAACCATAAGTCACTAGGGCCAACCAATTATTAATATTTTTCAAAACTTTGCGTATTCAGACAACACCCTACAGAGTTTTTGAATCAAAATAAAAGGAAAATTGTACACTGAAAAACTTTTTAATTGGCAGTAAAAGGCATGTGGGTTGCAGCTAGTTTTAACAAAAATCGTTTTAAAAAAGTTGTATGGATGAGTATTCGGGTCCTTTTCAATGTCTATAAAAAAATCTTTACCTAATTCCATATTTCATATATTCGATGACATCACACGCATAAATTACGAACCTTTTAATTTTCCACTTATAATACCTAAATAAAAAACAAAATTCGAAGCCAATGACGACATCAAACCAAAACTTCTTTGTGACGTCACTACACATAATATAGTTTCAAATACAACACTACGACGTAGGTTAAGACAATGTCCGGAAAATAATATAAAAATAACACGTATTGACAGACATATAAGGTAGCGTTTAGCTTACGTCAGTACATGGCATAGGAATTAATATTATGATGATGAGACCATAACAATTCATCATACCATTAGGGATATAGTTCTTTTATCTTTTTAACTCTTGAATATTGCTTAATGATGAAAATCCCCCAAATGATGTTATTGTTTTTTATATGGTTGAGACAGCAATTCCATCCATTTGAATGATTATTATTAACTAGCTGTTGCCCGCGACTTCGTCCCCGTGGGTAGAGGATATAAGTTATGATTTATACCTGCCCTGTTTTTTTCACATTTTCCATTGTATCTTCGCTCCTATTAGTCGCAGCGTGATGGTTTATAGCCTAAAGCCTTCCTCAATGAATGGTCTATTCAACACGAAATAATTTTTCAATTTGGACCAGTAGTTCCTGAGATTAGCGCGTTCAAACAAACAAACAAACAAACAAACTCTTCAGCTTTATATATTAGTATAGATTAGTATAGATTAGTATAGATTTATCTGTTTTCTTTTGCCTTCCTTACGAACTTTTTGCCCATGCTCTATATAGTCTGATATACATAGTACTATTCTATATTCTGTTACTGAGGTCCGATAAGGCAAGAACGGGAGCCGATCGTTTTTTATTTGGTGCAAGTCCTATACATCCCCATGTCATGGGTTGATGTCTGTAACTTATAAAATAATGAAGCTCTATAAGAAAATATCTATCTACCTATTTTAGGCAAGGCTGAGCTGGTTAAACTATTGGTGTACATCAAAAGTATATTATTTTTAGCAGTTTTAGGATTTTTATTAAATAAAGTTTTAGAAATTTATGAAAAATAAATAAAAGGTGATCAGGTCTTCAGGAGGTTTTTATTTAAAAAAAAGGTTGTATGCGTGTTTAAGAGTAGAGATTGAAAAAGTCTGCTTAGCTCTCCTTGATCAAATCAATGACATTTCAAAATTTCCTCATAATTTAGAACCAATCAGGAAAATAGCTTTAGAAAAATATTGCTATTACGAAATACCCAATATTACTATTATTTATTTAACATATACGTACTATGACATATTTTTCCGGACATTGTTCTAATAACGTCACGTATGTATGTTGTTCAATACTATTGACTTTGGCGTTGCGTAAAATTTATAGTTTTTCATAATTGGTGACGTCCTCATTATCTTTGTGTAATACCCGTCTTATCTTTAGGTAATAGTACATGAGCTTATGTAATGTAACTTTGTGACGTAAAGGCTTAGGAAAAGTAAGGAGAAAACAGGAAAGTTTATTATGAATTGTCAATTTGACAGCTGTCAGTTCATAGAATAAATGCGATGATTGAGAAAAATCTGTTGCTCAAAGTTCAATGTACCACCAAATCAGTAAGACCGCGACAAATAAAGACAATAAATACCTACCAATAAAACGACATAATAAATAAATTGCCACATAGTACGTAACAGATAAGTAGGTACGTGACTTTGAAACTGCGTCGAGACCGTCTCAAAATCAGAAAGCGCGCAACTTACACCGGCTGCGACCCCACACTATCACACCAAAAAACCAATACAACGATCCCTCAAACATTTTTTTAACACCATCCATTGATGCTTTTGTTTGAATTGGTAAAGAGAAAGTTCGTAGGAAAGGAGTAATGGATAGTGTGCGCAGCGAAAGTAACAATAAGGTTACGAATACAGTCGTGGCAGAGTAACTGCACCAACGTTGTAAAGTGGGTCACTGCCGCGCATATAACGGCCTGCGCTCAATGCCCGCCCGCGTAACGTTACGTGTGGGAAATTATTTGAATTTGGAACAGAACGTTTTTTTTTTGCTTTTATCAGGCTGCTGTTGCTATTGTTCTTTTATGCTTTTTTAACTGTGGTCTAGTTGTGGCGATCGTATTCAGCCGGTACCGTTAGGTCGGGTCGAGGGAGGGTTAATTAGATCGTTAGGTATTTGCATCATGTTTTTGTAATGATAATGAATGTGATGATCATGATTTAGATTGGAATGACATTGTTAACTGTTATGACGAGGGGTCAGTAACGGTCAATTACTGGCTGAATAGAAATTAGGGAGGAATTTGAACTAAGGAAGGTCTTATCTGTTATAAGATTATCTGTATACATAATTCATTACTTATGTCATATGTATATCCTTAGAGTTAATTATTATGATAATTTGGTTCAGATCTTAACAAGGAATTGCTAATTGACATTCGAGGAACACCTTTATTACACCACACCGTTGCTTCTGTAATGTTTTATATTCATTTTATATTAATTTATAAAAACAGTTGATAACTGACTTGGCTTACGGTATTCTATCAATAAGCACCCACTCAAAGTCTGCTTTAACTTTCCCTAGCTTCAGATCTTAGCCACACTTTATAGGACGGTCTTGATCTATTGAAAATGTACTTATAAACATAATAAAGTAAATATATTAAAGACATATCCGTAATGAGTTCATGAATATATTAGTTGAATTCCTTATCTCCAAAGAGTCCAAACTCTAATGACTATTAACTATTGATTTATTTAATTTTAAATTGGGCTAGGATCAAAATGTCTCAGTATACTCAAACATTTTCTTTTATCCTTCCCTTGTAAATCTCAGTATTTTTTTCAATTTATCTAACCAGTAAGTATTCTTGAACCAACAACGTTTTCCGCTTAAATAACATAAAAAAGATTCTATTGATACTTAAATGCCAAGGTACATATAGTTGACTATAAAGTATCAAGATTATCTAATCACACTACACTAAGTGCAGCGAGTGCTAGGTCGGTGCAGCTTTCACTGCAGCAACCCACTGCGCACGCGCAGACATTCATCTTTCACACTAAATTCATTTTGAAACGTCAGCCTAGCCCGCGGACATCTTGAACCTAGATCTTTTGAATTGATGGCTGGCTAGTAATTGATTCGGTCTGGTTTTTTGGCCAACAAAGGATTGTTTTTTTTAGGTTGTCGTGTTAGTACTTTCAAGAAGAGCTTTTTTCTGACGATTGGAGTCTTGCAAAAATATTTGTGATGTCAAACGACGATCTCGAGACGGCTAAAACGATCGAAAACTAGAATTTATTTTATCTGAAGATAATATTTTTATTTTGGGGTTTGAGTGCAATAGCCCCAGCCAGAATCAAAACAAATTCTGTAACATTTTTATGCTAAATCTAGACAAAACTTAGGATGACAATATGCATGATGATGATCATAAGTAGGTAATTTGCTAAGAAACTAGTAGTTCTATCTATTATCCTTCACTTAAAAACTTAGGAGAGTTTTCTTACATTCAATAAATGAATAAATTAAAAAATAAATATGTCAAATTTACCAAACATCTAACAACATCAAATGAGAAAAGGTTTCAGAACTTCCGGCACTTCAGCCCACGAAAATTCAAAATCTCCGTAACATAAGAAAATTAATTCCCAAAAATTTTAAGAAAATAAGAAGGTACATACGCTACATAATATTTACCACAAGATATTAATTATTATCTCAACCATCTACACGCATCCTTGTTAAGTTTCAAGCATCATAAAACTCACAATTAGACCCAAAATGACTCTACTCATTAAGACGATAACACATTCATAAGCTTTCAGTTAATTAGCTAACCTACACCAGTTCCGTAACAGATTCTTTCCATTACAGCCGTGAAATAGACTAAAAAACAATTAATTTCCTTCATTTTATAAAAGAATTTTCCGCTCATGTAATATTACCGTAAAAGTTTGAAGCAACTTTCCGTGTGCGTAACTGGCATTGGCATTGCGTGCGTAAACGCAACTCGGCAACGGTAACACACGGACAAGCACACAGACAAACAGACAGATCTGTATTGTCTCGTCCCCACTTCCACGCACACTATTACGAAATTGTGTAGCTAAAGAATTGCATTGCTATACTTACACACCCACACACACAAAAACCCTGTAAGTATTACAAGCAGATACGTCATTTGTTTGCCTGTGTGTGTTTGCTTGCTTGTGTGTGTAAAGAAAGGTGTATTGCTAGGTGAAATGGGAACAGACGTCTTAATGTTTGACGACTCTGTTAAAACGGAACAAGCAATTAAATACAACGATTAACTTCACGATTCTTTATTTTTTGTATTGATATTTATTTTATGCTGGTAACATCGTGATTAATTGTATACATTTGGCGGTCCAGTTAAACTGTTTGATTTACTGCCTTTTTAGTATTGAACTTGATTTCTTGTTAGAAATTATAAAACTGTGTTTTATTGCGTCTGTAACGGTTTTTGCATTTACGATTTATAAATTTAAATAATTTAACTGTTTAAGTATGAAAGCCAGGATATAATTCAAATATCAAAACCTTTATATTTTATACTTATTTCTTATTTTGTTCAAACCCAATCGATATTTAAGTATAAAATACGTTATCCCTTATTTATTTCCAGCATAATAAGAAAACGAAAAAAGTTAAATTTACATCTCGACTTACACGGACTTGGATAAAATAATATTAATTAATTTAATTACAATGGCATGAACATCGCACAAATTATAATTGAAGAGCGATGATAAAACTTTAGACCCCTTCGCGTTGCGTGGTAACGGTTGTCTTTTCGTCTCACTAAAAAGAAGAAAAAATTTAAACATTTGAATTTGAAAACAAACCAGAAACTACCTATTAACCAGTTCTTATAAACAAAATATAGTTCTTACACAATAACGAAAACATTCGTAAATAAATTGCATTTGCTATTTGCAAATGACTTATCAATCAAGACTGTATTTCTACATCTATTTAGTATTTCGACATGATAATAAAATTTAAGTTTTAATTATGAATAATATTAATTTTATAATGTTTCTTACTCAACAAGTTATTACAGTTTTAACTGTACACTGGCATTTCAATAAATGTTCTACTTTTGACCATGTTTCAGTCATAGATCGTAATGTAAGATCAAAATTAAATGAGATACTGCAATTTTTTATAACGACTTCCGCAGTAGTATTATACTCCCTGTCGCGGCTGTCGCAGGGGGTTTCACAAACATTCAACTCACATGCATAAAGACACCTAGATATTTAACGAACTTCCTCTTGCACCGATATCAAAGTGCAGATGACGTAGCACGATGGTTCAGACTTCAGGTTTAGTCAGTAAGAGTTTGACACAACTCATTTCCTCCCCTGAGAACGTGGCTGTCCATGAGGATTCCCCCGAGTAACCAAATAAAACGAGTTTCGTACCAAAGGGCAAAAACGGAACTCTAATACTGCAGAATCGCTGTCTGTCCGTCTGTCTATCACGAGGCTATTATTTAATTTGATTTATTTTGTGGCCATTATCTTTTGATAAAAGTTTGGTTTGGAACCCCTGTCACAAATCCGACTCGCACTTGCCCAGTTTCTTATTTAACCTTTTCAATAAGAATAGTTAATAAAAGTCCATATAAAAGAACGCAATAACACCTTGGAAGCAAACTTGCGACCTAATGCGTTATGGCAGTCCACGGCCACCGCTGGGCTATCATGGCTTTAATAACAAAAATCATGATCATAATAATGATTTAACGCTGTCATAGGCTAATTAATAATTTAATTAATCCAATTACAAATGAAAATCTTAAAACAAAAACGACAGGTGGTCTATTGTGGTATTTCTTTCTTCGTTCGTTTTTTCGGTATTTATTTCAATTAATGAGCAATTTCCATGATTTTATATTGTTTTTAGAGGCGATAAGTTGACACTTTCAACGAATACTAATTATGATATAATTATTATTGTAATAAGGCGATTAAGACGCAATTGATCATGGTCGTTGCGTCATCCGAAGGGCCTGGCTTAAGATTTTCTAATCCAGTGAAAGGAGAGATTATTTCTAGAATCTTCTGTGACTTCATAGATGTTTTTGTTGCCTTTATTACACTAAGGTCCAAAGGCAAGGTATTTTTTCAGTCATTTGATTAAGAAGTACAAAAACGAAGTGTAGTGATCTATTTTATGAAATCTACTAAATATATCAGAATTCCTAAAAAAATAATGCCGTATACATGTTTTATCAAAAAATATTTTAAATAACCAAATTAGAAATACTTATACAAATTTAAAGCACCCAAGTTTAATAAGACTTAGAATCAAAAACCTACTAAAAACTGATGATAATATCATTCATATAACTGTTAGACCCATCAACACAAGCAGATAAATATGTATTCCATATAATAACATGGCATCATTAAACTCTCCTATAAAGCAATAGAACCTCCTCAAAATGAACTAAGCATTTCAAAACGAGTCCATCCCAAAGACATGCTAATATAACCTCACCACCTAGCAAGCCTAAACTATACCTAAGCGGCATAACTATCAATGCAAACAATTACAGCGAACCGGACTCGAACCAATGCCCATTCACTGCCAAGTACACGAGTTGCACAAGCTAACTATTCTTACATAAAGGCTTGGCCCAGAACTTGAGAGAAAGGTCTAGTACAAACGCCCCCTCCTGCCCCACCCCTCTTTGCCCCCTACCGGTGCAACTAGAAAGCATTTTGCATCTCAATTTTATGACACTGCGCAGCGAGAACTATGAAATGTATAGAGATGTTGGATGGAATTGTTGGGTAAGTAATTTTTAGTATATCTACGTAATTATGGACGGATTTGATGGCGACATTTGGCCAGTAGAAAGATTCAAAGATAAAATATTGAAGGCTTAATTTATTAAAACACCTTTTTACATGAAATGCATGTGATATATATGCAGTCTCGACATGAATACCCGTTACGATTATGATTATTCGATTTAATCACTTTTAACACCTTTCCGCAACGATGTATTGTATAATTTTATATTGAGTTCCTAGTTGAATAAAATTGTAACAAACAGTTACAGTGTTAAGCAGGTAATTTTGATACATTATTTATTTAGTTATAGCCTTCTTTAGATGGAAACATTTTTTATATTTAATCGCACTTATTTTTTTTTCGTGTCCCCTATGGCAATGGTCACCTCCAACCCCTTTTTAATCATGATTTGTAAATGATCGATATCTAAGTATGTCATAATGGGGTGCTGGTTTTGCTGTGTTAATTGAATAAAAATACAAAACTAAGAGAATATAAATAATATCATTATAATCAAAACAAGTGAAGTTGTATAAATTCTGCCGAATCCAGTAACTTTTCGCTTTGCGAAGGATTGAGATAGATTCCAACGGTTGGTAACCAACCTTCATTAATTTAAGTGTCTCATTTAGCCGAAGTGTCAGGGTGGACTTGCGGATCTATACATAGATTTTAAAACGGAGGTGCAGGTTAGATTCCAATGCTCGCAAAATACCAAAGAGACAAATCAAAGTACCTAATATGTACTTTTTTAATTAATCTAAGACAACTGGCAAAACGATGAAGGAAAACATTGGGAGGGAACCTAGATTCCAAATACTGGAAGCTGAAACTGCCAACCCGCAGTGAGCTAGCGTGTTGATCAAACTCAAAATCCTACCCTAAAAGGGAAGGGGTCTGTGCCCAGCAGTGGGTCGTATATAGGCTGATATTATTATATAATATCAGCCTATATTATATAATATTAAGGCTCAAGTGGTAAATACCTATAGGTTTTACCGCCTAAGAATATTCCTAGTTCATCAACTCAGAGTTTTTAAGTTTTGTTAAGTTCTAGGCATTTTATCTCATTGTAGGCTTTTACTGCGTCATCAGGTCGGTATTGAAATTAAAAATCACAGTAAAACGGTCCCTGTCACAGTACGCCAGCTCACTCTGTATGTGAAAGCTAAGGGCCAGCTTTCGCTTTACGGGCCGGTAGCCCTGCACGCGCGGCGGCCATTTTGACCCCGCTGCAATTAGATGGCGGTTATTTTATTGACAGTTCGTGGTTTTGTTGGACGATTGTTGATTTGAAGTAGCTGTTTTCGACGCGGGAGGTACCGTACAGGGTTATTTTCTAACTGAATAATCGCTAACCAATTGATCTTCGAAAGGATCACCTTGTTTCGGATGGCAAATCATCAAATGACTCTTTTCGCTTTGGGATGAGCGGTAGTGTCAGTCTTTTACTGAGTAAATTAAATAATTTACAATAATAATACGATTTAATAGCACAATAAGGCTTGTATTTCTATAAATCAGCAAAGTTAGCTGCCTATTGTCCATATTTAAGAAAAAAACAAAAGCCAATTCTAAAAAGGCACTATTTTCAAAGTACCTACGTATCAAAATTTTATGATTAAAAAAAAATCTATTCTTATCTATTAAACTTTAATATAAGTATCACTTTTAGAACGGCAATCTTGACATAAGACGGCACCCTTGTTTGGCCACCCTTCATAGCTTCCCAACTCCCAAGTGGTCTAGCTAAGGAGACGAAATGGCACAACAATCTCTGCTTTTGTTTTTATTCTTATCTATGACAAACTCCACTTCAACTGCATTATTACTTTAATTTGAAAGAAAAAGAGAGAAAAATAAAGGAGAGCAATAAACATGATCCCGAAATCAAAATGTCTGGATCGCGCCATCTATGTCAAGGTTTGCGAATTAGTTGCTTATACGAGAATTCCTTATTTGCATTGATTTTTCCCCAGCAAATAGCTATTTCAAAACACATTTACACTAAGTTCTATACATTATTTGAGTGCTAATAAAGTATTCGATATTATATTTGTCAATTTTATGACTTGAATTAGCAAGTTGTATTTGAAATGGCAAACCACGGAATGCAGTAGCGAAATTTTTTAGTCTTGCCACACAAACCAGGTCAAGGAAGTGCAGCAGAAAAACTATTTGCCAATTTTTTTGTTATTTTTTATGGAATGCTATTATGTGTTTCTATTTATTATTTATTTAAGATGATAGTGAGATAATGTAGCGCGATCAACGTAATGATTGGAGACAGTGCAAGTGGTTGCTACAGGACAGAAGAAAACTAGGTGGTGTGACAGCTAAAGAATACCGCATAGAAGATTTTAGCTAAAAAATGGTTAATTTTGCCAGAATTTGCTCATTTATTTACACATTATGACTATTAATCGCTTAAGATTGGCATGTAAGAGGATTGCCTATGCGATTTATGTCGAAAATAATCGTCATAACATTTGACCCAGTTACAGTGCCGTGTGCGTTGACCTATGGATGTGAATGCGGACTAAAGCACGATGTTATTTTTAGGAAACAGCTTTGCAGATAATTAAATATTTATAGATACCGTTGGTGATATCAAATTGTGTAATAAATTACTAACGAAAGTATCCGTGACCTTTTACATTTTGAATACTGTGGTGAGTTTTCTTTGTTTTAATTCTTGCAACTGGCTAAATTCGAGTTCCTAATTTGAAATAGTTTCCGAAAGTATTGTAATGTTCATACAGTCTGATCAAAGTATTGTTTTATTAGGTGATTGTATTCAAAGTTGTGATAAATTATCTGATTTATAATTGCCAGGTATTACATATTTAATTATTGCTGTAATGTTTCACATAACTGCTCAGTTATTTAAATACAAGTGTGGCGACAATATTTACTGTTGAAATTACGAAATAAACCATTTGCTTTGTAAAGAAAAATAAGAATTCATACAATCAATATTTTTAACCTAAATCCTTTTGCAGGTACTACAGTTGTTCAAATAAACACTATGGATGGAAGTTTTATAACTCTTGATAGAAAGAAGCAAAGTACAGAATTGCAGATAGCAAAAACACTATTTAGATACAACTTCCTTTGAAGGGATCAATTTAATCATAGAAGTTTTATTTATAAACATTTTCCAATTACACATTGTCTAAAATGAAATTATTGTGAGGACTAAACAATTCAGGTTGTGATTTCATAATAAAATACACAACTGATGCAGATAAATAAATTAAAAATAATAGCAAGCATATCATCTTAGTAGCTATACTGACAGGCTGAATGTTGTGTACCATTGCCAAAGATTGCCTCCAAAAATGAATTCCAAATTCAAAAGTCTTTAGATTTTTCAATTAAAATATTAATCTTACAATGGTTACTTAATGTTATATTAATAAAAACAAGACAATATGGTGTTTATTTGACTGAATCGCAATAAGGGTGGGGTTTAAGTGGGCCTCACACCCTAGAGCCGTGGTGACACTCGGCAGTGATGAAGAAGCAAAATGTTCGCACTCTATCATTGATTGTGTGCACATTTACATATTTACTGGTTGGTGCCGCTGTGTTTGACGCATTAGAGTCCACCACTGAGAGGAACAGATTCGAAGTACTACAAGGTTAGTCAAGACATTATTATTTCTCATTACTTTCAATGCATAATACTGACATCATGCACATACTACAGTCTATCTGCCCAATATCAAACTTATACATGTTTATAATTTGTAATATTCAATAGCTGTAGAATAAGAAAAGAAAATAATTGCTTTGCAGTGGTGCAAAACCAAGTGACCTAAAGAACTTCATTTTTAATACTGGATAATAATGTCCCTAAAATCAACATTAGGGGTTAGGGGACCAGACAGCTAAAGATTCTTTCGAAATGTATCCCAACAGGTACATGTCAATTAATTAGTTAGCTCAGCCTATTGCAGATAAATTAAATAAACACTGCAGGACCAAAGCCTTCCCAAAGTTACAGAGTTTCTCATTTCAATATTTATCCAGAGTTCTAATACTACTTATTTTGTATCTTTATATTTTGCCACCAACACCAAATCAAAATTGTTTGGTAGCAAACAATTCTGCTCGTTTTAAGAGATTAAGAGAAGCTGAAGAAATTGTTCCTTGACAATAGAATATTCTAAAAGAACTAGTATTTTTAAAGTTAGAGGTATCTTTTTCTTCAAAAGAAAATTTACTAACAGATTCTTAGTTTAAATATGATTAGTTAGATTCATTTTGAAGTTGAGGTCCAATATGAATAATATATTGTATATTACAATCAATGCTGCGCGGCGCAAGCTTATAATTAAAATTGCCATGTACGAGTGTCCAATTCTAACAAAACCTTCCATGTTGAATAAAGCTCAACAGCAATGTTTTTGATAAAACTGTTGTTTAGCACATCAAAAATACTTTTCATACAATCACAGGTGCAATTCTGAGGCAACTCAATTATCAGAATTGAGAGTATTAAGACTATAAATTAGAGATTTTATTCTACTCCGGCAATACTTAATTATTAACCTCATCCACAGCTATCGAGGGTATGATTATAAGAAAGTATAATATAACTGAAGAGGACTTCCGTGTGATGGAGACAGTTGTATTGAAGTCTGAACCGCATAAGGCTGGACAGCAGTGGAAGTTTACCGGAGCATTCTACTATGCCACCACAGTGCTCACCACTATTGGTAAGAGTTAGTTATTAATAAGAACTGCAAGTGTGTCTGTAAGTTTAAGGTATCTGAGGAAAGTAAATGGTATTAAGAGTCCCAGATACAAGTGTTCATTGAAACATTAGCATTATTTTTCATGAAAATTGCAAGGTCTGTAATTCCAGGCATTAAAAAGTCACTGAGAGCATTCAAAATCAAAATTAAAAGTCATTTATTCAAATTAGTCTTCAGCTCTTTTTAAATGTTCAGGTTACATTGGACAGTACAGTACCCAGTTTCGCCCACACTTCACAGCTTCCTATGTGCTTTTGCTCCCCAGCATTGTTAATTGATCAGATCCTCTAATATGATCTCATTGATTTATAAAAACTATATATGCACAGTCTAGAAGAAAACTGTCTCCAATATTCAACCTTACGTACGTAGTAGTTAGACGGGAGTTTTAAATGCAAAAAAGCCATGGAGTTGCAATATGATTTCTTGTTATTTAGTGTTCACTTTAGGTGTCGTTTTGAGGCACAGAGTGCGCTAATTTTTCTTGTATTTATCAATGTTTGATAGATGATTTTTGTATTTCTGTGCTTTATGCGTGAAACATGAAACTGAGTCTTCAACCACAGGCACAAGATAGATAATACAAGCTGCGTTTAGTTTTCGGTTTGCTGAAAATGTGTGTTTATGTGATTATGCCTTTCGAGTATCTTTTTACCTAGCCTACTGAATCCAACTGCTGAGTAAAGAAAACAATAAATATTGGCTATTTTCAGGACATTTATATTTACCTCTACCAAATCCTTACACGATTCTCCATTCTGGGCCTCAACCAGCTCACTTTTCGTCTTCATTAACATTAGTTAATTTAATTAAGGATTTCTACTAGAACAGTGTACTAGAATAATACCTGTTACATAGGCTACGGGCACTCAACGCCAGCTACGATCGGCGGCAAGCTGTTCACGATGTTCTACGCGATAGTCGGCATACCTCTCGGCCTCATCATGTTCCAGAGCATTGGTGAAAGGGTCAACAGACTCAGTAGGTGAGTGACATACTGAATTGTGACGTCATAAATTAGTTTACTGACTAATTCAGAAAATTAAAGTTAGTGCTACAGTTTGTGATATTGTATGATTTGAAGTAGGAAAACTTCTCTAAAAATTCGAAAATTCGTGTTGGACTTAAGTTTATGACAGACCTACATGTCTGTCCTATTTTACACTTGAGGGTTTGTCAGTTTGTTTGCCAGCGAATCAAAGTTCGAACTGCGAAAATGTTATGATATATTAAGGAGGAGGAATTTGTTAAATTGTTTTAGCCACGCGAATATTGTCACTTATCTTTTTCTGTAAAGTTTGTAACTAAGTACATGCATTCTGTTATACAAAATTTTAGAATATGTATAATGGTCTTACAGACACGCTTTTATTAGTCTCCTGTTTTAATTTCATGGCGTGCCTGATAATATTAAAAAATGCAATAATTTACTCCATTTATCGGTGTTGCTCAACAAGTTTCGGACCCAACGGGAGTCCTTAATGAAGAGCTGTCACGGAGTCAGGATCGCCAGTCGCATCGCCAGTTCGTCTCGAGACCACTCCGCTATGTCAGCAGTCATACTCACCAAAATTACTATCACTTGCATTGTATCATATTTCATTAGATCAGTACTCAGCTGGGTTGTTAAAATAACTTTCTTCTACCTTCCAGCGTTATAATAAAGTCAATAAAACGCGCGATGAACTGCAAGCAGACCAGTGCGTCTGAAGTGGACCTCATATGTGTGGTGACCACTCTCTCGTCGCTGACGATAGCTGGCGGAGCCGCCGCCTTCTCCAAGTTCGAGGGTTGGAGTTACTTCGACAGCGTGTATTATTGTTTCATCACGTTGACTACTATCGGTAAGTATTTTTCTCTAGCCAAGCTCTAGCTACTGGGCAAAGGCCTCTCCCAAATCCTTCCACGACTCTCTATTCTGTACCGCATGGAACCAGCCTGCGCGGTAAGTATAATTAAGAAAAAAAACGTGTTAAAAACAGCTGTTTGTTGTTTCTTGAAACCTTTAAAGGTTTATTTAATCTGTGTAATTTTTATACAGTTTACATAACAAACGTGACTTGATTTCAGCCTTTTAAACCAGCTGTTTAAACGAAACCACGTTTACGATTTAGATTATACATGATATTAGACAGTTAATTTCGGTTTTAAGACAAAAAAAAAACTGGTATGAGTTTCCATCTTGGTATTACACTGTTTGGTATGTCCCAAATTAAAAAGCGTCTTTTTTACTGATTTGCTAATATTACTAACTGGGGACTACTAGATATTCTGAAATATATCTATGGGATAAAATAAAGGATGATGACAATTTTCCGAAGTTCATCCTGTACTACATACACATACATACCTACTTAGTTTTCCTTTGTCCTGCAAACATAAATTTTAAAACTCCAAATTACATTGAAAGAAACTTACTCAACAATGAAACAGAAGTGACGTCCACTTCTGTTTCATGTCATTAAGTCAGAACACCCCTCTCTAAAACTTTAAAGCAGTTTATCTTTGTAATTTTTTTATTGTTTATGCACAAAATCATATTATTATTTTTGAATATCTATCTAACAAACAAAAATTTCTACTTTTCAAATCCAGCCATCATACTTAATATGTTTTATTAAGACAAAATCAAAAAGTCACATAACCTGTAAATTTCTACCTTGTATTTGTATATCCTATTCTATTATCAATCTAATCCATTTACCTTCCCCAAGGTTTCGGCGACATGGTAGCCTTACAAAAGGACAACGCGTTAAATCGCAAGCCGTCATATGTGATGTTCGCACTGATCTTCATCCTGTTCGGGCTAGCGATAGTGGCGGCCTGTCTCAACTTGTTGGTGTTGCGGTTCGTCACCATGAACACTGAGGACGAGAAGAGAGATCAGGCTCAGGCTGAACAGGTATGTTTTGTGGTTATTATGTTGAATTAATAACGTGCTAGAGTAAAAAAAACAGGATTACCTGCCTATGGTGTAGAAGGCTAAGTTTGAGATATGTGAACAGTGTTCTGTTTTACATGAAGTCTTTAGTGTACTTTTGACTTAATATATGTTGTATTAAGAAACCCCGACGGTTAAAAATCCCCTATCCCCAACTTTTAAATGGATTAACTGTTTTTTTGTTAAAAATGCCTAATAATATACCCTTCATATAAAAAAAATTAAATTGAGAATCGCTCAAACCGTTCAGCAGATGATGCCACAGACTGTTTCAAACGTATGACGCTTCCTTTTTGTTGGGGGTTAAAAATGTAGGATATCAGCTGTGAGTGTGGCAATGCCATCGGTAGAATATCATGCATGGGCGCAACAAGCCATGGGCTCATCGTGGGGCAGCAGTCATCCTTTTATTTGGTTCATTGGCATTTGCATTTCCGAAAGCTTGATCAGATCCGCCACTTGATTGTTGTTCCTTATAGGTCAGAGCTAGGGTGAGGAAGCGCCCCAGTTTGCTCCAGTGTGGCTACGTCCATGATCTCATGTCATTTATTCTGTGACGTACATAGTGTGTGTGCAGTTTATCCAGTATATAAGGTATGTTGTGGCTCCCGCAGGCGCAGCAGGTGGCGGTCCGGCTGGAGGGCGACGTCATCACGGCGGACGGCGCCGTGCTGCGCGGCGTGTCGCGCGGCACCCGCCTGCCCGCAGACCCGCGCCAGATCACTGCCGGTATGACTCCTATAATAATAAATCTTCTTTTAAAAGACAAACAACTCCCGCATTTCATTCTTGTGTCGTAGGGATGCACAAAGACACCCAGACTCGTAACAGGATTCGTTGGATCACAAATGCGTCGCACTTATTAGGTTTGGCGTATACTTGACCACTCTGTTATCCGTGCAGTCGATTTGGTCAGTGATTCTTCTTATAGTGGCTAACAGAGGCATTAAAAATTGTTTCTTCTATGAAGTGAACATCCAAAGGAACATCCATAATGAAAAAACAAATCATCAAAATTTATTCATAAAATCTGAAAATCCCAGGTAACAAGCATAAAATCCGACTAATTGGGAACCTCCTCCTGTTTGAATTCGCTTGAAAAGTATACCAGTTGTGATTTAAATCTGTATTCAAAAATATAAATATTATGTATTACAGGTGACACGTCGTTAGTACCGCTATATGTAGACGAGGAGTACGCTCCAAGTGTGTGCAGCTGTTCGTGCAACTGCTTTGGACCAAATAAGTAAGTATGAAACATATAAAACTTGTTTATTTACGATTTATGGTCATACTACGTTATTTATTCACGAGGAATAAGTATTCTTGGTTGATTTTGTATGCGTATGGTAGTTATTAAACAACTGTAAAAAATGCGTAATTACTTATGTCGGGTAATTATGTTTTAATTCCAATTTATTCTTGTTTACCTTAACAATAACAATCAATTCCAGATCAATACCATACCGCGACCCATTATCACCAGTACCACCGACCAACATCAAGCAAATCAAATCTAAAAACTACCGAGAACTAGGTAGTATACCTCGCTACATAGAGAAGTCTTCCTCGAAGAACCGCTCGCAGTCTCTCCGACTGAACTCTGCTTCGGGCTACCTC
This sequence comes from Trichoplusia ni, assembly GCF_003590095.1. Lineage (NCBI taxonomy): Eukaryota > Metazoa > Arthropoda > Insecta > Lepidoptera > Noctuidae > Trichoplusia > Trichoplusia ni. Next base: position 7,155,665 of record NC_039487.1, read on the forward strand.
TACATGAACGCAAAAGCAAACGACTTCCAACTAGACCCAGAAGACTTCCGCGAGATGGTCGCCAAACGCCGGGAACAACTCCGTAGAGGCATGATGATGTACGAAATGAGGTGTAACAACAACGAACAGTACCTACACCCCTACAGACATAGTCTTAGCACACGGCTAGAAACAAGCCCCCATAGCTCCTCACTCTATTCCATGAATATGAGGTCAGAAAACCGCAGCAACGACCCTTTAGTCGACGACTACGACTCAGAGAAGTCTAGCTACGCGAAAAAGAAACTAATGAAGAATATAGCGAGGAACACAAGCAATAAACGCGTAGAAAACTACTTCTACGATGATGCTGTGCTACACTTCGACGACGAATACGCTTTCGATGGCTCTATATTGTTTGCTAAGAGAAGAAAATCTATAGAGAGGAATTGGGAGGATTATACTTGCGAGATGCCGAGGAACCATGCAGCGGACCAAGTGTCGAACGACGGCAGCTACGGGTACTACCTGCCCGACGACGAGGAACAAGATCAGTACTTTGTAAACGACACACTTACATTCCAACTGCCCCCCCACAGGGCCAGCATATAGTGTTGTGACACCAGCCAACAACACTAGTGCCAAAGTAGGTTAGTGTTAGTCTACTAAATAAATGGGCCAATTAAGTAAATAACCGATAATTAATAGTAATTTTACAATTTTCGCGGTAGCATCCGAGTTTGAAAGTTATTTAGCTTTTACACATAGTTTATAGTTGTCGCGTTTTTTATTATAATTCTATGATATGAGCTTGGCTTCCTTGTAGATATTGTAATATAGTGTTTTTAAGGCTTGTCGTGCGATGAGCGTTTGGGCTTCGTTAAGTTTTTGGGCACTACGTCGTGCAAACAACAAATACGCTATTGAAATAATACTCCCTATTTATGTAAGAATCAAACAAATCAAGTCAAATTAAGAGTTTCATACTTAATAGACGTCATCTCGATCTTGTGCTAGATATCCAGAATTTAATAACTGTTTTAATTATTAACCTTCATTTTTTATTCACTTAAACAGACCAATTTCCAATAGAAAACTCTCCTGAATACTGAATCTGCGTATTTACCTACACTGTGCCAAGTCAGTTTTTCCGTTCTATAAAGATAAAAATGGCGTAAAATACGACGTAGTGTACTTGATTTTGTAATTTATTTCAATATCGGAGTGTTACGTGTAGACACTGTTACGAGACACATTACAATGAAAATTAACGAGCTTATCCATACAGAATGGCTAACAGATATACAAACAGATCATAAATGAGTGAGCAAACATTACTAGCATGAATATCTAACTTGAATAGTACCAGCATAATAATAAATGGGAAGTTTTGAGCTATGATCACCACGCTAACTCACTGCGAGTTGGTGATTTCATATTCCAATACTGGCAATTCACATTTTCTGTATAGATGTACCTTCAAAAGTTCGTTACGAACGGTAAACCGACTGAGCTTGCTATAATGTTGAGACCGTACCCGACTTCTTAACTAAAGGAGGTATCTACTTTAAGTATTTTAAGAAACTTCAGATAAACGGTTATAGAAATAAAGAGCAGTCAAAAGGTTTTGAATTTGAAATGTAACTTCATTGACACAGGTATCTATCCTGCAGCCTGTGTATCATTTGCCGGTCGTTATTATTATTACTGCAGTAAGAAATCAACTTTACACTGCCAGTCAAGAAAATAACTCGTAAATTAATCCTTAAAATACAAGACATCATTTTATTCATGCTGGTAATGATTGCCAAAGTAAAATAATTTTTGAAAATTGTAGAAACATTTTGTCTTCGATAAGCGGATTGCAGTCGCATTTAGATAAATTAAGGGCCTTAATATGGCGTACTTTTTATTTAGCAATTTTACATACAAGAAGCGAAGTTTAATCTAGTAGATTCTTTTCAGCTTAATTCGCTACATGTATTTTTAATGACAAATCCAAGTCACTTCCTAGAATTTTTTGTTAATTATTAAATCATACAAGCCCATTTTTTAGTACTATTTATATTGCCAAAATATACATTAATATATTATATGCCAAAGATATTAATTTTGATTTTAATCAAAATTAGTTTGTATTTCAAGTAAAATGAAATGTTAATCTGCCAAATTGTAACTTATCAGTATTTACTTTAATTGTAAGAAAATTGTATTATTTTACCAATCTCAAAGATTTTTAAGAGTTTATTAAAATGAGAGAAATCATGATTTTATGATTAAAAATGTCTAAAAGTCAAACTGAAAAGTTTAAAATTGTTTTATCTAACACAAAGTGGCTGTTTTGAGTATTAGCTCCATAAATTCGTTAAAAGAGTTTTTAACTCTTAATTAAAATTATAGTAAAAGGAATACTCAGAGCAAATATAGGCTCTATAATGAAAATGCGTCATAAGAAAAACATATTATGTCTAGTCTTTTGGTTTTAATTAAACTATTATATCACGGGTATAAGTTGCTCGGGGAAACATTTTTTTTTGACACATTCCGATTATTCTTCCAATCACAAACATGTATGTTTACGCACAAAATATGAAGTGTCATTGTTCGATATTATAGACACGAATTGTGTATCAATCAGTGATGTTAAAGCATTCGTGTATGATCGACGAAGAATACCGATGATTACCGATGTTTACCGAAGTACCTTATAACCGTGCTTTCACATACTAAGTGAAAATGTATTATAAAAGTTGTCGAGTAAAATAATACACAAACACAGTCTTCCACTGTATTTTGGAATTAAGACATTTAATTTACGGCGTGACAAATTTATACTTACATGGTTGTAAACTATTCGTTTACAAAATGGTATTTTAACTTATTTGTTAATAATCGTACTGAATATGAAATATTGAAATGTAAATTATCTAGTCGGATATGTGAATACTATGTTTAAGAAACGTCTAGTCTTAAATGCGTTTAATTAGTTTTTAATATTTAAGTTATCTAAGAAATCCAAAAAATCACATTTACATGATTTTATTGAGTTTTTATCGTTATATACTAGAACTGTTTTTTCGTTAACTGCCAATTTTATTGTTATTTTGTTTTAGCTAGTGTTAACACTCAGTATTTTATTTGCTGTGATAATTTCACTTTTAGTAAAGTATTCCATTAAATAACTCAAATAAAGTGACAAAAGTATAAAAATGTCTTCTAAAGATCTAACAGTATTATTTAAAATAATATAGCGATATTAAAAAGTCAAAATTTAAAGTAAACATTAACAAATGTTGGTGTCGTTCGAAACGATTGTTTTTTTCTTCCAATTTTATGTCAAAATGTTTATGACAAAAATCTATTAAACGGCAGTATTCGATCGCTGGTAATGTATATAGTAAAAATGTCGACTTATTTTAGATTTTAAGTAAGAAATTATGACTGTCTGCATCTAAAAATATAATTATAATGACTGTATTTATACCAAACGTACTAGAAACAATGGATTTTATAAATCATGTACTTGGAAGGCATTTAGACATTAGTTCAATACAGAGGTCTTACTACCACGTGTTAAAGTAACATTACTGCAAAAGTTAAAAAGAGATGGCGTTCTATATCATGTAGTGTGCTCTCACTCTTACACAAAAACAATTATATTACTTTAGGACATAGTAGTAGGCCATCAGTTTCTAGTTATTTTGGACTTTAGAATCTCAACATACCTTGCGGTAATATGATTTTGAAAGATCAAATATTATTGTTTTTTTGTCTTCAAGATTCCGTTTACTCACCTATCGCATTATATGTATTTATAAAGTAAAGAAAATCTTCATCTGTACGAAGTTTTATACGATTCGTTCTGCTAGAAGTGCCAAAGAAAATGATTTTGGAATGGTAGTATTTATTAGCCTTATCTGTCCTCTGAATCTAACAGTTCTTAGTTAATTTCACTTTAAAAGGATGTCAATTAGGCAGGAACTGAGGCATAGAGCGAAGAAAACTAGATTTTGAATGAAACTTCAAGTTAACTGCATGACATTCTCGAAAAGGCTTTATAAGGTTGTGTATATCTCTTCTACAAGCTTACTATAAGTTATTAAACCTCAAATCTGATATTCTTTGAGGGTCAAAACTTTCAGAATTTTTCTGAATGTTCGGTCACCCCACATAGTTATGCTGATTCCTACTTGTTTGGCGATGACTGATTCTCTATTAAGTATTTTTTATTTTCGCTGCAAGGGCACACCAGAAACAGTTATTTCCCTTTATCAGACTGCACTTGAGTGGGGCCTAAAGTATCATAAATTGACCCCCATTTTATGATATCAGTAATATGGGTTTCGACAATTTATAGATCAAAGCCCTATCTGTCATACTTTGGGGGTTTAGTTTCATGGTACTTTAGACCCCATCTGAGATTTTGGGGGCATAAGTCATAAGTTTAACATAATCACGTACTTGGACAGTGTCTTCGTGTAGTGGTCGACAGATTATTGTAATTGAATTCAATACGTTTCAAGTGCGGTTGATTGTAAACTAATATAATTAATGTATTATAAATTGTTAAAATGGGTACGTGAGGTGAGAAGTTCTAGCTATTACGCGGTCTGAACTAATTGTAATTTTAAAAGTGAAAACTGTACCATAAATCGGATTTAAATAAAAAATAATAAAGATTTATTGTTTTATTTTGTAAGGCATGTGAATGGAACTTGCAGACGTCGGACGATAAGGACACAGGATAGGATAACATTGATCACTCACAGAAATAGGTGTGAAATGACTGAGAACAAAACTGCCTGGGATTCAAGACTATCCCCAGCTATTGAACCAAATAAAAGAAACGTACTTCAATAACAAAGCGTACGCGTGGCTTAGCGTGGAAATTACTCGGCATCGCTCGCGCTGCAAAATTTGCTGTAATCAAAGGTCAATAAAAAAAAACTCAGCCTATCTACAAAAACTTTCAGAGTTGAAACTACGCCATCTAGTTTAAATACTTAAAACTTCAATTAAAGGCGGTCACTGACGTGATAGCTCTTCTAGGTAGTTTCACACATTTGCGATAGATGGCATAGATAAAAGTTTTGCCATTTGTAATCATAATTATTTGCAAACTGTTAGGTATCTATTTGCACTATAGAAATTTTATATAAGTCAGAGTTCCGTTGAAACTCAATTGAAATATTTTTATATCAAACAATTTATATGTTGTTGATGTACTCCCCATACATATGAATTTCTATCTATCTTCTCAGTCCTGTAAGCTAAGTGACGAAACGGTTTTTATTCAGTTTCTGATTTTGTTCCGATTTTACAAAGTGTTTTTGATCGTACGAGTGGACTTAAAAAATCTCGATGCTGTCCAGAGTAATATTTTTTTCGAACGAGTTTAGTTCGAAATGATGACACTTCAGAAATTGGCGCTAGTGTCGGCTTCCCGAAAACCAACTCGATCTCAAGTCGTCTGAAAAGAATTGATTCTCTCGAGAGCTGGAATACTGGTCTAATATTACTAATTGCCGATAGCAAAAGCCTTCATCAGTAACTTTACGCCTCTGCTCACTGAAAAGTTATCGTTCGCTGAAGCGACGCAGCTCTAGTAGGCACCAATTGACAATTTTATACATGACTTAGATACATTGATTATAGTAGGTGCCTATTATACCTAAATAGATCTAAAATCTTACGATTTGTTTAGCATCGATTAAAAAGCTCCAAAGAAAAACTTCAATTGTGAAAGACGTATGAGGGATGCCATCACGCTGGTGGCAGCAAGCAAATTACATAATTAAGTAGGTATATCTGTTTTCTTTTTATATTGATATAGTTTTAAAAATATAAATATTAGTTAAGTTTAATTTATTGTAAAAATAGTATATCTGTAAAATAATATTATTACTCTATAATCTAATGATTGCTATTCAGACGTCTTATTTCCACCTTATTTTCTGCGGGTAAAAAGGAACCATATTCATCTTTAACTTGTTTTTTATCATCTTTGTAAATGTAGAATAAATAGAAAATGTTGTATTTAGTAATACATAGGAAATACTAACTTTTAAACTAAAGCGATGTATTTTGTTCTACAACGGGAACATGCAATAATGTATCTTTGATGGCTTGACTTTTCGAGCACGATTCATTGGCCGTGGTCGCAAAAATATTAGTCAAAACCACGCACAGTCTCATTTTCGGGATTGTTGCCGTCAAATACGTGTACTAAAACCTATTTTAATAATAAGTCAAAGATCTAGTTTTTCTTTTCAGCCGTCGCTTGAGAACTGACATGAACGGGTTGTATTTTTAAACGCTCTGAAAAACTGCTGTTTACACCTGTAAATGACGTGTGTACCTTTTGCAGTGACAACCTCGGTAACGAATAATGTTAAATTAGATACATACAATGCAACCTCCTTCAAATAACAAAGAGTCGTATTCAGAAGCGTACCTACGTGTTTACCCACTTGCTATAAATAGGTATTGCAGAATATCCAACAAGTCTAGAAACACCTACAACAAAAACCATTTACATAAACAGAATCCATCTTAACAAAACTCCAACAAAATACAAAAGCAAACCTTAAATAATTTTAATTAAAAAACAGAACAGAAAGCTTGTAAAATAAAACAAAAACAATTGAGAAATTCATTTTGAATGGCGGATTTAATAAATGCTTAAGTAGGAGAGCACTGTTATTTCTCTTAAAGACTGGCCAAAGAGAATAGTAGAAGAAAAATGGGTAGGGGGTGGCCCCCACCCCAAGGTGGAATTGCTTTGAATAAAGAAAAGTTAAAATTTTCTTAAAACTCCCCCGAGCTGGGTGGCCTGCTATCTATCTTCGTTTAAGTATTGGCAAAAATTACCCCCTCTATACCTCTCTCTTTCACTCGACAGTCGTGTCATTGGTCCATTTTTTAAGGGTAGCGTTTAAGATGATTACTTGCTTTTAAATGTTTTTCGCGGACGAAATTCGTGGAAGACATCAGAGGATTCTGTTAACTCATATTTAGGCGTTGTTCGGGGTGATAATGATTTAATGTTTTTAATAGTGGATGTAACAGGGTGATTAGTTGTAGGTAATTAGAAAAATTTAGAATTTTAGCGTAATTGAAGTAAGGAATTTTGGAGTTTAATATGGAGTATAGAATTTATTTGGCATTTTTAATCTGTAATTTTTGTCTTGATTGTGTCAAATACTCTCAAAATTGGTGAAGCACTAAACTAGTTAAAATCGTCAGTTTACTTAGCATATCTATATATATTAGTTAGAACTAGTTATAATCATTAGCCTGACACGTATTAATTATTATTTTTACTAGCCTGGTATATCGGAATGCTGGGCAAAGGCCTCCCCACTCTTCTTTCACTTTTGTTTCTCATGAGCCGCGCCCGCGAGTGGCCAGTTCGCACGTTCAGTGAGAACGAATTCAGGTCATCCCGCTTTCACGTATTCAGCTTTGAAAATTGTCAAGGTCATTACTTGAATACTCTTCGTGACCTTGTGTCCTGGCAACTACGCATGTGTTACCTTGACCTACGTCACGTGGCTACGTGAACTATAAACCTTTTTATATAAATACACATGTTTAGGAAAGTGTATCAAATTGAAAAGTCAAACAGATTTTTCTTTTTATTAGTCGTGATTAAATATTGTGAATTTGTATCTACGACAACCCTAAAAGATATTTTTAATATGTTATTTTATGGGCACGCGTCAACAGGTGGTCTTATGTATCTTAGTACCGACACCAAAAAAACTGGCAGTTTCCGTTTTCGGTAATATGATTTTATTTTATTTTATATTCACCTAGTTTTATAATAGATTTTGAATTTGACATTCGGTTTATTTTTATTGTTTCTTGGCACTTTTAGTAGTTTTACTCGTAGTAGACATTCTAGAGTCATAAATGTTAATAGTAAATAGGCAAACATGAAAAAAAATGTATGACATCTTTAAAAATTCAGTTTACCATGTGCCATAACTTACCCCTTTTTTGTGTTTGGTAGGGCGGGGGAACCTCATGGACATCCCCTCCTTTCGGGGAAGGACCGGGTAGAGTCTGACTGACTAAACCTAAGCCGCCGCGGTTCTCGCGTATGGCAATGCATTGCAATACCTACTAGTACATACATTATTTTAGAATCAACATTTTCGCCGCCATCTGTTCTGCCGACCCTACTTTAAAACTAAAGTTAACACGATTTAAGTTGTTGAGGAGTGAGCACTGCCGCCGCCGACACTTTTGCCTTACTTTCACATTCTTCCCAGCAATCTTCTTCATATCCTAACACTTTTAGCCACTTTTAGTGCTGTTTTAACACTTTTGGTTTCCGTAGAGTGAAATTTTCGGTGTTTTGACTGGACTTGTAAGGTTGAACTTTGGTGTGTTTGTTGCTATTATGGTGTGTGGTGTCATTACTACAAAATGCTTAAACTATTTTATATGAAATTAAGTAGCCTTTGTAAATAAACATGCTTTTTTTCTTTAATAGCTTCAAACAATTGTTGCGCTTTTCTTCTCCCTTAAATCTCATCTTTTAGAGACTAATATTACTAACTGACTATTACATCCAGACATATAATATGATTTCTAATTATATAGGGAAAGTATTGAATTATTGCGCACATAGTCGTGATCACGAACTACATTTCCTACCCTTATGTATCCTAGCGCATGAGGAAGTAAAAATAATATACTTACAAGAACACCTCTTTAGTAAATGCCTGCTACAGCCGGTGACACATCCGATTAGAAAGATAACTCTCTGAATGACCGATTACAATTAAAATAGATCCCTCACCAGATGCTCATTTTTATATGGTTACCAGTCCTTATTTTGATTATTCAAACCTTTTTATTCGAGAGCCCTGTGCCCAGCCGTGGACGTATTTAGGCCGGTACTTACATATGGTGATTATATAACATACCTACATACTTATGTTATAATGTTCAAACTTAGAAACGTACTTTTAACACAGAACATTGAGAACGAAATCATTTTTGCAATTAATTTAAAGAATACATTAATTTATTACCTACTTACTTAGCTGAAAAGGCGACGCCCACCCCATTTTTATTCAAGGAAACCTTCAAGACATTAAATATATATAAACAAACAATATCATCTCAAGTTCCTAGCCTTCTAAAAACGTTCTACGTTAAACAAAAGGGTAAAGTTCCAACATTCGAGCAAAATAATTTTATTTTAACAAAATTGAAACTGGCCGGGTCGTTTTCTCCTACAAATTTTAATATCTTACGAAGATGGGGCTATTTATATTTTTCCTCCTCCCAGTTTCTTTTGGCGATTATTATTCTGTATTCCAATGGGCTCGGTGGGTGGCGTGGGGGGGGCGCCCCTTAGACTCTTTCCTTTTTGCTTCTTAAGTCCATCTTGAGACAGCACTGGGGAATCTACGGAGTAGACGCGGTGGTTTTGTTTTTGGGAGATTTTTTTTTGTTCTTGGTAAGTGTAGGTTTTAATTTTGGAATGTAAGGAACTTTGTTTTTAAAGGTTTTCTTATACATTTGAATTCTTATTTGTTTTAATAGTAAATTTGCATCGTGGAGCGAGACAAACAGTAGATAGTACGAACAAAATAAGTAGGTAGGAATTTGGAAACATTTTCAGCGACATATTTTCGCATTCATCAAGAACAAAAATTTCAAATATTTCTGTACGCCTTAAGCTCAATGGTGAGCCATTATTGGAAAAAAGGAACTAAGGTAAAAAAAATACACAACAAACAACATTTATCCCAGCCAAGAAGAACACAGGTAAGAAAAAAGTAAATAATTAAATCCGTTAGTCATCTCCACTGTCCTGCTTATTCCCTGCTTCTGTCACTTACCCCTTTTACTGGAAAAACCGTGGCACCTACCCGGAAGGGGTTCGATATTTAAATATAAGAAGAACACCCCCTTTTTTCAAGGGAGGTTTCTCCCCACCCTTGGATTTATGGATCTGGCCCGAAGTGGGTTCCTAATTACTTATCTTTGAGAATACAAATCAATCGTGAAGGAAAAAGGCTTTGCTATGAATCTGCCAAAATTTTGCACTTCGCTAAGTCGTGAGACGTAATAATGTTTGTTGAGCTGTTCAATGCTGTTTGGTTAGGTAAAACGTTTTTGGGCATACAAAGGATCTGAAAATATTGCTAATGTATCTCCCAATAATATCTTCTCAAGTATTTTTCACTGATGAATTCAATCTTTGTCGGCTGTTTTACAAATATTCAACTCACATGGGGAAAGTCACCTAGAGTCAGGGAAAGCATTCATGGACCATACAAACACTTGTCTTACGCGGGGATAGATCCCGTGATATGTCGCATAATGTAGATTTGTCGTGGTGACCTCAACCACTGGGGCTATCCGTGCAGTATTGTAAAGACTTACATTCAACATAACGATTAGAGATTTCTATAACGGTCACACGGGACCGTAATCTAATTATTACATACAGTAACACTTACTTAACAAAAGGTGAACAATCTTATTATACTTCAATAATCTAAATCTCGGTGTGTATTATTAACTAACGACTGATTTTAGTGGTAATCTTTTATTATTCTTTAGCATTTGTTTTTAGTCAGAATCGATTTTTAAACAAAAAAGACACGCTGAATTGTTTACCTTTTTTAAGTACATAAACGACTGTCTGGAGCATAAGTTTTGGTAGATTTTCTAACCAATGTCATCACAATCGTCACTTAGCTATTTGGCGCCCGTAATTGTTATCCTGTCGTTGAGTGCTAAGTGGATGTAGAGTCAGATCGACATATAAAAACATCGCTTTGAGAAATTGTAAAAATATAAATTTTTGAATTCTCTTTTTAAGGCCAAAGGTAATAAGAAAATATCTTATGTTACTTAAGTTCGAAAATATCTATAACATGATTCAGTAATCTGATAATCAAACACTAGATTAATGATTTTGAACGAAATTATAAAATAATGCTTCGGTCACAGTACCTAGTTCTTTAAAATGCTACTAGGTCTGTAAAATACAGATCGATTTTAGGCAGCGTTTGAAACAGTCTCGAATATGATATCTTCATATTTTTTTGCTAATTTGTATTCTTTATCATATTTTTCCGTAACCCTCAGTATCGCGAGGCCGACTTGCATTTGATTTGTTTTACAAGCTAAATCGTGTTTTTTTATTATAATATGACAGCACTAATTTTTCATCATCGGACTAGCCTTTTCCCAACTATGTTGGGGTCGGCTACCAGTCTCACCGGTTTCAGCTAAGTGCAAGTGTTTTACTAGGAGCGACTGCCTATCTGACCTCCTCAACCCAGTTACCTGGGCAACACGGTACCCCTTGGTTAGACTGGTTGTCAGAATTTTCAAGCTTCTGAATATCTGTAACGATTGTCAAAGATGTAGGAATAACAGCCGAGACCCACAATTTAACGTGCCTTCCGAAACACGGAGGAACTCGTTATGACAAAGATGGTCACCCATCTACGGACCAACCGCATCAAGCACAGCTTAACCTGTGATCGTTTCACTTATGCGGTTATAGCTTAGCCACGAGCTCCTCCCCTATATAAGCTCATCCCCAATATGACAGCAATAACGATGGAAAAAAAACATTGAGATAGAACTTCAATGTCCAATATTGAATGTGGATTTCAAATCGCAAGCAGTAGTTTGTAGTAGTCAATTATTTGTTTTTCCATTATGAAAGCAGAGAGGGAATATAATAATATAGAAGCAGAAAAACTATACAAGCTGTTGGCTTGTGTTAAGACGCATAGTTTCACATAAGGAAGCATTTCCGTTGACAAGATGGGTGGCAGTTTTGCGCGTAAAAAAGAGTTAATTAAAATTACGCGCTTAAAATCAACTGTGTTCGCGTGATTGAATGAAAATTAGGATTAAATTGATATTTACGCTTAATCTAAATCTTACACGTGGCGTCAATTTTTTTTCCGGCGTTTCTGACGCATGTCTATGTATGTATGTCTAGAATCTTGTTCCCATTTCTTTACTTAAATCCTATATATATAAAACATATCGAGTTTGCTGCGGGTTCTTCTCCATCGAAAAACATTTTGGAACCGCGCACTTAGGGTTTCATAGGGGCCCACTATAAAAATAATGATTTAGAATTTTATCAAAAAGACGTATTGTAGAAGACCGAAAAGCAGTGTAAACTTTCTTACAACTGAAACCCGAAAACTTTGAAACAAAATAGAAGGTCAATCTTACTACTTTATTTCACGTTTGACCGCTGAAAACAACTGAGGGGGTATCTATTAATGTTTGTGCAGGAGTGAAAAGGAACGCGCTAAATGCGCTGTCGGCTATTAATTACATTTCTTGTTTTTTAAGAAAAAATATCCTCACTAAAGTATTTAATCTTCCTGTTGCGGGGGTGTTTCACAAACTTTCAAGTCACATGCACAAAGACACCCAGACTCAGAACAAGCATACGTGGATTACTTGCCCTAAGAGGCAATCGAACCTATGACACGTCGTGCATAGTGTGGTGACTATACGTCATTTTTTATTCTTTTTTTATTTTAATACAAAAATTCCCTTTTTTTAATGTAACTTTGTCATTATTACAAAGTTTTCAGAGTGTCTTTTAAACGGACTACTAGAAATAAATTTTGAATGTCCACTTCACTTTGTATTGCGATCTTTAATAGCTTACATCATAGAAACAAGATTATTGACTCAGTTACAGCCTTGTATACATACACCTCCCTTGAGACTAACTGCCGGCGACAAGTACAACAAAAATAGCTACAAGAGCTGTTTAATAATTGGATCTTAAAGAAATGATACGATGACATTTTGGTAGCCTCGTTCCAATATTCTACTCTTAAACTAAAGGTTTTTTAATAATTTATTTAAGTATTTTTCTTTTGCGTCACGGGATAACTTATGGGAAAGAAACAGTCTTTTTTAAGGCTTACACGGGGAGACATGTTCAACATGTTGAGAGGCAAAAAGAGGCCTTGTTGAGAATCTTAATCAAAGATGTGATGGGGAATAAACAAAGGGGCTGTCCTCATCTGTTCTATGGAAAAAAGACATGGATGGTCAAGATAGTAACAAAGCTATTATAATTTGTTTTGATAAATTCATTTCGGCTATTTTTAATATATTTATTTTGTAAAGATAGGGTGAGGTATATTCATACAATAATTCAATCAAAAGTTTCAATAATTTACTGTATCTTCATAAAAGTGTCACTTCCACAATGCCGCAGGACAAACCGCATCCTGTAAAAAGAGAAACACCTATTGTTAATAACAGGTAATTTTCGTTAGATTTTAATTATGTGTAACAAAAATAAATGGTTTAATAGGAGTAAAAAAATAACGTGTTTTCAATTCAGTTTAACAGATACTGATCTTTTTAAATACCGAATTTAAACATAGAAAGAAAAAGAAAAACTGCTCCTAAAAATAAAGCCATACAAAATTGTAATCAGCCGATCTGTGAGAATCTTAACAAGCTTGGAACATATATAAACATAATTAATACAATCAAAAACCTAAAACAATTAATATTGTATCAAAGAAAACATTTTTATTAAGCAAGCAAGCGTAGTTTATCCAAAAATACAATGGCGAGTTGAATAAAATACCATCTTTTGTAAAATAACACGGAGGGGGAGGGCGGGGGTGGGGCGGGTTGGGGAGGGGGGAGCGGCCATCGCGAACCACTTTTCTTTCTCTCGCCAAAGCCATTTTGAAAGGAGCGACTGAGTAGTGTGGATATACCTGGTAAGAGAGGTTGTAACTTTTCTTATTAGCAGATTTTTTTAGGCTGGTAGGTGGACGATGATAGTATAAACTTAGCAAGAATACGATATAGGACACAGAGGTCTATGCCCAGCTGTGGGATATTCAGTTCTGATGATGATAGTGGGAGAACTTTGGTAGGTATGTTAAATTTGTATTATAGAGTCGATCTGATCCAAAAAAGGACAATGTAATTCCTTTTTTTATGTCAATCTGTGCAATAAATCTCCTACTTATTTCAACCTCTTTTTATCTGAATAATAATCATTTGTTTGCGAAAAATGTTGAGCAAAAAAGGTTTACAAAAAAGTTAGTTACTAATAAAATAGACGGCGTACAAAAACTTAAACACATTCAGTCTGCATTTGGCAAAACAAAAGTCTCGATCTGATTACAGGGTGTTTAAAATGTAACTAACAATTCTTATTAGGCGAGCCATCAATATGAAATATTGTACAAGAATTATTAAAGAGGATCTTAAAAGACGGCCTTGGAGAAATAAAATAATTGTCTTATCCCTACCAATCCAACGTCAACAGAAGTCAAAGGCGATGCTATGTTTTTTCACTCGTTTTATATTAAAATCGGGAGTGCCAAGGAAATTGTCAGTCACATAGGAAATTGCGTCGCCCTGAACCGACTCCGGGCCGTCTCCCAGCCGTGACCGGACGGCTTTATGTCTAGAGGCGTTACCAATTGTTATTGCTATTGTTTTTATTGATCAAACTGAAAATAACGTGTTTTAAGATTGCTTAAGAAAGTAAGAGAAGAGATATAACTGGTATTTTTGAGAAAAATCTAAGCCTTTAGCTGGTATATTTTATCTCATCCCTCTGCATGCCACCGCTGGGCAAAAGCCTTCCTTAAATCATTCCACGGTTCTCTATCCTGAGCCACATGGAACAATATGTTATTGTGTTCGTAATATTTTAATTCTTGCTTCTGTACAAAGAAATTTATTAACAAAGCAGCTATGGTGCCTCTGCAAAATTCTCATCATCTGATCTCAATTTATATTGGACGACCATTGTTTTTTTTTTAGAAAACCGCCTGTTTTAAACATATCAGAAATCTATTTGAACATAAGTATGTATAATGCCCACTGTAGCAGTTTTAAATATGAATGGCTATCGGAGGATATAGGATTGATAACGTTGTTCTTGATTTTAATTCGGTCCTGAAATTTTACTATCAAACCAAACCAAGGTCGAGTAGTGATGCAGTGTTATCAGCGTTGTTAGCTCTTGATCGAGTGTAGTTCTATTTCGTGCCACAGGTCGAATTGGCGCTAGTGTCCGATTTTAGAGTAATCGAGTTCAGTCTGGCAGGTGCTGACTAGTAGCGGTATTCCGTATTTAGCAAACGAAAAGGACACAATAATTGTCGTCAAAATTATTAGTGGTGTTAGCTCTTATCTTAATAAATCCATGCTGTAAACTTTTTACTGTCAATTTTTACGACTGCTTGTTACGAAACCCTATTTTGGGAAGTGATTTGTTATCTAGTGGAAAAAACCCCATTCTAAATATTTGATTACTTACGAAAAAGTGTAAGTTAAGTACTACAAAATTTAAAGTTATTTGAGAATTCTGAGAATCAATGTAACAATTGTATTTACACATTTTACAAAGAATGGCCTAAACCTAACAGTGAGTTTTACATTTTGGTCAGCAAGGTAAAAACAATTAAGATCTAAAATATAATTAAATCATTTAAAAACGAACGTTTGCCTAAATCAATCACTTCAAAAGTACTTTCGTTTTCAAATCTCATTAATTACCGAAAATCTTTACTTGCCTATAAACTATGTTATTTAAAAATATAAAAACTTTAAAAATGTAATTCTTCAATAAATTTTTACCGGTACCACCTACCTATATAAAATAGATTCTTCTCTTTAAAACGCGACCAGTCTTCAAGACCTCAATAAAGCTTGTAAGAAACCCCTCTGTATACCATTTTCTTCAGGAGGCCAGGGGCAGGGGAGGTCTTGTTAATGTGGCTGTGTATTTATTTTATTCCAGAGCGTCATTTTTGCCACGACTCCCCTTTAGCGGATCGTTTTTGTAGGGCGTCCGGCGATGGCGATGTTGCTCTTAAGTGGCCTGGAAAATAAAATATTATTTTGTTAGATTTTTGTCTTTAAATATTGGATGACGGATTAAGATTAAGAATGTCCTTGGTATTCCTTAAGATATTGAAAATAATAATGAAAATTTGTCAGCAAATCAATGGGACTAAATATGTGAAATTGGAAACTATTTTCTTCTAAGTTTTTGTTTCTTTATTAGATCTATGTTTTTTTTGCGTTTCTTACTAGAAGCTGAAAACTAAAAGATGCATTATTAACATATAAACAATAAAACAAACTATCAAGAACTCAACAACTTTACAAAAATATTAGTGTAAAGTTTGGTTACGTAGGTACAAGAGCGGCACAAAAAGAGGCGACGGTCGTAACGCGGCAAGAGTCCAGCCTTCCTATCTTTTTGCGAGACTTTACTTTCTTCAAATAATTGTATAGATAACGCGGGACAAAGAAACGAACCTCCCCTTACCCCAACACCCCCCAGGGGTGGGTGGGGGAACATTTTTACTGTGTACCCCCTTTTGATCAAGTAACATTTTGACGGAGCGATGTTTTAATTATTTTAAGAAAAATAGCGTTTAATATAAAATGGTGTTGTTATTTATTTTAAGGATGAAATTTGAATGGTGTTTTGTTTCTCTTGGGGTAAAATGCTGGTCTTGTGTTAACCATTCATACTTTTAGATGTCAGTTTAACCTCACATGTATGCCCCTATTACGCATTAGTAATTTCGACCAAAATTGTATAAAATGGTGTCGTATCCAAAATCGTATGTACTGCTAGTTTTATCTATTCAAAAGTAACTGATGTATCATACGATTTTTGACATTATGACGCTGAATGAAAGTTTAACGAGATCCTACTAAGATTTAGTGACACTCAATGAAAAAACACCGTCGGATACCCTTGACTTAAACATACAATAAATTGTGCGAAATATTTAGCACAATAAACGTAAAATAAATTTGAAAATAAGGATCTAAGTAGTGACTTTAAGTTCGCGGTCCCAAAATGACATTCCCATAGGGAAATCCCGGCAAGAAACTCCATATGTTTTATAACATAAGACTTAAAATAAAGTAAAATTAAATTAAGACCAACTTAAAATATGATCAAATATGGTACATACATGACAATGATGTTACTTATTTGAAAAGACAGACAGCCAGGCAGGCTGATATTCTCGACGTTACAATTAGTGTAGAGGTTTTGGCCCCATAATACCATTTTTCATACTAATTATGCCACTTCGGTACGAAGATTTTAGTCTAAGGAGACGCGGGTCTATGATAATATATGGAAGGCAAAAAGTTCGTATGTCGATAGTCACGTGAACCATCATCGGGACTTGTGCTGACTGGTGTTGCAAACAATTGACACGTCTTCCCGGTCCAATGTTGGAGTTAGGCCTCTTCCAAATTGCAGCACAATTGAAGTATGAAGATCCCTAATTTGACACTTTAAAAAAATACGAATTGAGTTTTGTGACTTAAAATCAGAGCTATATGATACAGTTTCATATGAATTTCTTAACGAGTTTCTCATTGAAAATAAGGTCTAAATGAAAACAAATTCCTAGCAATTTTAGTCATTTCTTTAAAGTTTAAATTATTCAACATTAAGGAGTCTTCAAAACAGTGTCATTTCCATTCCAATAAGGCAATTCCATCCCTCCTGATGGAAGGCAAATCAACCCCATCTTTTTTTGTGGAACAGAGACAGATAGATACAAATTCCCCAAGAGTAAGCGAGAGGCAAAGCTGACCGCTCCGCGAATTTTAATTTTCTTACTATTTGAATCTTAATTTTTCGCGGGGCGATTTTCTGTCCTTTTTCCTCTTGCGTTAAATTATATTTCTGTCCCGTTTTCATTTTTTTTTGTTTGGGTAAAGGGTGGTTTTCTTGAATCTATCTTACTGTAGTATGTTTTGTTAATTTGTTTCTTTGAGAGGTAATCTTTATTTTTACTCACAAATGATGTTTTTTACAAAAATGTTGAAAGGCATTTTAATAGAAGAAATTATAATGTTAACTTGTATTTTCTGAGTATCGCCTTAACAAATTAAATTAATCATCTTTAAATGACATTGTTTCTTAGTTTAAATGGGAATATAAATTTTACCTAAACGGTTTAGAAGTGGTGAGGATATGCTTGCAAACTAATACGTGTCTATACATGCATGAGAATCAACAGGTATTACATATGTATATTGTATGTATATAGCTTCAAGGACTAGTGTGATAAGAATCCACTTCACTTATTTCTACTTAAGGTTATCATAATAATATTCAGGCATTTGGATAAGCAACTTTAATTTATTTACATTTTAATAGGAAAAATCAACGTAAAACAAAAATACAGATTACCAAATTAATCAATCATCAACAATCAATGGATTTTACTACAGTTAGCTAAACAATTATCGAGCTGAATGATATCATGCTACAATATACGAGTGAAACTAAAAAAAAACATGTTAGCAATAAACCCACTTGACACGCCCATAAATATATCTACCCAATTACAAAAATAAAACATCTTTATAATGACTAATTACGATCATTCTGTACCACTTAACCCCACCTTCCCCATAGCGTCCACTCTGGTAAAACTCTAGGAGGCTATGTTTAAATTGTTTTAATTTTTCATCTCACTTCGCTCGGGGCAAGACGCCCGTCTCATAATTGTTTTTAATTTCAGCCCGCAACGAGTAACAAGAATTGTTACGAGAAAAATTATGTTCCTTTGTCAGGTGGGGAGGAATTATCATGCTTGTAAAGTGGGTTCGAAGTTTGGGTGGGTAGGTAATAAAAATGAGGGATGTTGGGGTAATGCACGGAAAATGTTTTTTTTATTTAAGGTCGTATTTTTTTTAAAATTATAAACACCTATTTCGTCTGTTACTTTTATATAATGTATGAATCTAACTTTAGAATATTGTTTGTTGTACACTTATGTCTTCGGCGTTATTTATCAACCTGCAGTATCATGTTAGCCCCACGTCGGGTGCCAATAACAAGTACAAGAATTATAAACTTGAATATCATGACTTGAATTAAAATGTGATAATATAACTCATGAACCAATTATAAACATTGAATTTCCTGCTTAAACGGCACTTATTCCTAAAACGCCTTTTTTCTTAAAACATCATAATTTTCCTTTTTTCCGCCGACATCTTAAAGAAAACTACCCGTCTTTCAAGTAAAAAAACATACAAATAGAAAGGGTATCGTTACCGTCTGCGCCCCCTGGCGTCGCTCCAGAAGACTACGGCTGTCTCCATCCGTTTCCGAAGCAACCCCAGAAAATATGTTGCTACCCGAGGTTATTAATGTGTTCTGACTTTTCATACTATATCTTGGCGTATTCAAACAACTATTGATTGTATAATATGTATGTTGTAAAGATATAAAACTGACACCTTTTTCAAAAGACTTCAAAAGAAGATGGTTTTTAAAGATAAAGATAAACTTGTCAGAATACAGTATGTTAAGGTGTTACATAGTATAAATAAGTCTCTTGTATTATACCTATACTGGTGTACAATTTATTTCTATTTTTATATATTTACTAGCTGACCCAGCAAACGTTGCTTTGCCGAATATTTTTTTTCTAGTTGTATGTATTTTTAATGCCACATTATAAAAAATATAAAAACAAACAATTTAGTCCAAAAAATAAAATTTATTTTTTTAGTGTAGGCAACCCTTAACAATTAGGGGTATGAAAAATAGATGTTGTTCTATTCTCAGGCCTACGGTACGGAGGAGTACGGTAACTAACCTCGTGACACGGGAATTTTATATATTAGATTACATAAGAACTATTTTTAACGAATCAGTTTTGTTGTTTTTTTTTATTTATCGCGATAAAGCTGTCATTTTGTGTCATAAAAATTTCATAAGTTTGGGTCAGTAGCTTTTTTTTTAAGTTGGTAGTATTTTTTTGTTCTTAAAACAATATGACATTGTTGTTTTTTGTTAAAAAATGTTATATCGATGAGAATAAACAAAGTTAAACATGACTTAGATCGATTATTCGTTATTGATATTTTGTAGGTCAATGTTGTAATATAGGTATTGGACTGAAGACAGAATTTTGAAAAGCATAAAACAGAATTTCGTATTAAAAGTACATAATAACCGTTTAAATGTATTTTACGTGAAAATAAATGTGATCTAAACATAATTTAGCAACACCCATTAAACAAAAAATCTCTAATTCTCAGTAAAAAAATCACCCTAGTCGCGAACATTTTTATATAAATATCTATATAAATGGATTGTCGGGCCGTTCGTCTTACCTAAGGGTGGTATTGCAAGGAGACGAGTTTTTACAAGGGGTAGGCACCCCATTTTATTTTTTATCGTTGCCAAATTATTACTTGTATAGGTGCAAGAAAGTGTTTTTTTTTTGTTTCGTGTAATGAGAACTGTTTTTACTATTATTAAAATAATTATTGTTTATGTTGTAATACTTTTTATGTGACGCCATTTAATTATAACAGTATAAAATTCTAGAATCTATGATTTGTTCTTAATCATAAATGCTGTGTTCTACATTTAATATAATATAATATATCCTGGGACAACTCACACACGGTTATCTGATCCCAATCTAAGCAGAGCTTGTGTTATGGTAACCAGACAACTGATAAACTTACTTATATATTTCTAAATATATACATATTATAGATAAATTACACCCAGACACCAGAACAAATGATCATGCCCATCACACAACATTTGTCCTGGGCGGGAATCGAGCCCATGACCTCCAGTATACCAGTCAGGGTCACTAACCACTAGACCAACAGGGCCGTCATTTAAAAGTGGGTTGTAACTATCAAAGTCAGACTTCTACAAATGTTATTGCTGTACATATAAAGACTGTCCTATTAGTATCTTTTTAAGTACCTAATTGGTACTTGGATACTATTAAATTCTAACTAGACTAGTAGGCAATAGTTCGTCGGATAGGCATCTACTTAGGTATAAAACTAGCTTATATAAAATCCCAATACTGGGCCCGTTTCTACATTAGGATAATTTGAGCATTCATCACCAATAGTCAAGCCTACCATACATGTATCTACGTAATTTAAGAAATTTGTAGTTTTTACCATTCTACTTTAAATTATAAACACTAGTTTTTTAGGTGGTTTCTATTCAGTAAAGAAATATTTTAACAAACAATTTACTCTCCTTCACAATGTAATTTTTCACCGCCACTAATTCAATAAATTTTCCTCGGCTGAGCCTAAAGAAATATTAAAAAAAAATCTAAACGAAGATACTTTCTCCCGGCCGTACCGCCTCCCAGCAAGGTGGCTACAAAACTTAGTTCTCGGACCCCCGGATAGGGAGAAAAATAAATCTAAATTGGCCCAATCCTTTGAAATCCCCCACTTTTTCTGCTTCGCCTTTACGGGGAATAATTGTCGCGGAGAAACTTAAGAAAGTTTGTTTTGTTTCGCAATTTTCAACTTTATGTCCTTGCATCGAGAGTTTATTTCGCTTTATTTGATACACAGCGATTAAAAATGGTAATATTTTTATGTATAGATTATTTCGAGTGTTTTGTGCTGTTTTCGTTGTTAGGGGAAATTCTGTGTAGATTTGTTTTATGAAACATTATTTGTGACGTCAACGCATACTTGAAAGCCTTTAATTTCCACAGTTTTTTTCACCTTTAAGTACTTTCTCGACATAATTCAACTTACTTGAAGAGGAGAGACTACAATAATTAATAAAAATGTTATTTAATTTCCAGGCACTTAAAATCGTTACAGTAATGACTCTAGTTGTACTGTAGTCGTTATATCATGGCACAGATGACGAGGTATCCAAATAAGATCCATTGCAACTCTTCAACACACAATTTGAACTTTAAATCTCATCGACGAACAAACATTAAGTGTTACTTAAATCTCTCACACAACTCAGCATAAACAAACGATTGAACCGCTAATACTTAAAACTTAGTTCAAATTTACTCCGCTAGGCGAACGTGAAAAATTGCTCTAATTCCAAAGTTAGCCGAACTCGTTTCGGCGGAAGTGAGGTAATAGGTACGTTCCGGTTAGACAGGACGCCGTACCGGAAGCTTGTATAGCAGGTTATAAGTTCATAATTATATTTGTTCGTTGACCGTCACCGAGAAACGGATGTTTAACAAACAATTAAGTTTGTTCAGTTAAGGTTATTGTGTTTTATACTTATCCTGTTTTAATTAACGTCGCTTTAATAATTAATGTTCATGTAATCATATTTTAAAGACAACAATATACTTACAGCTACAAATTAAAACTACTGAGAAAAACTTGACATGACTTTTATAAGGTTACCTGAATGACAGTTTTAATCTTTAAGTGAAAAAAAAAATCACGAAAATCGATTAATCCACTCCGAATTTCAGAGGCAACAAACTTAAAAAAATACCGAAGAATTAAGAACCTGATAATTTTTGAAGACGTTTGAAAAAGCTTTTGTCAGCTGACAATAACTGTTTACATTCTTTTTAATGTTTTGTACTACTTCTTAGCACAAATCAGTACTAGTAGATACCTACTGCGTAATTGTTGGGTTGTTTAAAAGTGACATTAAGTCTAGACTTATCATCTAAGTATCTTTGCATTGTGTAACATTTTGTGAGCTTAATAACTAACTTAAAATACGCGAATAACGTTGAAATAAAATAATACATAATAAATCATCATCATCATCGGCCTAGCCTTTTTGTCAACTATTTTGGGGTCAGCTTCCAGTCTAACCGGATTCAGCTGAGTACCGGTGTTCTACAAGGAGCGACTGCCTATCTGACCGCCTCAATCCCCCGTTATCTAGGCAACACGATACCCCTTAGTTCGACTGGTTGTCAGACTTTCAAGCTTCTGACTAACTGTAACGACTGTCAATTCTACTACTATTATAAAGGCGAAAGTTTGTAAGTATGGATGTATGGATGTTTGTTACTTTTTCACGTAAAAGCTACTGAATGGATTTGAATGAAACTTTACCACAATATAGCTTATACATCAGAATAACACATAGGCTACAATTTTTGAGGTTTCTAATGTGAGGTCGTAAAAAAACACATTTTTTGCGCTTACATTGCAAACGCTGACTGAATCCTACAAGATAGAAAGAAGGCAGATAGATAGATAGAAGGCAGGTATAAATTATAACTTATATCTTCTAACCACGCGGACGAAGTCGCGGGCAACAGCTAGTAGGTACATAATAAATAAGTACCCTAATTGCCATTGCGATCCTAAAAGAAGACATAGATTCGTAAATCTGGGTAGATGATGTGTATAATTATTTAAATAAAATCCTAACCTCATTTTAAACGACTAAAATAGCAATTTTCCTTAACTTTTTCCAGTATTTAAAGTCTAACTTTGGCTGTTAATTCTCACCTTCAAACTAACCGAACTTCGATGAAAAATTCGATGTGTAAAGCCAAGTGCAACCGAAAGCGGGTCATTTTAATGGAGAAAATCTGATTTTTAATATGTAAAAAAAAATGAGAATTCTTTTTTTAAGTCCCAGAAGTTGTGA
Organism: Trichoplusia ni; assembly: GCF_003590095.1. Taxonomy (NCBI): domain Eukaryota; kingdom Metazoa; phylum Arthropoda; class Insecta; order Lepidoptera; family Noctuidae; genus Trichoplusia; species Trichoplusia ni. The sequence continues at coordinate 7,179,078 of NC_039487.1, forward strand.
TTTTTTTCTATTGATCGGAACGTAGCATTTATTGTATTGTAGTTAGATGAAATTTAAAAAGTAATCTTCGTTCGAGTTTTGATTATTTTTTTAATCAATTGTTCTTTTGTACCAGACTGCGTTAGTGAAAGGGTTGTAAATGGTACTTTGTTTATTATTAGTAAAAAAGTAAAATTTCTGTATTAAAAGAGTAAAGTATACATACATTATACTTTTACTATATTTAGTTATGACGACCTCCGTGGTCGAGTGGCGCACGCACCGGTTTCAAGGTGTCGCTAGCTCTGAGGTCCCGGGTTCGATCCCCGGTCGGGTCAATGTAAATATTCACATTTCTACATTGTCTCGGGTCTGAGTGTTTGTAGTACCTTCGTTGTATCTGAATTCCATAACACAAGTGCTTTAGCAACTTACTTTGGGTTCAGAACAATGTATGTGATGTTGTCCGCATTTATTTATTTATTTATCATTTATTTAGTTATTTGTCTTGCCGTGGAATGACGTAGGCTAGTAGCAAAATATACTCGAAATAAGTTACTGAAGTTTTTTTTAGCACTCAATAGTAAATAGAATTTTTACCCAAAAATTTACTTTACTTCGCTTTCAAGACTGTCCATATTCTAACCTATTTCCGCCGAAGACAGCTTAAAAAGTTTCCCCTATTTTTAACCCGCTGCCCGCTGACAGTACGCTCAATGGCGGCCATTCGCAAATTAAAAAGTTTGCGAACACTTTCGCTCGCAAACTTCAAACTATTCGTCCGCCATTTTGGTTTTAAACGTTTAACTTTTTAATTTTCACTCTTTGACGCCGGTATTTAGCTTTCGGCCGATGTTTAAAAAAATGATTGATGAGGCTGGTTTGGATTTCGCTTTTGTTTTAAAAGTAGTATTTTTTTTCTAATTTAAGTGTAGATTATTTCTTTTTATTTGTTGTTGCCCAGGAATTTTATCAGCATTAGCTTATAATGTTGCTTAAGTTTTATACAACAAAACATTATTTAAACGACATTTTATTGGATGTATATAATATTGTTTCTTTGAAGTCTTAATACTTTTTTGCTTCTAATAAGATTATTTACCGATTAACCTATATTCCGATTGCTTTAACTATGTACTCAAAAATAAAAGCATTTAAAAGGACATTTTATTCAGACTTTTTATTTGTATGGAAGTAAATAAATCAAAAACGTTGTTCACAAAATATTCAATGAACAGTTGTATAAGAAATTCAACCTCGTTGCGACTAACCCTCTGTCTTCGAATAAGTTCTAATGAATCACCCTGTATCCCTTTAAAATCAAATTATATTTTGATTGAGTATTTTATAACTGAAAAATAAACGAGTTTTGATGTTATTCTATAGCTTTTATAATATTTTTGAATTTATAACTAATTTATAAATGTCGGAAATTTTTGTTTATATGTATGCGGGACATAAACACTTTTAACCTAAACTACACCTGGAGGCAGTTAAAAATACAAGAATAACTTTAGAAAAAATCTTGTTCCTGATTTATGAAATTCATCCACAAGATTCTTTAAACAAAATACCGCCAATTTTGATACCATGTAGCTGTTTAACTTTGTTAAAACCTCTACTCACGTGGTTTAAAGAAAAGTATTCTCTCTATTTCTATCCTAATTAATAACAACCTTAAAATTGCAATTCAATTCTGCAAGTAGGTCATAATAAAATTATCGATGTCTTTCACATTTACATCTTCAATTAAAATACATTATAAAATTACTTCAAACTTGACAAGAGAGACTTTTGTTGTTTCCTAATTTAACGCCGAGAATACTTTTTATAAAGACAGAAACCGTCTTAATTTCTTGAATTCCCTTTCCGTGTCTTATCCTGTGAAGATAAAATTTAAATTGCAAATCGCACCCCTTTGAAAAAAGGGGCTAGTGGGCGTCAAAAAAGTACCTTAACGACGAGAAAAGGGTGGCCTCCCTATAGAATTAATATTTTTCGACTTTCGTTTCTCTGGATCGATTGCTGATATTAATGTTTGACTAAGAAAGTCGTATTTAAAGTAGAGTTTTAAGATAGTGTTTTGAAATAGGTTTTATTGGAAAAATATTGAGGTTTCTTTTGTTTTGGATATTTTATTGTAAAAGGCCTGGAATATAATTTGTATGTATGTTGTGTGTATATTGTGTGTGTGTGTGTGTGTATGTGGTGCACATGTGTGTGACTCATTTATGTTTATTTAGTTATAAGTACATTTAAGTAAGATAGTAACTATGTCTAGAGACTCATCGACCCCACAGTCAAACCATTGCAACGGTTTTGTGGGGCTTAGTTAATAAGTTACCTACCTTTTTGTTTAAAGATAAATAAATAATAATATCATACTTCTAAATATTAAATGGATTTGTTTTTCATTACAAAATGTGTATTTTTACGAAAGGCATGTTAGCGATGGTTGTTAGTAAACTTCCAAACAAATTAATTTCTTACATGGCATTTGTAAGTCGGTCGTAAGTTGGTTCGTTTAATTTAAAGGAATATTTTTCTAACATAATGTTTCTTGTAAAAATTAATACAGAATTAGAAAATAAGATTAAACAAGAACTTTTATCCAACATAATGCATCATAAGTTAACATATTCTTATTGCCAAAGGAATCTAACTATAATTTTATTAAGCAATAAAATCATAATTAAAATTAAAGATTTTCACAACAAAACATTCTCATAACAGATCGAATTCAAAATCTTAAGCACGCTCAAATCTCAATCAGAATTTCGTCCATCATTACTAAAATATATTTTAAAACCTTAGAAGCACGAGAGACGTCTAAGAGAGTGGCTGATATCTCGAGAATGTTTTTAACAAACAAATGAGTCCCATTAAAGAGTAAATTGGCTTTGAAAAGTTTCGCCGGGCGCCGAACGTTCTGACAACTTGAAAAATCTGCTGAATTTCATGTTATATACATAGTACGGCAGTGTTTTGTTTTGATAAGATCGTATTGATAGTGTGTTTGATACGTAGTTTCAGCATGTAAAGTATACAAATGCACTCGAATATGACTAGTTAGGTGAGAGTCCGACTCGCGACTACCAGGGTTTCGAGTGAATATAAAAAAAGAATAGGGAATTTGTAAATTCAGTAATGACTGTTATTAATAGAGTTTTATTTTTAATATTTGTTGTTTAGCGTTTAAAGGAGGACAGCGACGCGCAGCAGCAGTAATAGCGGCAGAAATATACGTCGGTGAAAGTTGCAACTGGCTAGTTTAAAAGCAAGTTTAGTGATTCACGAGATTCAGCATGGTAACAGACGAACGGACAGATGAATATCCGCCAATGGGTATCCGTGTTTAGCCTTTGGGTTAATATCTAAAAATATTGATTGTACATATAATTCTGTACAATATCAAAAATATAAGTAAAATAAAAATAATTCGTCCCAAAATTAAACTTCAAAAGCAATCCCTTCAGATTAATTTCGTTTCATAAAACTTGAAAGCGGGAGTCATCATTAAAATTTTCTCTAAAACTCTGGTCCCCTAATTAAAAAATCGTGTCGCGAGCAAATAAAATCAATTTCCCCGTTCTCCCCTTGGAAAATTCTCGCGAGTTTTTCTTACCCCTTCAAGAGTTTTTCGCTTGTAACCCCCTCCTAACCAATGACGTCATAATTATATTTGTGTAATAAGAAATGCAAAGATTTGATGGACATATTTGAATCGAATTGGTAGAGTTTTATGCATTAATAAGTGCTAGAAATAATCTGTGATTTACCTCGCATAAGTTGTTACCGTTTTGGAAAAACATCAAGTCTTTCTTATAATTCGTAATTTTAACAGTTTTTCTGTTATTAGGGACGGTAACTAATCTCATTAGATATCATGAAAAAGGGTCAAAAATTCTAGAGTAAAATGGTTAGGTTTTTTCAAAGTATTTAAGGCATAAAATGATTTAACTTCTTTGCCTAAGAGGCGTGAAAGTTCACACCCAAGTGTAATAGTTTAAGAACCCTTTATAAACGAACAGTATAGTTTATTTTAAGTAAAAATTGGATGCCTTCTGTTGCTACGTTTAGGAAAGTATGAATAATGTGCAGGTTCGGTATCAATTCCGATCAAGTACCAATGTGTTTTGCAAGTTATATTTAGACTTTTAATTATTCAAAGACACCACTGACAAACGGTGAAGGAAAACATCGTGAGGAAATCTGGATAGCAAATATTGGAATCTGAAATCACCAACCCGCAGTGATCTAGCATGGTGATCTATGCTCAAACCTTCTCTGTATGGTAAGAGTCCTGTGCCCAACAGTGGGACGTATATAGATCAAGGAATAAAGCTTTCTTTTAAATCACAAATTATTATACCTTTTTTTTCCAATTCCTTTAAATTCGAACCCGCATAGTAAATCTTACTATAATTAACTTTAAGTTAACTACGTTGCTAACTAAAGTTAAGTTAGTTACTCTCGTTTTAAGATGAGTTTGCTTTAACTGTGAGATACTTAACTTTTTTGCTTTTTTGTCGGAATAAATTTGACTGTGGTTAGGAAGAGTTCAAATTAACTGATCTTACTAATTTGAACTGAGTTCTATTAAAGAAAAGTAGAATATATTTAACATTTTTTTTTTCGGTTTAACTTAATTATAATAGATATTACTATTGGACCGATTTCTAAGTTCCTATTAAGGATTTGCTTGTAGCTTCAATTGAGTGATTTATAATTTAGTTTCTATTAGGTAACTTATTCATAAAAAATATATATTTTGGCCGGATCTTTACACTGGTAACTAGAATAGCTAATTAATAAATACTATTCAAAATAAGAAACTCTGATATAATTCTCAAAAAAGATTTTTTTTATATGTTCAAATGTTCAAATATATATAAATTCTAACAAATAAAACCTTATTACTACCCCAAAATATTCACCCAAAAAAAAACAAATTCTAAAACCGACTCTGTTTTGAAATAACTTTTTTAAGAAAGACCGCCATTTTCTAAGCCACCCCCGCCCGACGCCCACCGGATAAAAACCTTTTGAATTCAACGAAAACCTCTCCAATGAGAGCTTTTAAAAATATAATCGATAGCGGGGGAGAAAACGAAAAAATGTTTTAGAAATAGGGTGAAGATGTTGGCGGGGTGGTCTGCCCGTTTTGAAAAGCATCCATCATTTTTATTAAAAAAAGAAAAAGGGTGAATTATTTTGCAATGTGGCGTAAGATTTGTATTTTAATTTTTAAACTGTATGAGTGTTTTAAACTATATATTGATTATAGTTTTGTTGTAAGTGAGATTTAATAACTGATTATGAGTACTTAGGTGGTATTTTTCTTTGGATAATTAAATCGATTAGGAGGCTTATTGAAAGCGTTAATGCCGTAATTAGGTTTAGTTTTTGATTTTGAATTGAAATATGTCGTTTTGTTTTGACGAAGAATATTATTAAAAAGTGGTTAGACATGATTTTGTTAAGCGAGATTTAAATAGCAGATTTTGGATTAGTTGAAAAACAGAGTACAAGTCGCCAAGCACACGAATAAGGAAAAGTTTCAAACAGATTTTAAAATGCTATTGGTTTTCTTACAGTATTAAATTTGCTAATTATAAAATAACCTTAGTTTCTTTTATATAAAGTTTAAATTTGTATATCATTAGATAGAGATACTTGTTTTTCACTAAATAATGTAGATTTCTTACCTCATATTTTTGTTTCAAATTTCATGATGCCGTCTTTCTATTTTCTTTCAGTTTTTCCTTATATAACCGCCAGGTTATTGTGACATAGTAATATTATGTGTTATTGGAGTGTTTGTCGACAATAAGGTCAAAGGTCACATGACCTTGTCTCGAACTACCCACATTTTTCAAATCACTGACTTTAATACTTCTCTGCATTTTAGGAAAACGAAATCGCTTTTTTAGTTTTCCAATTGCTTTTTAACTTAACCTTTAAATGTTGCCGTTATTTCAACTACACCTTGACATGGTCAAAACACAACTGAAGTTAACCCTATCGATGCGATAGGGTCAAAAGCTGTCTTACCGGTTATCTTGCCGTAGGGCTCAGGACAAAGGGCCGAAGGGTGCGAACTGGACATAATAGAATCACCTTTCGCTAAAAAAGGGCCTCGCTACTAATAATAGCAGAATGTATTATAATATTTGGACCTATTTAAGTATCCAACGGGTAGCTATTGTGATTTTTGGAACTGACCTGACCGGTTTTTAGTGGTTTTAGTGATGTGACAGTACGATGATAGTTTATCGATGTTTTGTGTACTCTTCTTGTTAATTTTCAATATGTGTTTAGACTTGTTTTATCTTTTATTATTATGAAGTACTGATACCTAATTCTAGTCGTTAGTTTTCGTAAAATTATTCGTTAACTATTTTTACGCATGACTAATATTTGGAATGTTTTAACATTAAAATACTATTAAAACAATTAACTTCTATAACTATAAAACGTAATTTTTTTTCTTCAAACTTTATCGACAATTCTGTCGTCACAAGATACTGACGATAAGATACACATATTATTATTATTTTATTACTATTTTCATAGCTAGATACAAAATTATCGTATCCATCATCAACAGCCAAATCTATCGATAAAACTAACATCGATACACCAGACAGCGTGTCCAACCGTCCGCAAAACACAACAATTAAAAAGCGAAGAATTGTCCAGGGGGTACAATGGACCTGATTTGCATTCTCGCCGGACCGGTTCTCACGCGGGAGGGTTGCAGCCGGCTTCAATATGTCTTCATTTCACACTTCCTATCTGTGCCAGTTCATGTTGAATTGTAATGTAATTGATTTTAAAATGAATCTTAAATGTAATTTTTGATGTTGGATGATTGAGGCTTTGGTTTTGGTATGAGTTTGATTATATGATAAATAAGTTGGTTTAAAGTACTTTCATTGATTGAAGTTTTTTGAGACTTTTATTTAAATGTATATTTTTTTCATTTTAGTGTATATTGATAAATAAAAAGCTCATATTATTATATTTACCACAAACGTACGTATCTAATTAGGATAAAGCTACGACGGTGATGGTTGTCTAGATTTTTTTTTTCAGTGCTGGTCTGTTGAATTTTGGTTTTCATGAAATAATTCAAAATAATAGAGTTATGTGAATGATTATTTCAGCAAACCTCTTGAGATAGATATTTGCAGACATTAATTCTGACATTGGTCTTGCATCCGGGCAGAAACAACAAAAATAAAATCATTAATTAACTTACCAACATAGCAATACTACTTAAGTACCTTTGTTTTTAATTGTCATGTTACGTATATGGAAAAATACTGTCAAACTAATATATTCTAATTTACGGATTTATACATTTTACGCTTAATCGCAAACTCTACAACAGTAACATCATTAAAATCACGACCAACTAATAACAAAACTCACAACAAATCAAAGATGGCGACTCAAAAAAAAAACTTTTGTCTTTTATACTTTCTCACATTACTTTAAGAAGATTCGCAGCTGACACGAACTATCCAGTGGTCCAAAGTCTTTACAAGATGCCCATTGTCCTAAGACAAACATTATTCTAACCCTTTCATTATAAATAGCTATTAATTTGAATAATAATGCACGGGGTCTGATTGACCTGCGTTTTTTTCTTGACGGCAATTTAGGGTTGTCTTTAATAGTGTCTTGGGATGGTGTCGCTAACGGTTTTTAATGAGTAATAAGTTGATATTTGATTTTAGTAGTTGTCGCCAGTAGTTTCTGGTAAATGTTTAAAAGTGCAATGGTTTCATTCATTTTTAATATTTTCTAAATAATAGATAACACTATCTGTAAGGATCGTCAAGGACAATAGTTAATTACGTACTATTGAAAAATTGCATGGCTTCTGGTAAACTATGGGTAATGGTTACAATACGTTAGCGTAACACCGTTTTTTGTGTACTTATTGTATTACGCTCTAGCTGTCCCGGCGAACTACGTCCCGCCTAACAGTGCCTACATTATAATAATGCAGACAAAAATACAAAAAAGACAAAACCTTCCCTGGACTGCTACGAATATGTTAAGACTTAAATAAGCCAGGTTCAGCCGCTCTGGAGCTTTAGTGAGACTAACGAACAGCAATTCATTTTTATTTATAGAGAAATAGAATAAGTGTGATTAGGTAGATAAGTCAATATTATTCACATAGAAAATTAATCTTTAAAAACGACAAAAATTATGGATGTATTTCCCTTCTATACCTATATCAACAACAGTTAATCTAATATTTGCACTTATAGTAAAAAATTCTTTGCCCTCTATTATATTATTATGTTCCTTACAAGTAGTAAACCAATTTACAATTTCTTGCGATCCCTAGTGTCGAATAGCTGTACTTATAGTACAGCGCCATCTAGAGTCCAATAGGAAACACTGAAGCGCCATCTAGCGATGAAGAGTAAACTCAAAGCAGCGACACCTATAGTCTAAATTGTTAACTACAATTTTGAACAGCGCCTCCGGTGGTAAGTGGACAAAGCTTAATTTTAAGAATTCCTATTCCTTCCTATATTGTGGATTCCACTTACTTAAAATGAATACGCTACTTAATAAAATTATGGAGACTGTATTTCTTACAAGGAATTACAACTGAAAAACGAATTCTTCAAGTATTTACTTAAAATACTTTCATGGTGTAGACTACTCGACAATAGATGGCGTCAACAGTCAAATTAAAGGGGTTGATAGCAACTTGAGCTATTGAACCTTTAGTCGAGACGGTGTTTTACTCACCCTATTTGAGAGATTAAATTCCAAGGGAGTGAAACATTTTGCAATGATGCGAATTATTAGAGTTGCTGATACACATTCTTTATTTGTAGCTATTTTATTAAAACATTTAGATAAATAAGCTTTCCTAGTGGTTTTCAAGATTATGGTGTTTTAAATTTAAACTTGTAATATTCTAATTTTTCAGGAGTTATTAAATTATATTATTAAATTATAAATATTGTTGATAATGTGATAATATTACTTATCTCGCAAAATAGCGTATTAAGAATATAATAAGAACCGTGAAACATGATCTTAAATTTTATTATCTTACTTAAATCGTTGACAGTCTTTAGCCGTTACTACATCGCGTTATTATAAATATGTCAAGCAATGACCGGATTCCATGGCTCTTTTGATCGGACTTCTCTTAAAATGACTATGACTAATGAATGATTAACAAAAATACAAACGCCGCTTCCTAATAAATGGTTAATAGATACTCATTATCTACCTCTTTAACAAAGATAACGTCAAAACCCTTGTTTATTAGAAACATAAAGCTAAAGCTGGCCTATCACTCAATAAACATCTCCCACAAATAAAACCTTCATCCCACATCACCATTTATCTACATAACTCCTTAATAAAACTCATAAAACATCAAAAAAATCCCTTTAAAACGCCATCATAAACTCCCGTCACAAATTGCCTGACAAAATACACTTTAACGTTAAAAAAAGTATCAACAGGTCAAAAATTAACACTGAATTAATCACCTCAATAAACCGAAGGATATCCGGGTAAAAAAATCTGTTAACAGACCACAGACCCGGGTAAAACGCGAGTGGACCACTTAAAAAACGATTTATATTCTCTGGTGTCGTGTAAACAAAAAAAAAGAAGAAAAATATGCTCGAGGGTTGCTTTGGGGGATCATGATATGCTTGTTAGCCGGTTCATTACAGGTTTTTTCAGTAGCTTTTTTGGCGGAGAGCTGGTTTATAAGGCTATGCTGAAAATTTATGAATTCCTTCTTTGTGTGCAGGAGTAGAGTTAGATTTTTTTGTTGGTATCGATGGTATAAAATTCTAGTGTATTTTTGAGAAGCTAGTGGCTAAGCTAAGCCCGTTAAGCTACTCTTGATATGGTCGGTTCGTGGATGGGTGACCATCTAAGACATCACGAGTTTCTTCGTGGTGGTTGTTATTTATTTATTTGACAATTGTTACGGTTAGTAAAACGCCTATAAAGTCTGTTGTCTTAAAGTGTATCCTGTTGCAAAAGTAACCCCCTTTGAAAACACTGGTACTTAGCTGCATCCGGTTAGACTAGCAGCCGACCCCAAATTAGTTGGGAGAAGGCAATAGTGATGATGTTAAATGCGTCATATTTGAACTGTGTACATTTGTGTTCAACTGTGACAACAAGAGCCTTAACATTACCTTCTCATTAGGTACATTCTGTCAGGAAGAATAATTTTAATTGATTTTATGGAAAGGGGATACATAATCTTTTATCTCAAGAAATGACACAACAATATTATTCAGCAAGTTTAGCCCATAACAAACATTATCAACGCAAACAAAAACTGCATCCAAACGCTAATCAATGAAACCAATTTCATATTAATAAACCTAACTCATCTCAATTTTTCCCTACCCACCGTCTCAAGAAAAACTTACTTAACGTAACATAAACTTTCACATCGTCTTTCGTCCCATCAGTTGGTCTGGGCTTCCTGTACGGTCCGGTGCCGTCCAGCCAACAAGTTATTAAGCCGCTCTCGTCCACGGCAGTGTCCGGGGTTTGGCCGGCCCGTCCCAAGGGTGCATTAGGCTGAAGGCATAATGGGAGCTTGTAATAAAAGTTGACTGTATGAGAAAAGGTTTTGAAAATTCTGTCTGTTCATGGCGTGTTCTTTGCCCGGTTGATGGAGAGTTACATCTTGGTAATATTATAAAAAATCTGTCATAAGATGTTTACCTTTATTTTGAATATTTAAAGTAAGAGTAATTATGATCCGATCTTATTGTAGTTCACCATTAACTAACACATTAACTAAATCTTATCAGACAATAATTCTATTTAAGATCAGTTTCTCATGCACACATTTCTGATTGCCACACTTTCTTAGTAGAATAACCATGAAAACGATACTAAAGGTTTTAACATATTTTTTTTAGAAAAAAAAATGTTTTGTCGTCATAATAAATCTGTAAATAATAAATAATATTATTTCACCTTTTATTATCAGTAAAATTCAAGTTCTGCAACGTCGTGTGTTCGTGGTGCAACGAAATTGTGATATACGTTAATAACTCTTTATTCCATTCCATATAATATACTGTTAGACGGTAAAACTAAGCCCGCTACTAGTAACTATAACTAACTATAAGTTATTAAGAAAAACTAAAACACTTTTTTTAAATAATTTGTCATCAATAAACAAACGTAGCTAATCTATCTTTAGTCTAGCGAACTGGTATTTTAAATGTATAATAAAACCATATAGAACAATAAAAAACAACTAACCTTGCTTAAAAAAAATGGCTACACATAACCGCCATTAATGAATATAGTCAGTCCCACAGAGAGTGTATTAAAATTTTTAACAAAACCCCATACATCAAAATGGTTTCTTCATTGAAAACTTCTGTTCAACTAAAGGAAGCTTATATTTATCCAATTTATCAAATTCTCGTGTTGCGGTGTTTGTAGTTAAAATCCTCCCAAAAAGCTTAACCTACTGTCATTAAACTTTGTGTGCAAATTGGGTAACGTCTAAGAATTTTACAACACCTATTATTCATCATTCAGAATTTTATTTGATTAAATAACTAGCTGTTGCCCGCGACTTCGTCCCCGTGGGTAGAATATATAAGTTATGATTTATACCTGCCCTGTTTTGTTCACATTTTCCATCGTATCTTCGCTCCTATTAGTCGCAGCGTGATGGTTTATAGCCTAAAGCCTTCCTCGGTAAATGGTCTATTCAACACAAAAATATTTTTTCAATTTGGACCAGTAGTTCGTGAGATTAGCGCGTTCAAACAGACAAACAAACTAACTCTTCAGCTTTATATATTAGTATAGTGTATAGATGATTTTTCCCCACCATTGCAAAACATCCTTTATAGGGTCAACAAGTATACATATAGAGGGATCAAATACGTTTTTATGCTGTTAAATAACAATCCCGCTTTATTTTCCCATACATATAAACATCACATTTCCTCTCAGTGTCTCCTCAGCCTCCACAGCTTGTTAACATTCATTGCCTTTTATTACACTTTTTTCCCCGTTTTTTTATTTTTTTTCCCGCGTTTACCCGCTCCGGGGGACATTTTACTCGACACCAATGATTTTTAAAGCCTTTTTTTATAATTCAATGTAGCGGTTTGCATGTTTTCATGATAATCTCTTTGGATTGTTAAAAAGACTTTTTGATGAAATGTTGAGTCGTTTTTTCGGAGTTATTTTTCATGTTTGTTTGTGTTTATGAGTGTTTTTTTGGTTGCTTAAGTAATTTGTTTCTTTTTATACCGAAGTTGCTGGGCTATTACAAACATTTATAGGGTCAAAAATGTGAGGTGTGCATTTAAATTATCTTCATATATATTAAATTAGATTAAGTTACACTTCCTTTTACTATTATTGAGAAGAAACGTTTCATTTGTAAATTGTGATCCTTTTTTAATCGATTTAAATAGTTTTATGTCTAAACCTATGATTGGTGTAACTTCTTTGTTTTTTTTTGTATTTTTGAAAAGCAACTGAAATAAAAATCCATTTTCCATTGGCGTTGGCAAATCTCCATTAGTATAAGAGAGTAAAGGAAATTCGGTCTTACAAGAATGATCATTTTTATCTCCAATAAGATTCCACAAAGAAGTTTTTGTAACTAAGCATAATCATTAAAACTTGAACCACATGACCACATTTTGGCGTCATACTCAGATCACATTCAAAATAACTGACAAAATTTAGCTTGTTATATTTTTTTAACAGAACAATAAAGTTAAATATTTAACTATTTCCCAAAACTATAGGAGAAATCCAAAATTCGTAAATCGGCATGTTTATCTGAAAGTATTCAATAAATACCGCTGGAAACATTCGGATTAGATACCCAGATCTTTGAACAATTTACACTTTGACTAAATACACTGCATCTATTTAATCAGATACCCTATTATGTTAAAATATAAAGCTTGACCTAAACTTTGTTAACATAGTTTTTGCTATGTTAACAAAATCCCTTATACTTCAGTCATATAGGCGTGACAAGTTATTGAAAGGAGGGAGTGGAACCTGCTCAAGATCTTAGGATCCTTTGTGCAGCTACGTACATAAATAGGCTGTTGATTGATTGATTGATTGATATGTGGCATAAATTCCTAGTATCCTAAATAATCCTTAATACCTCGGGTGTCTTCGTGCATGTGAAGTTTTGTGAAACCTCCTGTGTCACAAGCATTACATACCTTAATGCGAGAGTTCTTATGTTTATTTATTTACACACAACATACATATACGTAGTTATGCGCATCTTTAAGAATAGGATAAGTACTGAACGTTTTTTGATAAATTTATGCGACAGGAGATGTCAAAAAAGAACCATGTATGCTGTGTGTAAACCAATCGAGGAATGTAAATGACTTTAATATAAGAATGTATGTTTTTGAAGCGGTGATTAACAGGTAAGTAAGTTTAATAAAAAAACGATTCAAGCACTAAGAAATTCGATCCTTGTGTCACAGACCCACAATGACACGTGCCTTCCGAATCACGGACTACTACAAAGATGGTCACCCATCCACGTACCGACCGTATCAGGCGTAGCTAAATCTGTGTTACTTCCCTTGCTCAGTTGTAGCTTAGCCAAGAGCACCTTTGCCAAGATATTGCTGTTGATATTTTCTTATAAAGTATCAAACAATCATGTAAAGGTCTTTCTTTCTCTGCACATCCCATCTGACGTAAAACGTACGACACTTAAAGGCGACTTCTGGTGAATACGGCCCAAAGCCCAAAGATTTCCCATGTGCATATTTTCTCTAAATGTTGTACACACTTTAAACACACAAAAAAGAAAATAACATACAAAGTTAATTTTCGAATAAATACAACCTTTTTCAGCCAACCTCTTCTGTATAGTTCAGATTTAATATATACCGTGGTTATAACATAGTACAGCAATACATTTCTCGTAAGCCATAGATCTTCATAAGCGCATATTTGTATATAATATTGGTATTAAACTCGCGAGTTTAAGTAGCTATCGTTGCGGCGCGGTGCGGCGCGGTGCGGGGTGGCTGCGGGGCGGTTGCGGGCCCGCCGAGATCGTAATCAATTTAATTGGAAATTTCCTTTGATTAAACGCAAAGACGTTGTTAGAAGTTGACCTAATAAAACAAGTAGAGTCAGCCGATTAGGGGTTAAAATTTTAGTGTATTTCTTAGACTACATATTTTTGTCTTTTACGAGAAGAAAGACCTAGATTCTATTAACCAAACAGGTTACATACGAGTGAGACAAGTAAAAGAGTATTTTTTTTCAATAATTAGGTGCAGGTCTCCGAAATCCGATCATGATTTTTTATCAATACTTGGAACTTCCCTATATGGGAAGAGGCCTATGCCCAGCAGTGGGACGTAAATAGGTTGGTATTTCAATTGTATCACATAAGAATTTAATCCTTGTGTCGAGGGGATTTCATAAACATTCAATTCACAGACTCGGGACAAGCATTCGTGGACCACACAAATGTTTGTCCGATGCATGGACAAGCATTGTGTGATACGCATGGATCGATCCTGCAACACTAGGCTATGCATGCTTCTGATCATCTACAAAAATTTACAACTCCAAAGCATTGTTTCACCACCGAAGTGCCTTAAAATACTTAAAATACTAACTTAAATTTTCCTCCTCTAACTTAAACAATTTTGCCGACGCTACCAAATCCGTATATCTTAAAATTTCCGCCCAGTGAATCTTGTGGCGGCCCAAGATTATAGCAATAAAATTTATGTATTCTCCCGCATAGCACAAGTTGCTTGCTTTGCGGACCTTACCCGATAACTCCCTTTGTTGTCTTGTAATCAAGTCTTGGTAGTTATCTTAAAAATGTTTGTATGAGATTTCGGGTGAATTTGTATGGGAATTGTTGATCTAGATTTAAGTGTTTAGATGTGCAGTGAGCTGTATTTTGTATGGGTTTTGATGAAGAACAGTTAGAGATTTTAATAAAAAACATTTTTTTAAATGAATTAGGCGATTTTTACCCGATGTTTTCTTTTTTTAAGGAACCGCGTCGCTGCGTATTTTCAAATACGACATCAGCTCATTTCTTTTCTTTTCTTGTAGAAATTGATTTCCCGTGGTGTTTTCAGCGATATCAAGAAACCCAGAAAGGCAGGTGCCATAGTTTCCTGGCAATCTTACGAACTGAACATGGCATCTTACATTAGGGATGATGACAAATTTTTTTGCAGTGTCCGTCGTGTAGTTTTTTGTATAATAATGGATACGCATTTTTTAATTTATCCCGCAAACATAAATTGACCAAATTACAGTGAATGAAACTTCGCGTGACGTCACGATTGAGTATAAATTGTACCATATCGTTACGTCACAAGCCGCCTCTCCTAAACTTTAAAGCAGTTAATCTTTGCCAATTCTAGTTTTTCTGAAAAAGGAAAAAATACGTGCCTCATACTTTTCAATTATCTAACTGAGGGACTAATGAGATTTTTTCTTTTTATACCCAGTCATCGTCCCTTTTCAATAGTCTGATTTATTTTACACACGTAGTATGCCATTAACTTTTGATTACTCATGTCTGTTCTTCCATAGATCGGGGCTGAATGGTACCTGGCAGGTGCTCCATTACATTTTAGATTTGACATTTTCAACAAGGCCTCTGTATGATGGACCTCTTTTCCCATGAAGTTAAAACGTGAATGAAAAGAGAAATGAGAAGATATAAAGCGATCTTTTCTAATGTAACAAAATTACAAATGAATTTTGTGAACTTCAAATTGCAACTACTAAAAACATATATTCCTTTTCTCTCAACGACACTAATTCATGTTAAAAACTCCGAAAATCCCACCTAATAAATAATAGAAGCACACGTGAGTACCTAATGTATGTAATTACCGTCTTTGTGGAGCACATAGACACAAGACGAAGGAGTATATAATAAATATGAGGCGCGAGGCGGAGGCGACGTAAAATTTAGGGGGGTGCCGGTCCACTGCCGCGGGTAGAGGCGTAGGGGAATGTTGCGTAGATGAAATGTTGTAGGTAGGAAAAGGTATGGTCAAAATACTGTTTTAAGATGCCTTATAGTTCTTTAGTTGTCTCAATAGAAAACACTCGAATAGGGATGATGCCTGGGTATAAAAAGAAAAAATCTCATTAGTCCCTCAGTTAGATAATTGCAAAGTATGAGACACGTATTTTTTTCTTTTTCAGAAAAACTAGAATTGACAAAGATTAACTGCTTTGAAGTTTAGGAGAGGGGGCTTGTGACGTAACGATAGAGTAAAATTTATACTCAATCGTGACGTCACGCGTAAGTTTTATTAACTGTAATTTGGTCAATTTATGTTTGCGGGACAAATTAAAAAATACGTATCCATTATTATACAAAAAACTACACTGCAAAAAAAAATTGTCGTCACCCCTATTTAAGGAGATGACAGGGCAAAGTCACGGCTCTCTACATAGATAAAGATTGAGGGTCGAGCGTTCGACAACTTTCCTATATACTTAAAGAGCTTAAGGATTCGTAATATAAGTCTTATTACCTAAAGCTACGAAAATATTGTACATGGTGTTACAAGGCCACCTAAATCTTATCAAAGCCTATCTGTAATGTGTAATGATACTGTAATATTTTATTTTGAAAGGCAAGAAACTGCATAACTGCATACTCTCTGCATAAGAATGACACTTTGGAAACGTGCAACTAGAGTCATTATTGTAATGTTTTCAAAGTGCCTGGAAGAAGGCCTATTTGAAATAAAAACTTTTGACTTTGCAATTTTTGTATGGCACAAAATATATATCTTTAGGCCGTATCGCCTGCCCTTTACCTCACTAAGCACTTTAGCTGTGAAGAAGCTAAACACTTATTTAGATTTGTAGACTAGACAAGACTACATTTACATTTAAAATACTTGACCAAACATACATGGTTATTAGACCATATACAAAACACGTCACATACCTTTCCACCCAAGAATTTTCCCTTACACCGTCCAACACAAGCAACGCTCACGTCTTGATACAGCATATAAGTCGATCGCGGGGTGGTTTTTACATTCACCCCACAAGAGTACCCACCCTTCGCGAAACTCCACAAACTACCTCAAACATGCAAGGGAAAACCACCCTTGTTCTTAGATGAGTAAGGGTTGTTTTCCCCTGAAGGTTTTTAAGTAAGTTTCCACGTTACCCCCTACCCCCATCTTAATATTAATATCATCTTGGGACTTTACACATATGATGAAGTTTTATGTTGTGTGCGAGATTATGCGGGTTTCTATCTATGAATAAATTGTATTAATTTTGAATGGTGAACGTGTTTCACGGTTTAAATTGAGGGTATGTAGAGATTAAATAGGTAATTATGATTGAGCTTCTTCGTATTGAAATATGTAGGAAATTTAAGGGAGATGCTGAAAGGTTAATATATGAAGACAAAAATCTGACAAATTGCGTACGGAGTAGAATAGTTATGCTGTTCTTGGCGGCCTCTACTTAACATCAACCAAATATAAAGTGTCTTTGATTCCCCTTGTCTTATTTATAAATTAATAATTTTTGTACACACAAAATAGTGAAAAAACGCATCATGATAAAATAAGGCATGTATAAGGGTGCTGCTTATTTCAACAGAAATGTATAGGTGATTTTATTCTTTAAAATATGAATATGATTTCAATACCATAACTGATGAACTAAATTGCTTTTAAAATTTCAAGTCTATTTGAAATGCAAATAAAATATGTTTTCCGGAATCAAGTTTTACTTTCAATCCATTGTTTTAGGAGAAAAAAAAAGAAAAAGATTACAAAAATATGTAATATTCTGAAAATTTGGTAGATATTCGTTTTTTTACTACTTTAAGAAGTTTACCGATGAGTGACTTATCATCTTAATTATTTTTTTTACTAAAAGGTAAAATACATATCGTAAAATATATTGAAAAAAATGTCTGACGGACTATTAAATTTTTAAGTAAAATTAACAATCATAAATACATAAAGTACTGCAACTTCTACAACCAAATTAACATAACATTATTAAAAATCATCAAAAAATGTTTGGCATTAGAAGCAAAACCTCCCCGTATTTAAAATAACAGCGAGATTGTTGCCAACATAAGTAACAAGACCGGAAACGGATGTCCGACTGTCACAAAGGGCGGGAAACAGAAGTGTTTGTATAATATATGAAGCTATAAGTATTCTCCATGTCCAATATGTGGAGAACATATTCTTCTCAATGAAGAATACATTAAAATTTTAATGGGGAAAGTACTAATGGACTTTTTGGGTTACAGTAAGAATCGTTTGGAGGAAAATAGTGCTTAAGGAAATAAAGGTGATTTGAAATTATGACTGTAGAATTAAAGTTTAGATATTTTAATTTTTAAATCGAGTTGGTTTGATGTTTCAGTGGGTTCTAAACAAAGAGGCTAAAGAGAAATAAATCGTTTGGGTGACAAAATGAGGTTTTTTACATACAACTATAAAAATAATATTTGATAGACAAAGCTGCACACAATTTCCTAAGTCTTTTACTAGGTTTAAGATACTTTATTTTATTTTTAATAAAAACAGGTTAAAATTTTTGGCCATGAAATATAAAAGGCAAATGATCACGAGCGATTGATGTATTTAAAATATGAAGAAATTTTATATTTTTAAGCAGAACAGTTTATCCTACTGTGAGTTTACATTCTAAAAAAAATCTCTCGTTGATCCTATTTTATTTGTTTTGGTAATCTAACGCTTTGACAAAACTATACAACCAATCCGAGAATTAATTAATAATTGTATCGATATGAAATTAATTAGCCGAATGAAGCCAAGTCTTGAGTAGGAATTGTAATTAAACGGAGAAATAGTCAGTCACATATTAGTGGATACCTATTTAGTAATTATACATGTTTCAGCATATTATTTCGCTCGCATTTTGTAGATCTGAGTACTGAGTGTATTCGAAAAGTTAATTTCTTTCGTTATTTTTTCATTTAAAATCATCACTTCAAAAATTATACTGCCTTGCGAATGTGGGAATAATTTATCTTATCGTTAAAACTAAAAGTCAATCGAGACATTAATATCTATACCTATACTAATTAACTAAGTCATAATAACTATATATTATAATAACAATAACTATATTTCCTTTGAAAGTATATATGAATAAATAATAATATATACTTCCTTCAATAATTTATAAATTCACCATTTTTTTAATTCTATAATGCCGAAAAAATATATATTATTTTTCTGACTTTCCTGTGACAATGTGCGCGACGTGTCGCGATTTCGATTTCCACGTAGTACAAGCATTGTATGATCTACGAATGCTTGATCTGAGTCTGGATGTCTTTGTGCAAACATTTAAGTCTCATGCACAAAGAGGACTACTCCAAAATTACAGGATCAAGTCAAGTCATAAGTTATATTATGGAGGCAGCACAGATTGCGAATAGTTTGGTAAACTATAGAGAATAATAAAAGGCATTAATCATAGTCATCTTATCTTTGGAAGGTTTAATATTTTACCTATAGTGAAATGTAATTAAAAATAAGCTAAACCCCTATGGGGCTGACTTATCATGCTACTCATACGCAATAACAAAAACACTGGCCGTTTTGCCCAAAATCCGGCCAAATTAAAACTAAATCGCGCGACCCGAATTCAAATTTCGAACACCCCCCGCACACAACTACAGAAACAAAAACACCAATGAACGGCGCGCATTTAAATTTGGAACTATAAAAGCGCAGGTATCGTCAACCCACGGTAAGAATTCTATTTTGCAAAAATATAGCGATAGTTATAGTATGGCTCAACCCCTTGCTCGAAGGAGGGGGCGGGTGCAGGAAATGGGGTTGAAGTAGCGGGGTGTTTCTGCGTCGGGCGGGGTGTCTCCTAAAAACGGTTAAGTAGCTCCCCCTACCCTCTATAACTATTTTATGCGGTCCCCTTAGAAAGACAGCGGAGATGGGCCCCCGCGATACGCTATAGGCGTACGTAGGATGGGGGAAGTGAAATTTTAATATGTCTAGTCGGTTAAGAATTCATGGCGGATTTATAATTAAATGCCTAATTAGGGTATTGCGTTGTTTTCATAATATGAGTCGCGTATGAATTTTAACTTGTCGGGTAATCTGGCTTTTGTTTTCATGGGACGTCATGGCGTGGTAGGTGTGTAATTAATTATGCATTAAAGTACGCTATTAGTGTGATTGCAAAAAGTATTTCATGGGCTTATATGAAATGTATGAATAATGTAATAGGTAGTTGTGCTTCTGACATTATTCTGCGACCTAAAGTGTACGTAAATTTTATGGAAAAAACAAAGAATGATTTCGCTTGACTTACCTTGTTTATCCAAAATTCAATACACTGTAACGTTTTTCAGTTCTTCTTAACTTCTTTTATCACAATGTTGATGCACAAGAAATTTCACGTACGTATAAAAACTTTCATTAACACTAATCCAACTAATCACTAACAATTGATAATAACATGTTTTAATTAGCTAGGTAATTAACTATACTATCGAAAAAAAACTTGTAGAAAAAAAAAACATTCTTAAGCTTCAAAATTTGCCGAAAAAAAATAATTTTACCACCTTTCGCGCTCGACCATCACATAACTACTGACAGGTTGATTACAACCCAAAAGCACAACCCCTTATCTATAAGAAATAACACATTTTTTATTGTTATTAAAAGTACAAGATTCACCTGTAACCCCATTGTAACCCCATTTTATACGCATCAGGTTTAAGTATAACAATAAGAAGATAGTCAAGAATCTAGTTGTGTGGGAACTGTGGTACGAAAAGTAAACCTGTTTGTAAATTGTTGAAATAGGGTCTGACAATTTTTTGACGCTTGTGTGATTTTTTTTATATTTTTTGATGATTAAGAAACAGAAATGAGTTGTCTTAGATGATGAAGTTTGTTTTTGTATCTTAACAGCTATATTTTAAGACACAAATTATGTTCAGCAAATAAACACAAACGAAAAATTTTTGTTTTTTCATAAGTACCTAATTGGCATTTTAGAAAGTATATTAATACTGTTTACATCTTTATATTTCTAAAGATAACTGTAGCTGTTTAAAATAATCTGAGCAATAACGACTTGAGCAATAGTGGTCTATATATAATATAATCGATAACTTAATCACGTTTCCAAAAGCAACACAAATACCAGTTAGGAATAAGAAAGAACCACCGCCTAGATCAAAATAGCCCCCCCCTGAATATACTAAGCAAATTCCCAAGAAACATCAGAACTGGTTAAGCAACATACACCAAAAATAAAATTCCCACCCTCAAAAGCCCCATAACCCTTAATTTCCCATGACCTCAGAAATCCTGTAAACTGGAACTCAATAAACCAAAACGCGATAAAATAAAATCTTTCAATCAAACCCGTTTGAGTAAAACTAGATTGATTCTCCCGAAGACAGGTTGATCAAGAAACATTCAAAAGAAACAAATTTTGTTCCCTTTTTCTCACAAATACGAACGATGTCGGGTCAAACCTGTCGTATTAAAGGATGGTCAGTAGATAGACGAATAAAATTAAGAAACGAATTGTTGAAAAAAACTGGTTTTCTTCAAAAGGGTGGACTGTCTTGAGTGTCTGGATCATCTTATTGTGTTTTTTTTTTTATAAAAAAGAGTTTTTTGTTGGAATACAATGAAAAAAGTTGAATGCTGATTTTGATTTTGTTACTTTTGTAAAATTTTGTATTGTGAATAATGTCGCTGGGTTTTTTTACTCAAAGTTAGCATAATAATTCGAGCCTATCTATATCCTTTATATAATATTCTTAAACAACTTATTAATAACGATTTAATCATAAACACGTTAAGAACCAAAAAAAAATTACACACGATAAAAAAAAAACCATGTAAAATGTTACAATTTCAGCGACGCGCCGAAGGTTTACAACTCCCTCCCGGCTGCTTATACTCATGTAAAAAGCCAACGTCTAAGGCGCACGAACAGGGAGTGGTGGGGGGAGGGGGGACACCGCGACTCGTGTACACACCTGCCATATCTATGTGTGTGTGAAGACGTATGTGTGCTTTATATTTTCATTTCAATAGTTTTTGCGCTGCATCGGTGGGTGTGAGGTATAAATGTGTGCGTTAATACCGTATTGATTCAGCCTCCGTACTGTTAGTAAGTTTATGATCTTTAAGATATGTTATTTTAGATAAAAGTTTCAAATTGGGTTCGAGATAGGTTTGGGTTGAGTTTTGGAGTTTCGATCTTTTGTTCGAGTTACATCTTTTAAATAATTTGAGTTTAATGATAGGTATTTTAAAGCGAAATTGTCAGCATTGCGTTTTTGTTTTTAAAATAAGTTGCTATTTAAATAAGCACCCATAACGGGTATTGAATATAATTAGAGACGTTGTTTTAAAAACAGCATTTCCTCGAAAATATACCTATAGATAAAGTGAAAACATGTAAATATAATACTTACCTACTTACGTATATACGAATACGATTGCTAAGCGAAGGTCATCAAATAACTGTCGTCTTTGTAGTTCAATGAGACGAATGATCCTTTAGTTGACAACTATATACAGTACCCGTTGTGGAGTTACAGAAACGCGAAGGATATTTTTTAAGTCCAGATAAAGATAAAGATAAATTTATTTTGAATTATGGGTACATATACAAGATGTCAAGAAATAATTATATTTTCATTTTTACTCAGAAGTCTATGCAATTTGAATTTGAACAAAGATTATCACGTGTTAATAAATGTATGTATGAAATTACGGTATCAAAACATAATAATTAAACAAACGTGTAAACATTGTAATAGGCGTAACCCTAAAAATAACCGCGTTCTATGAAAGCTTCGTAATATATTATTTCAAATTGCCTAAAAATGTTTACAGTAGCACTTGAAAATTTAAAGGGTAAATCTTTGAGATATACGTATAAAAATACTGAACAAAATTTGATAACATTGTTTATGATAGCAACAAGAAGTTCATACTATGAACTTCATAGTAGAATAGATATTTAAATGAAACACATTAAGATGGAGTCCGATTTTTTTTTTAAGAAATAACTTCGTTTTACTTTTCTTCTTTAAATCAATTCATTATCATAATCGACTAAACAGCTTCGTCTAATCTTAATCAAGACGACTCTTAGCCTCCCAAAAATAAACCCTCAACCAAAAATACTAACTGAAACAAACGCACCAAAATGTTGACGATTCCCTACCGCACACCGGCGGAGTTTGAAAAAGCGAGCGTCTAAGGAGGCGTGGGGGGCGCGGGGGGCACTTATATTTTAAGATGGCTTCCGAGCGAGCACGAATATCGACGCGCGCTCTCCTCCCGCGCACCCCTCCTGCGCCGCGTGCTGCCACACTGATTTGTGGTGCCTTACGTTGCCTATTTTTGTAAGGTTTTTGCACTTCCATGTTTTTAGTTTTGAGGCTCATAATGGAAGGTTTTCGTACTATATTTAGAAGAGTATAAATGGCCAGTGGTCTAAATATAGATTAGTTGTAGGAAAATATCTTGGACATTTGTTTGTTTGTTTGTCCTGTTATTGTTTGATTTATATAGTTTTTATTTTGGATCTGTGTTGCCTTGAGAATGTTTACGAAGGGTAGCGTGGTGACGTTACCAAAAAAAAAAACCTACTAACCGAAAAAAAAATAGTACGAAAATGTAAAATTAAATTACATAATATAGATAGGTACATTTGTTCTTTGTAATTTTCATAAAGATTTTATTTAAGTACTAGCTGTTGCCCGCGACTTCGTCCGCGTGGTTAGAAGATATAATTTATACCTGCCTTCTATCTATCTGTCTGCCTTTTATCTATGTATCTTGTAGGATTCAGTCAGCGTTTGCAATGTAAGCGCAAAAACTGTGTTTTTTTACGACCTCACATTAGAAACGTCAAAAATTGTAGCCTATGTGTTATTCTGATGTATAAGCTATATTGTGGTAAAGTTTCATTCAAATCCATTCAGTAGTTTTTACGTGAAAGAGTAACAAACATCCATACATACATACTTACAAACTTTCGCCTTTATTATAGTAGTAGGATATAATTAAACTGTAATTATAACTATTACTGAATATTTGCATTCATAACCTAGCATAGTTAAGACATGTCATGTGCCTCGACCAAATGTTTTGACATAAATACATACAAGTTGTTATGAACTATTTCTTAGATATCGTAAGAGCCCAAAGGTTTGGTGGTCTAGTCTCTCTTGGGCCATGTCACATTATGATACAAGTCTTAGAAGTTATTGAAGAATTTAAGTAAATATTAAAAGTTTAAGTGAAGAAGCGGTATTGCTAGTTGATAATAAACCTTTTTTTTATTTTTAACCGACTTCAAAATAGACGTTCTACATTCGGCTTGATTTTTATATGTAGGCAGATCGATTACTTGTCCTAAGTTTATTTGGACTTTTAGGGCTTGGCACTGATTTTATTTAGTACCTTCCTGAAATGGTGTCTATCACCTAACATCATGTCTATCATATTGTATTTTAGTTTATTTAGCTGAATTTTTTGAAAGTTTTTGAAGTTTTTTCTATAAAAAATTTACTGGCCTTGTAGTTTTGTTAGCGCTCAGCGTAAAATTATTTTCAAGAACTTATTGGAAAACTATGGTGTTGCAGAAAAAAGGTTAAAAATAGTTCTGTGAAGGAAAATTTTGTTTAAATGACAGTCTCTATATTATACTCACGAGTTTACAATACCCACCTAAACGTTTAAAACGTAACCCTGATATTAAGATTTCGCTTCTGCCGGTCTGCCCATCTCTCCGTCTACGGCAAAATTGAAATTAACACTGATGATGAATTTCTGTTGCCAAATCAAGTTTATAAATGTAACGGGTGACCATTTTTTTACTTTGCTTTCCTTTAGTTTACTTCTACGGAATCAAAAGTGTTGCGAATCTGACACACAATTCACCAGGTATTTCTGGGTTTTCAATTAAATAAAAATGCATTCAAATATTGAAATACTTACACAAAACAATTATATTAAATAATTAATATTAAATCTGTTAAAACTAGTATTGCAATAATAATTATCTAAAATTAAAAACTAAATTAAATTATGTAAGAGTTACTCTAAATAATAAGTATAGTGAATATCTAAATTAAAAGTAAGTAGAAATAGTCTTCAAATTATGCAATTAGTCACGTTTTTCTATTTCAAAATGCATTTCAAAACTGTTTCAAAAACTCGTTTTTTAGGCATGGTGTAAAATTCTTATTAAAAATATATGGCCAATCATTTCCGGAAGAAACTTCGCCCCTTATCTTGCAATGGACCACGACAGGTGACCAATTTAAGTGCACTTGTCGGTATATCAATTACCATGATTTTCGATCCTGGGACATCACTATTATATCCTCATGCTTATGTTTCTGCCCTACCTCCAGCTATTCTACAGACTTCTTTGTAGATGGATCTCTTTCCATCTATTTAACCATCCCTTATTTTACGCTCATCCGTTTTTTCGACGAAGCGATCGACGACATCTTCCGGTTATAGTTTGGTAAACTACTTTCCAAGATTTCGTCAATCAGGCGAAACTCTTCACATTGCGCTGGTAAGTAGTTGCCTTCGATCACAACGTTGACCAAGCCTCTTGGCTTCCGAGCAAGATACTTCTGGGTCACAATAACCTGATATAACTGTTTGACGCTAAAGTAAGAGAGATTGTTGTAGGCTATGTTTAAATAGCTGAGAGTATTGTTACCGTAACAGTATATTTCCCCATCCCTGTGGAAAGTGTCGTCCGGGCTAAAAGGGTCCATGAAGTGACCTAGAATGCTGTCAACTATCGATTCAGCTTTTTCAAAATATATGCTTTCTACGTAAGACAAACTCTTTGATCCCTCTGCTTCTTTGTCCTTCTTCTTTAATGACACCGTTGGCTTCGCCGATTTCCTTCTCCCCATTTTCTTCTCATATTCATTAAGTCTCAGCTCTTGTACAGTTTTATCCATCATTTCTTTCCTTTCTTTCAAATAGATCAGGTGTCTGGTTCGCTTTTCTAGAAGCTCGGATGGTCTCAATGGGAATTCGCCTAAACAATCCAATACGTACTTTGCGCCAGTATCTGTGATCTTATTATCAGCTAGATTTAAATAGCTAAGGTTTCTGTTTGACCGCAGCATATCAGCTATATACTTCATACCAGCATCTGTGATTCTGTTTGATGATACGTTTAATGCATGTAGTGTTTTGCAAGCTACATTTGGGAAGACTAACTTGTTACAGATGTTTTTGAGGACGGAGTCTGTAATCCTACACTTTGAAATCGAGAGGTGTTTTAGCCCTTTATGATCCAAAAGTAGATGATAGTTAGCTTCACGAAGGAACGTGTAGTCCATACAGATTTCTGTAATTTTCGATAATGGCAAGAATTTGGCTATCTCGTACATTGCTTGCATCTGTAAGCCGCTGTCAATGGTTATCATTGTCAACATTGGATGGAATTTGATTATAAGACCAATGATTTTCATGACCGATCTTGGAATAGGTGCGTTGTTATGAAACTTAATGTGTGTTAGGTTATTGGATCCATCGTATATCGATTCTATGTGGATAATTAAGTCATTTTTGATAGCCCTCGTGAGAGAATCTCCTTCTGAATGATGGTCATCAGAACCTGACTCTCCTGTGGCCGGTGGTTTTGGCGGCTTTGGCTTTCCCTTGCCTTGCCTGAGGCGTTCACTGGCAACTACACTCACGTAGTCAGCTGTAAGAAAAAAAATATGTGATTTATCTGTTTAACAATAAGGCTGTATAAGAAAAAAATATAAATTTAAAAGGCACTTAAAGCCAATTATAACAGAAACGTTACTCAGTTTTCTAATTAATGTAACTGCCTTAATGCATTATAGACAACCGCAATAGTCATCAAAATCGCAATTGCAAGACTTCCTTATAATGTATAAAGTCAAAAAAGTTATGACCAACAAACTGTTTTATGGTTAAACAGAAAGAATACAAGTTAATACAAGTCGTTTATATTGGTTTTATTTTGGGGAGTAACTTACGTAAGAGTTCATATGTCGTCTTTTATTAGTTTTATTAGATTTTTAAGTTGTTTGAGTTATTAATTGAACAGTTTATGATCATTTTTATCTCTAGTCTAAGAAAGCCTTACACCTGTCTTTATCTCTATATCATGCTTTTGGATAAATATAGAGTCACATACCGAGAATAGTTTTGGTGACCACCACAGTGGCTTCCTCGCAGAGCTGATTGCATGCCCACGGCAGGAATCTATCGAAATCAGTCGGTGATGGTTTTTCATAAGAGTATCGGGGCTCCGCCATTCAAAATTACTTATAAAATGTACCTATGTAAATTGTTTTATGGAAAACTACAAGAAAATTACTGATGTCAAAAAAGTATGGGAATAGAATGGGTTTGTTTTGCTGTCAGTGTGTTTTTTTCGTGGCTTTTGGCTTTGTAAAAGAATTTTGAAAGGAGGTTTTATCAGCAATGAGTTTTTTTCATTATTGATAACATCTTCTTCTAGCGGTGCCTCTTCAAATATTAAAGATTAGCAATCAGCTTGTAGTCTTCCTTATCAGTAGCTCAGGAGTACAGTTATTCTTCGCTAGCTATCCTGGTCCACTCCCTGATGTTCTTTAACCAAAACTCTTTCCGGTGGCCAATTTTTCTTTTTTCCAGCAATTTCGCCCATGATGCCAAGTTGAAGCAAGTCGTACCGATGATGTTGCGGAACCCTCATTGGGGCAAGATATAGGTCGCATTTTTCCCGATCATCTTGAGAAGCCTGCAATAGGTCACATGTATAAGATGAATAACAAAATATCGAACACAACAACGACAAGCAAACAATATTGTCAATCTTTAATGAACCTTGCCATAAGCTTTTAAAATCGACTTCCACACTCATTACTTTAATCCTTTCCTTCACGTTTCACGAACATCCAAGTCCCCATCCACAGAGAAACCCAAACTATATGTCTAAAATCTATCTCCATCTTATAAGATTTTAAATCCTTTCAGACATCTTCAGAAAATCTTCATCACGTCTTCAGGCTTCGAATACCGTATTTCCCATAGCGCAGAGCTCTAAATTATATGTAATTATGTAAATAAGTAAATGGTGAAGTAGCGAGTTATCACGGGTGGTCTCCCCGCGCCACCCCTCCTACCCCCCCTCGCGAAAACTAGCGGCAATATAATAACTTCGTGTGCGCGCTCAGAAATGCGGAGAAGGACTTTTTTGATAACACTGTTCCAATATGTTTTAATTTCTTTCCACGTTTTTATAAACTCACTTTCTTGTTTGTTTGTTTCTACTCAATTTTAAGGCACTTCCCGATAAGCTAGCAGGCTGAAATTTTCAGGGTTGCTTCAAACTCGATGACAATGCAATTTACAACAATAATAACTATCAAAATTTGACATTTCAAAACGTGGGAACTTAGATTTTTTAAATCTATTAATTTTATTATTAAAGGTAAGAATGCGATTTTATCCGACATTTTGGATAAAATCGCATTTAGATTATGTAGTTGGTTATGTTTATGTACTTGTTTCACTATTTTTGGGAATTATAGGCTGGTTTTTATTGCCTATAGAGATCACAACGTGCAGCAAAACTTAATAAGGCAACTCAAGTCCAAAGAGGTTTGGCAGCAATATCCAAGATGCTATATAAAAAAAACTTATCGCAAGTATCTCCCACCCTTTACCGCTTCCTCAAGTCTACTGTTCAGCATGCTATCGCAATAGTCACGGTTAAAACGGCTTATGAATATTTTTTGGACCATTACTAATATAATTTCATACTTGTTAACGACTTTATAATGGTTGTTTTTCTATCTACATTATCTTTACTCATAATACTGCATATAATTATGTTTAAACATACGTAAATACAGAATCCCTCTCCACAAAAACCCGCCGACGCTCGGCAAGCTCTAAGAACTGTTTCAAAGGAGCTGCCATCTTGAATCTCATCTCCTTACGTAGCGCGAGATAATGTATTAAAATATGTACATACCGACATGTATGTATATACATTGTACGTACATATTAGATGTATGGGTAACGTGACAGTTTATACATAATTTATGTATAAATGTACGTTCGTGGTTATTTTGAGGTTTTATGCGTGTATGAGTTGGTGTATTGGGATTCGAAATTCTGAATAATGATTTGCGTTTTAGAAGTCTTGGTGGAATATGTTATAGCGTTGATTTCTAGCAGTAACTTCGTCTTGAATATAAAGCTGGGTAATTTTTGACCTTAAAACTTTAATTTTTAATAATACCAGAAAATAATGGGAGTTTTAAACAGTATAGCTTGATTTTCTTGCTTCTTATTACTTTGTAATATTGTAAACGTTGTTTGATAATAACAATGCATAGAGATGAATGTTACTGTTCCTAGCGACACACTCAATATAGGGAATTAAAATATTATAATTCGAAAAATTGTAAGCTATAGGCTGTCTATTTATAAAAGGCATCCAGTAAAGCTCATTTTATATTTGCTACCCAGTCTATTATTCTATAAAATGCAGTTTTCATTTGATGTTAATCTTGCAAGCTATGAACGTCTTTATTGGTTCGTACCCAAAGGGTTAAAACTGTCCCTATTACAAAGGCTCTCTGTACATTCATCTGTCACCAGGCTATATCTCATAAACCATTAAAGCTAGACAATCAATACAGATGATGGATATCTGCTGCTGCTACAACAAATAAAAAACACTTAAGAATGAAAATCTTGTTTCTTTGTTTTTCTTTAGCCTCGCAGTGTTGTAACACCAACTCGCACTTACCCTGATTTTTATTTACACATACCTAAATACATCAATTTTGTCACATAAAACGTTTTTTTATATCGTATCCATTAGGAAAAGTCAACATTACTTACGAAACATTGCTAAAATTGGAAGATCTTGACATTAAGCTTATCAAACAACTATTTATCGCATTTCAACTTGAAACATTGTGCACCTACCCTAAAATTCAGTTATACCGTCAAGTCGATTCCATATATAATATAAGTGCAGTTAAACAGAAGAGCTGCAAATTCCTCCAGCATCAGAATCTTAAGAACAGAGAGCCGCTGGTTCGTTCCCTCTCAATCTAACTTTGTTCTGTTTCTCACTTCTTGGCTAGGGTTGTCAACACGTTATATAATCATTATTATATTTGATCGAATGTGTCGGGAACTGGTTACTGAAATTTGTGCCTAAGCCTAAATGTGTCATTAAATCCATCCGAATTGTTAGATACGTAGGATAATTTTATTCCTAAATGGACTCAATAATTTATATGTAAGTTGCATGATTTGTTTTCTTTTTGTTGCCAATATGAGTATTGAGTCTTGTAAAGTATTTTTTTATACGGTCAAGATGTTCTATTTGCAGTCAGTACGGTTTCAAGTTCTCATTTTGAAGCTAAATATCTTCTCTATATACTTTTTTATACGTGAGTTAAAGAGTATTTCGGCCACGGATAACAGACACACATTACTTTTAACATAGGTACCTACTGAAAAAAAAAACAGTTGTAATGTTTCGAACTCGAGAACGTAAACTCGGGAGTCGCTCTCGAGACAAGAGAATGAGGCAGTCAAAGAGCAACACATCGACCATCCAAATCAAATCAGAGAGGCCAAAAAACACAAGAAAAAAAAATCTATGAATTAATATTTCTTTTCCTAACAGCCCTAAGTATTCGAAATTCAAAACGGAGCGCGGCGTGGTGGGGTTTCATAAGTAAGTACGTGTTTCTAAGTTCCCGATTATACTGTCGGTTTGCGAGTGCCTGATTTATTTGTGTTGCCACTAATTCGAAATATATTTCCCTTGTTGTAGGGGAGGCTGGCAACTCTTAGTATTCCGTAATTTATAGATGTAAGACGGTTTGTTTAAGATGTTTGGATTTTGATAAGAGTTCCCTTTAATTTATATTGGTTATTCAATATTTGTTGGGTTTTGATTAGTTATTGATTTTGTTGTGAATTTATTTGTTAAATATACTCTATGGTACCCACATCATTTATAAGTTCATGTACCTATGTTGAAATAATTATATTATAATCTGGCGGAGCATCAAACTCCACACGAAACCTAAGTATATACATTTTAAAATACCTATTAGCAAGAAAATAATTTGTTCTATTTACTTATTTATATGGATAAAAATAAAGTGAACATTTTTTGTTGCCTTATCAAATTTACACTTCACATTATTCATACAAACTACAACGTACACAAAGACAAACAAAGTTATGCCTCATCATAACTAAACCCCACCATCTTATGCAAATATTACTATCAAACTCATCCCCGTAAAACTTTGCGCAGTAAAACTAATTAATACCTCTGTATATCCACGTTATATAAGTTAAATTTTGAGTGCTTCGTCTTCGCTGTGTCTCAGGTGGCTCAACCCCCCTCAACCCCTCCCAACCTCGGAGGGGGTGAACCCTCGCGAAGCGTCTATTTTCGCGGGAATAAGTAACTGTGCCGTTATGGTGTTACAGTGATATTGATTTTCTTGAGGGGTTTAAGTTTTGTGCCTGGTTTGGGTTGGTGTGGGTTTTAATTTTATATGCTTAAGTAGATAATGTAAAGTGGTTTTTAGTCGAGATATGAGATTAGGATATTGTAGGTAAGGTACTATTTGTGTACGTTCGTTGAGACTTATGCAGTTATTCTTACGACTGAAATTGTTAACGAGACTTCTAACATTTAAAAAAACAATTTAAATTATTACTGCCGGTTTTAATATTATATATACGAAAATAGGGTTACCTTTCTAGCTCTGTAAATTCATTCAGATAAACTACGAATCACACAATAATTTATCGACTGATTTATCCAAAACACCAAAAACCAAACATTCCAATACATTAATCAATTAATCCTACACTTGCATACACAAAATTATCAATAAAGACCTTAGATACCAAAGTCAAGTACTATTACTCAATACGCCTTCGTAACACACATTAAAACAAGAATATAACCGTACTATCTTACATACATAAGCAGTGAAGAAGCTCCACTTGCTACGGCATTAGGTATAATAATTTTAATGGAATCTTGTTAATCCCACCAAGAGTGGGAGAGAATAGGGGGACGCGAGTCTCCCCCCATAGCGCGTGCGTATAAAATTACATAAACAGAAACTATAATATTATAGTCAAGACGTTCCAATTTAATTAAAATTTTAATTAAACTTGCTGTCTTCGCGATGCTGAGGGGTTTCGGTAGAGCCAGTGTTCAGTACTTGGTTCTTGTATAAGAAAGGGTATTTAATTTTGGTTTCAGGTGAGAAATTGGCCTCGTACTAGTGTTTTTAATGTAGAGTATTAAAATGTCGTTGAGAGATTGTAACCATGGCTTGCAGGATATTAAAGGATATTTTAGTGTTATGAGTGATAGAGATTAAGAATGCAGCGGTTTTATCTATACTTCTTTTCTAAATACTAATATATAAAGCTGAAGAGTTTGTTTGTTTGTTTGAATGCGCTGATCTCAGGAACTACTGGTCCAAATTGAAAAATTCTTTTGTTGAATAGACCATTCATCAAGGAAGGCTTTAGGCTATAAATCATCACGCTGCGACTAATAGGAGCGAAGATACAATGGAAAATGTGAAAAAAACAGGGCAGGTATATCTCATAACTTACTTATATCTTCTATTGAAGTCGCGGGCAACAGCTAGTTTAAAATACAGTATTTACGTGATACGAATACGTTTTTTCAGACCTTCGTTGCTTTATCTGGCATCAATGATCAAATTCTTATTCTTTTCTTATGGTTGATAATCAAACTGGTGTTAGAGTTTCAACAACCCGTTTACTTTTGCCGAGACTTTATACATCCATGAAAAAAACCTATGTCTCCAATATTCTCTCACAAAAATCATATAAAATCTATTAAAACTACTAATAAATAACTCAAAATCATCAACATTCCAAAATATGACAACATAAATCGTAACTCAAACCCAGAAATAAGCCACAAACAATTATATAACGCAATCAAATCCAAACCTATAGCAATCAAACCAGTTACATTATTAGCCATAAAATTTGAGGGCCGGACTCGTACCCCGTATAGCTAATAAGAAAGGCCGTAGTAACGACTTATGCCGACGTGTAAGGAATTTCATAAAGCCACTTAGTACTGGGTCCATACTCCGCGGTCGGAGTTGCTCAAAGTTTTATGTAGTTAAGAATAAACCTGACTGAAAATTTTGTCGTGAAATAGAGATTTTTGGGAAAAAGATAGGTTTTTGTGTAGCTAAAACACATAAAACAGTCCAGTGCAAGTTGAACTCGCGACACTGATGAAAAGTTAATATAAAAAGGTTCAAGAAAGTTTTTTTTTATAACACTGCGCATCATCAATTTAATCACCATTCATTAATACGTATTAAAACAGTTGCTGGAATTTAGATCTGCAACTATGTGCATAATAATTCAATCTTTGAAACCCTAGTTCACATAAATACTTACACCTTTGTTTAGTCCTAGCTACCGCATTAGGTTAAGTAACCTGTAATGGTAGATACCTACTAACCATCGTGCAACCTCATTTTGTTTTATTATTAGACATTCTATTCATTCAAAAATTCAACTTTTCGGAGCCAACAATAAGTAAGCTTAAAAATATACCAAGTGTGTCTTATTAATTGCCTACGTTGCTGAACTAGGTTGGAAAATCATTTTAATTTAATTTTTCATTGCAAAACATGGCGTCGATATTTTAATAGTTACAAAATAAAAAAGGCCTGCGATATAGTGTTAACTACCGAATTCATTTTGCAACTCAAAAGCAATAAATTTCAGTGTCAAAATCAATTAACAAAGCCAATCGCGGCCATCTGTTAAACACATTCGTCACACAAATTACAATCTTAAAATAATCAGAATAAGCCTCTTATTGTATTGTAGTCCTTATACTGTTTTTATCATTATCAAGTGGCATATATAATTGAAAATATGTTATATTTTAGCTGAGTGTTCTACACTCATACATCCACAAAAATCCAAATAAAAAATGGAATATAAACCTTATTTACTTAACCTAAAACTTTGAGAACATCAGGCTAAGTGGGAAGATGAGACGGCGCGAGGGTCCGCCCCCTTCTAATTACCATCCCCATAAGCACACATCACATGTTTTGTTAGACCTCTTCAATATTTATAAGACCGAGATGAAGATCTCAAATAATTGCCGAGGCCATGTTGTTTGAGATATCATTGAATTGTTTTAGTTGTAAGGGTGGGTAGAGGTGAAGTGTTGCTTAACTTCAAGTTGTGCAGGTAACTAAAAATGGCTGAAAATTATAAGTTTCAGTGTGTGTAAAAAATTGCCATGCTATATTTATAAAAAAACAAAATGTTATTAGTACACAAATCATAGCCTGGCATAGGCCGTTTCTAGTGAGGGGAAGATTTGAGCATTGATCACCGCGATAGCTACTGCTGTCGATTTCAGTACTTGAAATCGAGCTTTCGTCACGATATGTTCCTTCACCGTTTGTCAGCGGCGTTTTAGATCAATTAAGAAAGTGTATTATAAAACTGAAAAGTCGTATTGGTGCCCATGTTAGTAGTAAGTACAATAAAAAATGCGTAGTTCATATGATAACTTTAAATTCTAATTTTATTGTTGTTGGTTGACCGAAAACTATTACAAATCGCGATTCATTCAAATTTACATTAACTCATTCATTTTTCCTTAAAAAATGACTGCTTCACATGAACATTCACCCAGACTCAGTACCAACATTCGTGGGCCACACAAATGCTTTTCTTGGATCCTACCTACGACACATCGAAATCAATGCCTTTTGGCGTGGTGACCACTCAATAATTTTCTGCATTCATAACAAGATGGTACAATACTAACAACCATATTTTATGAACCAAAACTCCTAGACATTCCATGACAAACCTTACCTGAATTTTGCAACAAAATTCATACAATCGAAAAATCCCCGGGCAGACAAAATACATACGAAATAACAGTGCTTTCAATGAACCGGCCGATCTACCCTTTTCATTTGCGCCCCACGCCTCCCAGCCCATTAATTACATCGGCCAATAGTTTTGCCAACTAATTCTTATGATTAATGGGAAATTTTGGAAAAATACTAGCCGTATTGTTAATTTATTTGTTTTGGGAAAGGCTTTTGTGGCTGAAAAGACGTTTCTTTGTTTTGTCTTGATGAAATACATAGATTTGCTTGATCTGTAATGTTAAATAAGAATTATTGTAATATGTTTTCGTATCGGCAAAAATATGCCATTATTTGAAGTTTAAGCTTTGTATAATACTTATAACTTACCTAAGTAGAGCCTCTACAAATACTTTTGCTTTTTTGGCAAGTCTTAAATCGACTTTTACAAGGAAAAATGTTCTATATTTTTGTAATGTTATATTATTATGTGTCCTCATTATTTTTTTGTCTTTTCCGATCCGTAAAGAAATTCTTTTGTTTTATCATATTTTAAACATAGCTTTGTTGCCGTTATTGAATGTTAATATAATTAATAAGTATCGTATAAGTAACTTGCCAGACAAGCAAAATGTCAGCGTAAACCAAAAATAAAAATTATGTTCTCACGCATCTTTTCTTTAACTAAAGTAACAATACTTTACAAAAATAACAGATAAAAGATAAATCGAAAGAAAACCTGTTTTACCTTATTTTACGTTCATATATCTTTTGTAAAGGAATCTTGTTTTCATGGAATGGGAATTTCAACCCTTTTCGTTTGATATAAAATTGTATTTGGGGCGATATCCAACCTGTTTCGATCTGGTTTTCTGACCGGCAGGTCGTGGGTACGATGTCCGAGTATTGAAAATGTGATGAGACTCAAAACTTGTTATTTTTGTCAATTTTGGATATGTTTTTTCATGTAGGGTGGTAAATAATCTTGTCTTACAAGTTCATCTATTTTAGTTATAATAAGTATGTGATCATCCTGAAATATTTTATTTCCTATTTTTTTCTCAATAGGTATGATAATATTTTAGAATCGCGGTACCAAGGTAGTTGTTATAATCAGTGTTTTCAATACATTATATGTATTAATATACATTGCTTTATTACAAATTTTCACAAAATAGCATTTAAAATTCCGCATCGGTCTCTTAGAACATAATGTATAGAATCTATTCACCCCTTAGTTGTACTGTATACCTCCACATATACCAACTTCACAATACCTACCTAAATTATTTACCGAACATCAAACTACCGCTCTATACAGAAAGGCCCGCATCACTTCAAAACGTAGGAAATTATCCAAGACAGATAAGAAATGCGGAGACGTCTGAGAGAGTAATGTTTCCGCTTTTCCCTTTCCTCCCCTCCCCTTTACTTGAAGGGGAGAAAGGGCTTATCGCACAAAAGGTATCGAGTCCAAACTCCCCTCTTTATAGAATTTTCGGGCTTTCCACTTCTGCGGGGCGTTGGGAGGCGTCCCCCCTTTTTGCGACGTACATTTTCATTTCCTTCATCTTTCTCCGCTTTCGAGGTGTACAGAGACGGATTTGCGGTTTTTTTATTGTTGTGTTTAATACATAAACCGGCTCTTATTTATGAAAATGAGAATGAAGTATCAAAGACTTTACACAAATGGGTATTCTTTTAATAGCTAAAAGCATATTTATTTAATGGTAGTTACATACCGCTGCTATCACGATACCGTGGCTATTACCTTGCTAGTCCTATACATGCTGAAAAAACAATTTTACAATACTCATCATATCTTAAAAACACCTCAAATCTATAGACTTAAAGCAGTTAATAATACGAATAATATATAACAAAGCACTATTATGTACAAGTACCACAAAAACATACCTATCTACCAAAAAACCTTCCATTGAAACCCCAAGTACCTCCCTGCACTCAATTCCCCGTCTTACACCAGCAACCTTAGACCCCCCTCCCCCAACCGCACTCCACCCCCGCCACCCTCCCGCGTAGTTCGTTAGCGAACTTCCATACTTTGTAATATGCAAATGTAGCGTCTAAGGGATCCCAACGTCGTCGTCTTAAAATGAATTAATCACGCAGGTGACTTGGGTGGCGTTAGGTATTGATTTTAATAGTAGGTAATTAGTTAGAGTATGTGCTTAGAGGGTGATACGTACATAATGTAGAGAATTGTTTTTATTTTACAATGTAGAGCGTAATGTAGAGTCTTTTGTTTTTTGTGTTATTGAAGGAGAGAAGGCGTTTTTTTTGTAGGTGTTAGGGACATATTGATTGATTGATAATGAAACTGGTAGATTAATAATGATATGGGTTTTAATAAGAACGAAGTTTTTTTTCTCTTTTGGTAATATGCTTGCTTTTGGCTGCGACTTTATCCAAAAATATATGATTTTTCAAGAATATAGTAATATATATTAGTTTAATTTTATTTTTAGTTATTTATTTGTCTCTTTTTGCGCCGTCTTAAGCCTGGCAAAAACCTTTATTCATTCATAATTAAAATCAAGCGATTACAATAAAATTATGAATTCTGTAGAGTTTAATAAATTCTCTTTATTTATAATTTAACAAGCATAAACATCTTATGTCATTGCAATTTTATATTGTCGTTGAAATATTTTTGTTAAAGCCTCCCAAATTTTCTCCCGTCTCATTCAATTTAACTAACTTGTGAGTCTGAGTAGTTAATTGAAAATGGCTGTCAGCTGAAAGGCAGACGTACTCTACCTTGGTTTATTTCAAGCAGAAATAACTCAGTAAAAGTCTTTGTTTAAGATGCAGAGTTTTACTGGTGACTGTATTTTTTTTCTTTTGTTTTTGGAAATACGTCTGGACAGTACGACTTCTTTTCATATGATACGGTATGTAAGTTTTAAAGCCTTACGTTGCCTTTTTCTTTTAAAATATATGTTATTCGATTGAAAAAATAGTATGTTTACGATTTTTGGTACATTTTTTTAAGGAATTTAGGTACTTTTTTGTTTAAAAAAATAACAAGATTTTCAGGGCTACAATACACATGAAATTTATAAACGTAATTGTTTCTTTCTGATTTAGACAAATAAAAAAGAAAACACTGTCTTTTTTTACAAACAAAAAATAAATTGATTCAAATTAACCCTAAAAATCGACTATTTTTTTCTGATAAAACCATAAAGGCTTTTTCGGCAATTTTCCTACACCGAACTAAAAAAGTACTTCAAAAATTTTATCTGGAAGCCATAAAAAATAATCTATGTAGTTTCTTATACCAAAATTCCTTTATTTTCTAAACAAAGTGCAGTTATAAAATAAAACGTTGAAGCGACAGTATAATGCGGACATTCTTTCATATTTCACATACACCGGCGCCGCCCGCCGCGCGCTTGCCGACGGCACTCAAATACCTATATTTTACAAACTATGCATTTTATAAATAACCATAAGGGAATGGCATTTTATTGCGCAGGTTACATGTTATACTATATTTCTGAATTTGGAAGATTAAAGGACTAATGTGAAATTAAAAAATTAAAATTAATCTCAGAAAGAGACAGAAAGGTTTTTTCGTCGAAATCATATTAATTGTAAAAATATTGTAAAATTTTGAAATTTAATATAGTATATTTAATTTAAAAGAACAATACGGTATTTTTTTATCTTCATTATTGCCTGGTATTTTTTAAAATTATAAGAAATGAAAATGTCACCGCGATTTAAGTGTCTAGCATTTGCCGTTTAAATGAACACATATTTCAAACAAAATTTGGATCGAATTACTAATTTTATGCTTTTGTTTTAAAACACATTCTTAAAAAATATTTAAAAAAGAATAAAAATAAATAAATCAACACAGTTTCCACCTAGTTTCAGTAGAAAACAAATAATAATAACTATATTTACATTCACATGTCCCTCTTGTGTCCTTGTAAAACAATCGTACGGCCAAGGCCACTGTCCCACTGTTGGGCGAACCTCTAAAATAGCAAACACGATGGCGCTCGACCAGGCAACCACTACAATTAAATGGCCCTAACAATACGCATAACGTTACTATGGAAACTCGAATGTACCTCACATGTTCTATTTATAAATCTCATAGCTTTTCATGTTAAGAAGGCTCTTTTTAAGCCACATAAAAAACGAGGAAAAAACCTCAGAGCTTTCGAGTGTGAGATCCGATTTTTGTTGATTGAATTGTTATGACAGTAAAATATAGATTCAACATAACAATAACAAAGACATAAAATTTGTCATTTGCGACCTTCTAAACACAGCTAAAATTATTCCTAAATATCTTGTTCAATTTGGTAGCTTTTTCGGTTTTTTGGTGTATATGACACTAGTACTTTATATCAGTACATCATCATCATCTCAGCCTATAGCAGTCCATTGCTGGACATAGGCCTCTCCATAAGTTCTCCAGCGCGACCGGTTCATTGCCACCTGCATCCAACGGGACCCAGTACATCCGGTTATAAAATAAAAGTTGAAAAATGTAAAAAAAAATGTCTTTCATTCGGCAATTTGACATATCATCCTAGTCTTTCCCCAACTATGTTGGGGTCGGCTCCCAGTCTAACCGGATTCAGCTAACTACCAGTATTTTACAAGACTCGACTTCCTATCTGAACTCTTCAACCCAGTTACTTGGGCAACACGATACCCCTCAGTTAGTCTGGTAGTCAGACTTTCTGGCATCTGACTACCTGTAACGACTGTGAAGACGCATGAATAACAGCCGGGACCCACGAGATGAATTCGACATAATCGAGTTTAATTCGAGTTGTAACGGTAGTAGGGGCGTCCGTTGACCGGGGCCAGTCCGTGGTCGAGATTTGATTGACGTTCCGTGCTCAGTACTCGGTAAGTGTACAAGTATTTCGGATGTAAACACGGGCCGACTGAGATTGTAACGTTTATTGATATGTTTGTGGAATTAGCTGAGTTTGGTGTCGTGTAGAGAAAATTTATTTTTTCTACATTTGCGTTTTGTTTTTCGTAAAATTAAACCACGTTGCGCCTTTTTATGGATGACATATTGACAATCAAGATAGATAAAAATATATTTATTGAGTATATACTGCCTCTGATTTCTCGTAATACGAGTATATAACTTTCTACTTTATTTTTTCGTAAGCAAGCCTCTTCTTTTTATTAAAACACATCTCAAAGTACAGGCTGTCTGTATCATTAACACAGTCTCCGCTTGCAATTACATAAAGAACATATGATGCTATACATATTAAAAACATTTCAATACACACACCAAAATTTAACCGGGTATGCGTAGATGAAGTCCGGTAATTGATATGATTGACATAGGTATGGGGTGTGTTCTTGTTTTGCAATAAATAGTAACTTATTTTTTTTATTTACAGTACCAGCCATCTCTGAATAGGTGAATCAGGTTTTGTTTTGGATCTAAAAACACAGAATTAT
Source organism: Trichoplusia ni (assembly GCF_003590095.1). NCBI lineage: Eukaryota > Metazoa > Arthropoda > Insecta > Lepidoptera > Noctuidae > Trichoplusia > Trichoplusia ni. The sequence goes on from NC_039487.1 coordinate 7,219,561, forward strand.
ATTTTAAAATGTTGAATTATCTATTGTTATATTATTAATGTAAATCTGCTAGTGTGTTGTAAATTTGTAATCTCTTCAGGTCTTTTTATAGAGGTAGTTGTATCTTAAAGGTGGCTAATATGTAGCTTTAATTGATATCCTGGCAGGCAAAGCCGCGAGCAAACGTTAGTTTCACAATATTTTAATCATAAAATATCCTAATATTCTCTTATTCTTTCAAAAACACAGGTCGAATATACTTCTCACCTAATTAATACAGCCTCCCTCATCTTAATTGATCCAGAATAGCTAACATCTATTCTATTAATACCATCTCAATGCACCTTGACCTTGCCGTGCTGGACATCGATCCGACTATACATAGATATTGTCCGGTAATTGAAGTTATTGATCTATGGGGTGTGTTGGTGAGTAGGTTTGTGTGTTGTATGTTGTCCGTTAATATAATTGGTTATGGAATATTTGTATGTATTGATTTGAAAAGTCAGTGAAAAGTTATAAGATTTATTTCTTTCGAAAGTTAAACTTGGAGTAATAAGTATTTATTTCTTGTTTGTCGAATCAGCATGATTTACAGTCGATCGATTTAAAATTTTGATAAAAGCGTTCCCGTTGTAGGGTTTGTGTAGTAAATGAAGGTCAAACGAGAGTAGAACTCTTAAAAATACTTAAATTAAAGTAACACACAAGAATTTGATCTTTTATCAAATTTATGATTGTACCAACAGTAGCTTAACCTAGTTTTATTATTAGTTCTCTAACCGACTACAGTGGTACATCATCTGTAAGAATTTCAACTTTATAGCTATCATAGATTTGTGACAGATACATAGATGACAGACCGACAGACAGCGGAGTCTTTGTTTTAAGATTCGGCTGCCTTTTAGGTACAAAACAGAAAAGTAGATAGGTATTTTGTTGAATTATCCTTGTACCATGGTTTGTGCTTTAAAATTATCACTTTCATAATAATTTCCGGTGTCAGAGTAATCTAATTTGTCGATAGTCGATTTAATCTTGAGTACATATTAGTAATTATAATCTCCGTATCAATTAGGTTAGGTCAATATCATAGGCCAGGCCTTGTCTCAGGCCAAGCCTTGTGGGACATTGGCATTGACCTACACAATGAACTGTGCCATACACGGCATATGGAATTAGGTAGTAAAATCTAACATAGAGTTAAATTGTTTCTAGTTCATTTTTCATCATTAGCCTAGCCTTTTCCCAGCTATGTTGGGATCGGCTACCAGTGTTTTTTCTCGACTCCCATAGATTTTTTTAAAACAACTTCATTCGTAATACTAGCTTTGAGCAAGACAAGGCGAGTAAATCTGTGCTCTAGCGTTAAGTTTATTTCTTGATCTAAAAAACCCTATTGATTGTTTGAAATGCCTACATTTCTTTTTGACTAATTATTTTTTATACATTCGATAGATTATATCAGAAAAGTGCGAAGAGTCAAATAAACATCCACTAAAAAGGTGTAATTTCTGTTCTATATTTCTGTAATTTCTATCACTGTCAATCCTCGTCAAAATAACTTTTGTCTAGCGTTACTATATATATAGATTACTTTTTAATAATTTCGTGTTTCGTGCCCTTATATTACTTATTACGTCATATAATATTTCCAAAGTAATACGAACAAAATCATACCACCAAAATAGCTCTACAATTTATACATGCTCTACATTTTGCATAAAGTCATTCGGTACTACAAATCTACGGTGGAGATTAGTACGTAATAACGTAAATAGTCCTTACTGTCTGACCGAACGCTGTCCTTGACCTCAGTTGAGTATCGAGTGACCTTATCACGTAAATGCAATTTCGATTGCAACCGATTGCAAACGAAATCGCATCGTGACGTTAAGATGATAAAATTGTATTCTACTAAGCTCATATTTTGATTTCTCAATTTATCACGAAATTGAACAAGAGAGAAATAAAATCAATATCTGTTTTTAAATTATCCTTCCGTTGGATTAAAAAATAACTCACTGAGCCTTAGAAAATGTAACTTCAGTTGAAGCGTACACTACAGTTACCTCACATTAAAGTATAATTAAATGCATAAAATAGTAAAAGCTTAAAACTAGTAACGACACCATCCTCTAAATTAATAAGAAAAAGCTAGCTACTAATTAAAATAGTCGCACAACGAATTTAGGTTACAAGACTGACCCATCGCAACCTGCACTTCGCAGGCATCTAAATAAGATTAACAAACTACTGCTCAAATACAACTAACACAAATCAAATTCATATCTCCTAATATATCCTGAATTGCAACTTAGATGTTTCCCAAACTTCGGCCGTGGTCAATCGTGGGGCCGGTCAGTGACCTTGACCTCCAATAGACCTCCGGCCAAAAGGACGAGAACATGTAATTCTCGTATGAGGCTTGTACTAATAACGGATAGGTATTTGTGTAGATCTACTTGTCGGGGAATTTGTCGGAGTAATTTGTAGGGAATGATTGGTACAGCTTGTAGCAACACTTGATTTTAGGATATGCGTGACTTTTGCTGTAATTTTTGTGTGTATTAAATTTAGTAGCTAATATTTTAGTCTTTACACATCGGCACTAAAAGAGGAGTGACTTATTTGAGAGTCCATGAACATAAGTATATTTTTCTTCCGTAATTTAAAAAGTTTCTCTGTTCTTGAGTAACGTTAGATTTTTACAGCACTGAGAGCGCCTTACACATTATAAAAAAAAAGTCTCTAGCTAATGTAAAAAACAATTTACTGTCGATTTTTTTGTCGATTAAACCGAACAATAAAGAAAAGAAAAGATATTAACTAAGTATTTTTAGAATTTCCGTCATCTTTTAACTCTTAATTGAAGTTTTAATCTTACGAAAATAATATTAAGTCCAATTGCAACCTACGCAGCAACAACTGCAACAACAATCCCACAACCAGTTGCAAGTCCACTCTACATGATAGGCCTACTTCAATAGACGTTGGTCAATCAACTATTAGATAGCAACGTTCTATTATTATTGTTAATAGTTAATAATAGACACAGGTAATTGTGTCAGGGGCAGTATTGATCGGAATAATCAGTTTGGTAGTGGTGAGATGCATGAATCGTGTATGACCTAATTCGGTAGATGTTGTTCAGTCGTGTCTGGCAAGGATTGACAAGATTGTTTTGCCTTAGGACTTTAGTTTTTAAAATAAGGATATAACATCAATGTTATGTAGGTGCATAAATCTTGCTCCTTATTTAAGAAGTCCATTCAAATCATTCATCATCATTGGCCTAGCCTTTTCCCAACTATGTTGGGGTCGGCTACCAGTCCAACCGGTTTCAGCTAAGTACCAGTGTTTTACAAGGAGCGACTGCCTATCTGACCTTTCTCAACCCAGTTACCTGGGCAACACGATACCCCTTGGTTAGACTGGCTGTCAGACTTTTTCAAGCTTCTGACTACCTGTAACGACTGTCAAAGATGTAGGAATAACAGCCGGGACCCACAATTTTACGTGCCTTCCGAAACACGGAGGAACTCGTTATGACAAAGATGGTCACCCATCTACAGACCAACCGCGTCAAGCATAGCTTAACCTGTGATCGAATCACTTATGCGGTTATAGGTTAGCCACGAGCTCCTCTTCGAAGTCCATTCAAATGTTGTCTGTAAAAGATTGCTCTTAGTGTTAACACCGCCCATTGTAGCATTATGTAACTATTTATATTTTTTAAGTCCTCACGACATGTGTAACATTTGTAAAAATTATCACCTTTTTTTTTGTTGAAGGAGGACGCAAGAGAACTCATTGCACTCAATGTTAAGCCTTGCACAGTGAGTCATTACTGTATCTTAGAAAAGTGCCCTGAAAACGGCTTACTTAAAATAAAAACTTGATTTTGTACATTTACATCCTTTCCTGGAAGCCTATAAATAGGCATTTTGATATTGTCATTGTCTTATGTCAGCCACATTTGACAGAATCTTGCTGTCATTTTGTACATATATGTAATTTATTATCCAAATGGAAATTATTTTTTTTCAAGATGGGCTAACATTTTTTTTGAATGTCAGAGAAAAAGAAGAGATCAATCCCAATATTTCCCATATGTTTCAACAACTTATATCGGTATACGACTGATTATGAGAGACGCCAACAAGTACGTCTCTTTTAAAATTTACTTACCAATTTTACCTTCAAGATTTTCCAATTTTGAATACCATAACTCCAGAAACAGGTAATCAGTCTTCATTGCTTCACAATGTAACGGACGTCAGTAAAATTTTTCATTAACTTTTCACACATACACACATAACTAAAGCATAATCAAAAACACGATTCAAACCATTTCCTTCCAAATTTAATCTAACCACTAAAATAAAACTTAAAAAAAACAGTTACTTTACCAATTGATAAAGAAAGAACACTTTTCACTTCAAATTTCCCCATAATTTCCACTTTTTTCACACCATCATCACTCTGATACCACTCTCTAAGACTAAATTGAAGATTAAACTCACAATAATTCATGGTTAACAACCCTATTTCCACCCCTCCACACAATAGCATACCTGTTTCTTACGACAGGTTATTTTTTTTTTCTATTTCTTATTCTTTTGTGACAATTAAATGGCGTACAAAAAATAAATCGTCCATTCTATTAGGCCAATTGTTGTGGTATCAAGTTGTCTTTAGAAAAAAATAGATGAAAGATGAAAAAGGAGGTTTTAAAACATAAAATTTAGACAGTCTGTAATTTAGTTAATAAAAGTAAAATGGGTTGTATAGGTCAGATTGGTAGCCGTTTGATGAAATAGCTATTTTTCTTAAAGCTAAAAAACGCTAGGCTGAAGTCGAATTTCAATTTTAATTTAAATTATTTTTTCCTGTTCTCATACTTACAGTAAATAAATTATTTGAAATACACCCTGAAACCTGAGACTGTTCTTAGAGACGTCCTGTTTTTTTTTACTTTATATGATATCACAAGATTATTTGCCAATAATTTTATTTTAAATTGAAAAACATCAAGTACCTTGCTAAACATTCAAAAAAGTACATTGGCCAGATAATTAAAAAAAAAACTAAAGAGCCCTTCACACCCCCTAACTTTAAAAAGACATCACCCAACCTGTTACAACTTTCTTTTTAAACCTGTTCCAATTTCGAATACATTTCAATTCATTTCTTACCGACCTGTTGTATTCCATTTTAAATTCTCACAAGAACCGCTTTTATCTGGTACAAACTGCTTTGAACTGGATGAAACTGGTTTTTAATTCTTTTGATTTGTACGATTACTGGAATCGTGATTGTATAAAAGGTTAAGATGTCATGGGAATGGGTCTGAAGGGACTTGTAGTGTGGGATTTAAATTTAGTAGTTTCTGGTAATTCAAGTTTTATGCGAAGATATATTTTTTATAAATATACTTGTAGCTAAATACTGAAACATCATTCGTATTTAATTCAGCATCAATTTACTGACTAAGAAGTATTTTTTAAAGCTTAGATAAGTCATATAAACATGTTTTATAAAACGGTTAACTTTGCTATTATTAAAAAACAACCAGATCGACTCAAATTTAATTCCATCTTAGAATACTTTTTTATAAAACAGATATTTAAATAAATAAAATTTGCCACATTCTAATGATAAGTATGTACATAATATATGAGTTCCCCATTCATAAGCTGTATGAATCCAAAAATAAATTTCTAAACAAAACTAAGAACAAAGGAAACACAAACACTATTATATTAACAAAATACTAAGTACTTCACTTCGCTAATTTCCAAAACTAAAACTAGTACAAAATGGCAAACATTACAATTCAGTACATAAAAATATTACATTCATAACGTGATTACACCCTAACCTAAATTGAACAAGTCAGCGAAATTCTGCTAGACGCTTTATTCGTTCCCGCTATAGAAAACCCGCTTACAGCGCTAAAGCTGCTGCCAAGTACGAACCACCCCACCTATTCCTCAGAGATTCAAATAACGAACGCCTAGCACCGCCATCTTGTGCAAGACGCTGGTGTAGAATAACTATACGTACTTTTTTCTGCGAAACGTCTTAAGTTGGAGATTTTTACGCCACTATAGCTCTTATGACGACACCTTACGTTGGTAAATCGCTCGCGGAAAAATGGTCCTACATCCCGCGGTGAACCTTATTTATGAACAACCTAACCTTATTTAAGCACAAATCAATACCAACTTTATTCCAAACGCGTTAAGGTTGAAATTAACTTACATTATAATGTAGAGTTGCGATATAATGGAACGTAAATTCAAAACTATAATAACAATGCACGCGGTTAAACTAGCTGCCGTCTTGTTCCGCGCTATTAGTTTCACATGCGCTTGAAAGGGACAGGCATACATGAATAGTTGCGTTTCAGGGGGCGTGCCAGAATAGTTGGATAGTGGAAGTTTAGAAGAAGTTTGTAAGAGGGTAGGTTTTGGTAGATTTTATTGGATTTTACTTGAACGCGGTAATGGTTCGCGAGAATCGCGACGTTTTAATATCAATGGCGTTCGTTTGTAATTTAAAATAGAAGAAAATAGTTTTTACCTTTTGATAAGAGAATTTTCTTCAGCACACTAAACTAGGTATATTATACAGTAGTACTAGCTCTGTTATACAGTAACCCATATTTTTTAGAGGTCCTTTTATTTATACTTATATATGTACATCAAAGTAAAAAGTAGAGTCAGAGAACACAAAACACTCAAATTTTCAAAATCATGTTTTTTTTTAAATAGCTATCAAGCATAGGACCATTCATTTTCTGAATTATACCTAGTATATTGTAAGTTGCCTGAATTTTTACGGCTTCAAGAGAATTAACTTCTGAACATGGCCCATAAAACAAACTAATTGAATAGAGTCTGGTTGGACTTTTAAACTCAATACATCGACACATGAAATCAAGCAAAAATCGGCATAAATAATGAGTGAATTTTTTAAGACAATTTAAATTTGGATAAAAATTTAAGTTTGAAGTTATACCTAGTTTTGTTATGTAAAGTTTACTGAAAAAAAAGAACCATACTTCCTTTAGACATCTATGTATACCTATACATATCTACACTAACGTAAAATAGGTGATTTGACTGAGTAAAATATAGGTAGTAATTCAGGCGTAATAAACGTCAGGCATATTTAAAAAACAGGATTTTTTTTTTACGAAATTATAAAAAAAATCAAGTTTAATCGCATAAAAGATGGTGAAACGTATCACAGTAAGTGTAAGTGACGTCACAAGATTTCAACTTACTCCGTCATCCTCCCTTTTTGTTTAAAAGATACAAGAAAAATATGTATCGAGTCGAATACCTTAATTGTGGCTTTTTCTTGATAATACTAGAATTTTCAAAATCGGTTCGGTACTTCCTGAGATTAACTTCTAACTGGTCGCAAGATCAGAAAATCTTATTTTCAAAAAATGATCCCAGCACTAAGGATTTTAATCTTTGTGTCGCGGGGGATGACACACACATTGACGTCACAAACACCAAGACACCTAGGCTCAGGACAAGCATCCTTAGATCACACAAACGCTTATCCTACCCGAGATTCGAACCCGCGACACATAGCACAACGTGTGTTTGGCGTGGTGAACTTAACCACTCTACTTTAACCCACCTATTCGGCCATCATCAGCCCATATTCGTCCACTGCTGGACATAGGCCTATCCAATTGCACACCATCAAGATCTGTCTTTGACGGCTCGCATTCAGCTCCTGCTATCCATCAATACGGTCAAATCTTGTTATCATTAACCAAGATTACTATTTTGACAATTCTTTCTAATCTCGTACTCTTCTAGAACATGCCTATACCTGTTACAGTGTACAGTGACCGACACAACATATCAACACGTGTGACATTACGGTCAGTCCGCGCTGACCGCACACGGACATCTATGGAGAGCACAATTGTAAACTTTTTGATAAGTTTTTATAAGGTACTGTGTGTAATTGTTTTGTTTTTTATAAATTTGTATGTAGAGAGTGCTTTACAATGTCTTTTTTCGTGTTAGGAGTATGATAAGGTTGAAAAAAAAGAGAAAATGATCTGAAAATCCGATTATTACCTTTTTTTTTTTTTAATGCGGATCACATACATTGTTCTGAACCCAAAGTAAGTTGCTATAGCACTTGTGTTATGGAATTCAGATACAACGAAGGTACCACAAACACCCAGACCTGAGACAATGTAGAAATGTGAATTTTTACATTGACCCGGCCGGGGATCGAACCCGGGACCTCAGAGCTAGCGACACCTTGAAACCGGTGCGTACGCCACTCGACCACGGAGGTCGTCAGTGTTATATTCTTGTGCCGCTAAGTCGCAGCTATTGAATGACTGGCCAATTTTTAGTTCAAAATTGTTTTCCTTTTCTTTATTTTTCAGTTATACTCAAGTTTGCGAGTCTAACTAAGAACTGAATGGTTTTTATTTCATTATTTAAGTGGGAATTGTTTTAACAGATGTGTAATAAATGCCACTTGAAAATTATCCATCGGTGTCAGTTTCAACTAATCATTCTGATGTTTCTAATCGGCACTAATACTTCTCTATAACACACATTTTGTTTTACAAGGGCTAGTAAGGCATGATGATCTTGAACTTTAATAAGTGTAGATACAACCAGAAATATCTTATAAGAAGACTGTCAACTATTATTGAAAACATGGTTTGTAGTCTGATTGGAAGAACATGCGGAGTTTAACTAAAATCATTTTTTTTTTATTCTAGTCAGATATAAATTACGTAAGGTACATGAACGACAGCACACAAATCTAAATAATGGACGTAACGTCTTTAACTAAGTGAATAAGACCCACAGCAATGAAAGTTCCGTACAAAAAGGCTGACTATTATATTTTTAAACAAAAAAACATGCAATCAACTCCCGATAAAGGCTAATGAGTCAAACTAGGCGTAAGTATGAGTATGGGGCTTAATTGCAGCTATTTAACGTTACAACAAAATCAACAAAAAAGGTGCATCAAGTTCGAAGTTTTGAGATAACAAACATTAAAAATACAGACGAATTGAGCAACTATTTCTAAATGAAGACAGACAAAAAAGTCTGACTATAAGTTACCCTAATCTATAGCTACTCGTATTTTATAAATATTCCTAAAAATCTCTGTAGAGTAAAATAAAACAAAAGAAATATTATATTGTCGTCTCCGTAGCACTTGTGTGCGGGGTCAGCGACCGGTCAATCAGGTGTAACTAGTCAGAAATCGGCGCCCTGTACGTTACATCACGCTGAAAACATGAAACTGGTGTTTGAAGATGTATGAAATATACTGAAAATCTCACGATTATGTGTTTAAAAGGTAATATTTTGACATTTAAGAAAATCTCATTCAGTATTAATATAAAATACTATTTACTAAAGACTTATTTTTAGTACGTTTTTACAAAGACAGAAGCTGTTTTGTTACCTTCCGTACCCAAACGGTCTCTCCGTCGGTCTGTCACCAGGCTGTATCTCATGAACCATTATAGCTAGACAATTGAATTTTTCACAGATGGTGTGTTACTTTCATCCTATTTGTTCGAAGCCCTAAGTTTGTGAGTCTGACAGGCTCTTGACCGCTTTTATTTAGAGTTCCGTTGGTACTTCTATAGGAATGTAAACCCTTACAAGATCACATTCTTATTCGTCTATAAGATTCTGAAAAATGCGTTTACTTTTCACTATCGTGGTCGCACAAAACCTTCATGGGTGTCTGGCTTTTTTAATCGATTAGTTTTTTTATTAAAATTCATCAGCACAAGGAATAATGTACAGTGCCAGTGCCATAGTTCATCATCCTACCATATCCCAACTATGTTGGGGTTCCAGTCTAACCGAATACAGCTAAGTAGGTACCATTGTTTTACAAGGATTGACTGCCTATCAGACCTCCTCGCACATTTAGCTGAGCAACACGATAGACCTTAGTAGTCTGGTGAGGCTTTCTAGCTTATGACTACGCGTAACGTTTGAAAAAGTTGTGCAAATAACTACCAGGACCCACAATATAACGTGCCTTCCGAAGCACGGAGGAAATCGTTGTAACATAGATGGTCGCGGTCCGACCGTACCAAGTGTAGCTTAACCTGTGATCAATTATCTATTGAGTAACTTAAGATCAACAAGAGATTGCTATTTGTGTGGCTGGGGCCTATTGCCTCAAAAGATAGTTATAAAATAGTACTTCAAATTCAAAACAGTGTTAAGAGATAGGCCTATGCGTTTTAAAATAACAATGTTGAAATTTTTGGATATGATTTGTTACTGTAGCCGCTACAAAAAATGATTTTTAGTTAACGGTTTATAAGGTTATAAATTTCACTTGACCATATTTTTTTCTTTCTTTGCCAGTTACACACATTCATCAAAAAATACATCTAACAATTACATTCTCTTATCAATACATATCTCTCACCAGCCACATAGCAACAAGACGTCACAACTAGACATCTAATTCCACCGAAATCTGTAGTCCATACCTAGAATTACACACAATGTCTTGAGTCGCCACCGGCGGGGTCAGTGACCGGGACACGACCACTGACCCACAGTCGCAACCATATCTACGTTATCCCGTAACGTAACAACGTAACAACGTAATACGTCTTTAGATACTAGTTTGTTTATATATTTATGTTATTAGGGAAAAAATATAGTGGTAGAACGTAATATATTCAATTATTTATCTATACTAATATATAAAGCTGAAGAGTTTGTTTGTTTGAACGCGCTAATCTCAGGAACTACAGGTTCAAAATGAAAAATTATTTTTGTATTGAATAGACCATTAATCGAGGAAGGTTTTAGGCTATATATCATCACACTGCGACTAATAGGAGCGAAGATATAATGGAAAATGTGGAAAAAACAGGGCAGATATAAATCATAACTTTTATCTTCTAACCACTCGGAAGAAGTCGCGGGCAACAGCTAGTTAAATATAAGTTACTGCTGTTATAATTAAGAATGCCGTAATAAAAAAATGGCGGTTTCAAGATAAACGCAATTTAAACAGTTTTAACGCAAGTAAGGCGTAAATCATTACATAAAAAACATACCTCGAGTGTTTTTTTAAAAAAAGCCGAAAATCTCAAAAATATTGATTAATGCATTCTTAGTTATGAAGGCAGAACAGCCTTATTTACATTTAGTACAATTAAAAACAGGAATAGCATAGTTTCTCATATACATGCCTATTATGGGTAAACACAGCATTTACAATGTAGGTGTACTAAGGTATTATTAATCTAAAATAGGTACGGTATAACGGGGTGAATAGAGTTTCAAGGGGTGAATAAAGAATAGTGTTTTTTAGGGGGTTGAATATTTTCTTAGACACAGTTACTTTATGAAATACTTGTGAATTTGCGTATAATCTTTATGTTTTGTCTAGTAAAACGTCCAAATTTTAATAAAAACTCTGTTTCTATCCACCCCAAAAACCCCTCTATTCACCCCGTTGTGGTATATTATACTGTAATTATTTATTATTAAAAAGTATGGAGTGTCTTGGCGGTTCTTGGCCATAGAACATGGAACATGGTTATGGAACCGGGCAACTAGATTACTGTAATGTTTTAACAGTGCTTGGAAAATGGTACGTTTGAAATAAAAACTCCTGGTTTTTAATTTTGAATTTTGTACAAATGTCTTAAAACTAAACCTTATATACAAATCACTATATTTTACACAGATTAATTAAAAAATCACTAATGTTTACGTAGAGATGAAGAGATATTACAATAAAGTCATCATATATTTTCCTTAATAGATTATTCAGCTAATAATCATTTTGCTCATGTGAGGACCTCAAGTACAAACCAAATGATAAATACGAACCACTTGGTACTTAATGGTCTAAGAAACTCTGATTAGTCATTTCTGAATCTTATTGGTATGCAGCCAAATTTGTAGAGCCTGTAACCCGATCCAAAGCGAACAAAATTTCTATCAAAAGATTGCTACAGACTTAAATTACCTTAATTAGTTAATAGTTGTGAAACAGATGCTGGCAACATTATAAATATTGGTAAACTACCACCATTTCTTAAGTTTCCTAAGATTCCAGAAGTAGAGAAGCGAGGGAGTGCAACTGCAAAAGTCTTGAAATATTTGATGTCAAAGAGAAATTTGATTAATAATATCACTTGTCGATGGAAAATAAATATAGTAAAATCTTGAAGGAGTACGCAACTCCTGCGTTTGTCTCGACATTTCTTCTCAGGGTAGTAAAAAAAACTAGTAAATTAAAAAATGTTCATAGATAGACCTGTTATCTTGGTTTGGTTCTATGTGGCTCAGAATTAAGAATCGCGGAAGGATATATGCTCTTAGAAATGGAAGAGTCTGGTAGGAAAGAAGGCCAGTAGCTGATGAAAACTAATAGATCGGGTTTTTGAGCAAGCAAATGGAACTTATGCTTATCATTGCGTACTATTTACCTATTTACTTTCCGTCAGGATGGTGGTCTTTGCCTACAAGTAAGATGCTTCCCCTCTGGTCATATTACAAGAGGAGCATCATTCTGTGGAGTCCGTGAGAACCTTAATTTAAGTTCCAAGATTGGATTCAAGAAATTAATCTGAAGACGAGAAATCTTAGTTATACACATTTGTAGAATATTTCGGCTTCCTCAGACTCTCGCGAAATTAAATTTTGTGCTATCTGAAGGATGGAGTAGAATGTTCACTGAAACAGCATGAACGTGGCTTGTTGTAAAGGAGGTTTCCTTGAAGGAGAACTAACTCTAATACTTATGATTTTTAACCTTACCTTTGATTGATTCATTTTATGTTTGGTGTGGTAAGAGTTTGTAAAAGACAGTTTATTCAGAAAAAAAAGTAAGACTTAACAGACAAATTATTGTTGGCCATTCGATTAATTAATTGACTTTATCTTTATAAAGGAATTTATGATTTGAACCTTTAAGCAGTGTTGAAGATATGACTAATTTCTATATTAAAGCTAATATCAGGTGATCATCTAAAAAGTATAAGAATGTTATTATGAGTCCTTAGTTTCCCTCTGCAAGGCAAATATTTATTTCCATGGTTTGTCCTGCTTTCCCTTTTTGGGTCAAGACTACTACTGCGGGCTTTAACATCCATTCTTCAACTTAGATAATTTTTCAGGGATATGTGATTTTAATTTCTAAAAAAATATAATCTAAATCCTCTCCAAAGCGTTAATAAAAAAACTAAAATAAGTCAACAAATATTTCTTCTTTTTCAAAATGACCTGTCAGCCTCTATAAATTTGGTTAGTCCAAACATATTATTTACTTCCTATCCTATAAACAGTTATGTTTATTTGAATATGTGCAATATTTTCTACATTTCTTATTGCTTCCAGTTAGAGTACTAAATCGCGTGTTAGATTTTGTAAGTAATCTACTCGACGATAGATGGCGCTGGCTTGGGATACCTAATGTTAGAAATTAAACCACTTTCTAAAAATTGTTTTATGTCCTTAAAACATCACTTTTTTGTAATAATTTATATTAATTGAAATAGAACTTAATGAGTTCTTAACTTAAATGTGTTCATGATAGTCGTCTAGTCAGTAACGACTGAAATATACTTAACGTTTAAACTAAATTTAACCGTTCTAAAAAAAGTATATTATTCTACATTAAATCTATTTGCGATATATTAAAACAGGCATTATTTCAAATAAGGTTAAGGCTAATAGATAACAGATGGCACTCTTGCGATAGTGTATATTCAAACTACACTCATTCCACATTTTTAGTTAGTCTACTCGCCAATAGATGTCAGTACCAGCCCTCTAAATTCTAATAAGATTTTGTGAAGGATTGACCTTAGTATTAGTAGTAATTACTACATTATAGACATGAATTCTATGTCACATGTAAATTTTGGGGCAAATACTTAGTTTGCTAACATTTTTTTAATTTTGTGCTTTTAATACCATCAAAATTTATCTAATCTTATAATACCATCTAAAAATCAAGATATGGTAAACACTGAAGTAAGATCCTCGAAGGCTCTGGTTGAAACTTATGTGTCCTTATTATATCACTCAAGCATTCTTTTGATGTAAAGGCAGAACAAAAATTATATCCAAACGACATACAATACCATAACCTCCTTCATCCCAACGCTGGGCATCTTATCCAATCCAATCTTCTTTTTTACTAGCTTCAACATTACTAAACAATAGCAAAAATTCTTGAATAAAATAATCATACGTTGCATATCTACATACGTCGAGTATTTTCATTTTTGAGTTTCATATAAAATCAAGAGTCCAGACATCATAAGAAACTGCAAAAGCAACATAGTTTAGTTTTCTCTGCTTTGAAACGTCCTTACTATAATAAAACTTAAAAAAAATATCGACACTAAATTCCTTACAAAATAAAATAAAAACCTCTGAAAAAATAACATAAAAATAATCTTACAAAAACATATCTTAACATTAGAACGAGCTTCACAACAAACCCATCATTTCAACCCTTACGATGACCGCTGTCCATTCTATTGTATTTTGTCCGTCTTCGGTCAAAAGTACCCCTTCTAATTTAAATGATAATACCAAGACTCCAACTTAAGAAATAAACAGGTTTATTTTCTCATGGATCGGTCAATCTTTAATGTTGCAAAATAAATTAATATTAAAACCGGTATTTTCGTTATTATTGTGCGAAATCTTCAATTCGCACTGTTTTGTGGAGATAAAATTACGGTTGGATTCGTTTCCGCTTTTTTGAAAATCTTTTTATGATTTATATGAGTCTTGATTTAAAACTCCGGTTGGGTCTGAAAGTTACTATGATAATGATAAATTAATGCATCTCTAAAATTATTTATCCTAGAAGTAAAGGTACTCTGGATAATACTACCTCGGCTAATAAGAAAAGACCAAACTGGTCCAACATACAGCTTCCTTAACGCATATTAGATATTAGTTTTATTTCAAAATTAATTCAAAAGTCAACCCCTAATGATTAATATAATAATTTAATAATTATCTAACTACTGCTTCAATGCACACACAACGTTAAATTCCATCGTACAAATTGTTTAAAATCTAGGAATTCATATTTTACTCAAACGTCTATAAAGAGAATCTCTCTTGTCTTTTTTTAACAAATTTAGTCAAGCCTAATTATCATAATTGATTGACAAAAGCTCATGACTTCGATTTAACCATCCGCACCCCTTTTTCCCACACTGACCGCTGTCCGGTCTCGACGACCCCTAACCCGTTTCTTAAGAAACGTCCATTTTTCAAACCGGTTTCCTTTCCCACTGGACAAGGGGTATCTTCGACCATAACTTATCATTGCAGGGTTAATTTCAGTATCGTCTTGGCAGTAGGAGTCTGAGCTTAGTCTCAAGATGTAGTCTTAAGATGACAGATCATCTTAAGATGTGCGAAAGAACAGTGCAAAATTTTTCATACCTCAGCTTGGTTCAGTAACATGTGATTTTTAAGAAACAATCTTCGACAAAGTCCAACTCTTGACAGCGCGTTTATTCTAAAATTGTAAGTGTTCAGCAATAAAAACAGTTCCGGTAATTCGTGCCAATACCAAAATTAAAATAAAAATGCGAAATTAAAAAAAAAAACAGAAATTCAGGAAAAGTCAGACTTTTTAAATATTATAATCACGATAGTTTCAGTTTTGTGTCCAAGAAAATCGAAGTGACAAGTGATACGTGTAAAATCAATCAATCAAATCTGCCTATATCCGCCCACAGGTGGGCCAAATAGGCCACTTCCAAGATATCGCCAAAGCACGCCGATGAAAACCAAATAATACCTGCAACGCCGAATCGAAAGCTAAGTATTTATATTTATTTAAACCTTATCATAATTTACTTTCTATTTGTCATTTACTCCATACTTACTGATTTCATAGAAACATGAATCGTAATCTAGGTATACCCAGATATTAAATTTAGCAACATCCTTAAAAATCTTGGTAAACGGACAATCACACAAAAATATGTCATTTTTGCATAACCTAATGCAGTAATTCGTTCTCAAAAAAACACAATATTATAGGTCTTGCTTTACTGAGAAGCCTAATATTTATAGTAAATTATTTGTGTAAGGCGTACACGTTAAATATAAGGCTTCTTAATAAAACATAATTTCAAAATGTAGCTGTGTCCAGCGGCACACAACTAAACGAAAATGGTGCTACAGGAACTTAACATCAGGATCAAAACTATCCTATATGTAAATTCATAATTTAGGTTACAAACTTGGTACTAAACGTCTAAATTTGCCCAATTTTTTCAGTGGTTTTGGCTTAAAAAAAGTAACACAAATCCATCCCTGAAAACAATTAATACATTTATAATATTAGTAGGCTTACTCTCCTCCATTTCTATTTACTAACACTTAATTTTATTTGGTCCATGCATTGCAATACAAAAACCTCTCCCAAATGACACCAAAACACTTTGTCTTCCATATTCCGTATTTACCTCGATAAAACGATTTTATTCAAGACCTCAAATAATTACAATCTCATATAAATAATATTAAATCTTTTTTATCTTTTACAACTAGCATGGGATCCTTTAAGTCTATCGATCCCAGAAAAAGATCTGTTACCGAAACTACAAGCTTTAAAATCTCTCTGTAAATCTCGGAAATACATAACACATCTTTAGATTATATTTATTTAATTAACAACATTAATAAACTTAATATTTACATGTTTATAAGTATATCAAGACAAAATGAACACCATACACAATTGTTTATTTTAAATTAAAATTTTTTTAATTTTTGAAAAAGTAAAACCGAAAACTGTACACTGCAAAAAGATAATTATGTCATATAAATAGAGTATCTTATCAAAATTAAAAAAAAAATTAGATGTTAAAAATCTCTTTTAAAAACCTACGTTTTTAAATGCCCTAAAAGTAAAAACTCGGTCGATAAGAAGTCACTCCATAATTTTCTAAACAATATCGGTCCAGTCGTCTTTTATGTTATCATCGGGTTTAAAGCATTCCTGAAAATTTTAGTCAGGTCTGCGGGAAGTGCCTCAAAATTAAGTTGCAAAAATCCAACCGGAACGGCAAACAAGAAAACAAGAACTGAGTGTTTAAAAACGTAGGAAATGAAATGAAATAATTTATTCTGTTGGTAGGATATATCATCACTTTTACATGTCTTCTTTTTTTTTGAGAACGCTGTAGTCGACATTTCCTATCTGACTACCCTGAGAAGAAATGTCGAAATAAACTCAGGGGTCACAGTCTCTTTTTTTTAAATGAAATACAAGGAAAATACAGTTTTACAATATATATAGGTAAACAAATATTCTATTTTTATCGCGTCATTTCCTCGTACGACACAATCTGCTGGGGACATAAATCCAGAGTCGCTCAGGAAAACGTAATGAAACGCCGCGCGTTTTCTCCTAGAGGCATCAGTCAATGCGCTCCACAAGAATATAGGCGTAAATGACTATTTTAGTAATGTTCAATTATATTAAAATACGTTTTTGGTTAATATTTGTTTTTGAAATATCTGACTAAGGATGTTAACGCACACTTATCGGACATAAAAAAGAAAAATTATTCGCGTAAATAGCCGGTTTTGTTTTATATTATTTTTTTAATAAATTTTTTTTTAAGTTATTGCAAAAATTTACTACAATAATTACTTTATCGGTAAAGACAGTGATTGATGCAATATTCTGTAAAACTAATATCTCTACCACAATCATCAATTCTATTTAAACACGGCTTCATTTATATTTCGTAGTTGTTTAGTTAAGATTATATACCCAGTTTTATCACCTTTCAAAACTTAAAGATTTCTTTTTGGACCTCATGTGATCCAAAAAGACCTTTAAATTAAACTAACCTATTCCTGAAAACAAAATCACAAACGAAATACTAGCAGCGTTTCACAAGTCTCATCAATTTCAAATTATTCTCACCGATTTTCCACATTTTGATAAAAAAAAAACATTTACCTCTTTACCAAGCTCCACCCATATAAGCCAAGAGCTACAGAAAACAAATTACGAATCATCTGCCTTCGGGAAGACGCCTCCCTGCAAATGACTCAGTTTGAAGTAAATTGGTACTCAGCCGCAACACCTTGCAAAATATCCGCTTTTCTACCTACTGTGGCGAAAGGAAAATAGGTTTTTTGAGACACTGTGTTAAGCAAGAAGCATTTTTCGGATAATGATATAGCGAATGCAAAAACGTCGGAATACAATACATAAGAATCGAATGTAGTTAAAATTGATTTTGATCAAAATTAATAGGTCATAGAGATATTAGATAGTTTTTAAGTTATAGATAAAATTATGTTCAATCGATATAGCAATCGATTGAACATAATCGTTTAAGTTTTAAGTTATCGCGGATGTTTTGAAGTTTTACTAGGCTTGATCTATGTTACAGTTCTTTTTGCTGTTTTTTTACAGCGTATTGCTACAATGCAATGGTGACGCCATTAATGTCACCATTGTAGCACCACGCTGTATAGGTACTTATTAACTAACCCAGCCAATGCTATTTTGTAAATCGGTTCATACATATCAACTAGGAATATAAATGCCTACGAATTCATTCTCAAATGTACCTGTTTATTTAATAAATTGATGAAAATCTATAAACTGTAAACAATGTAAATTGTAATACCCAAAAACTATTTTATGCATTAAATTAAGTCTCTACATTTCTCGAATGTGAATTTCTGACTATAACGTCTCTACATTCAGATAAAGATAATTATTATCTCCCTTATATTTCAAGCATTTGGGTCAAACCTTAAAATAGATTATAAAATTACAATATTGTCAAACAGAAAGTGACTGACGGATACCTTTAGGAAAAAGATAGTCTAGAACGATGTTCAGGCACAAGTCTGATTCAGGTTATTTAATACAAATATATTAAAATATAAAGATAACAAATTAAGGCGAAAACTCAATTTCGAAAAGGAAAAAGACTAAATTATTAAAGGGCTATACTTTTCATAGTGTAGTCAGGAAACATGTTTATTTTGGATGAGGTATGATTTGCATTTAAAATTTATATAACGAGCTATTTTTTTTTTGGGAAATCAATTCTCAGACATACTTAAAATTTTCCTTTGATGATAGTATATCTTATCCGATAAATGTTTTTGAAATAACGCAAAAGTAATAGAGCTGTCACAGTTAAATTTAGACAAAAGGTATCTTGAATTTATGTAGGCAAAAAATTACATTTCTGACTGCAATATCACAACCATGCGAATTTTGCAAATAATTATAGCAATATAGCTTGAGAAATTTAGTTTTCATTTGATATGACCACAGCCTTTAAGGCGACTTATTAATATTTTATAAATCTACCGGTATTCAAGTAGTACACACATCACTTGTTAATCCACTATCATTGTAATTCCTTAGCTAAGCTTAAGGCTCTCTTATGACACCGGGAACTTGTGCATATGACCACAAATGTCTTACACTTTTTGTTTTTTTATCTTTATATGTGTTTTTACAAAACGTCGCTCTTTCCCCACAAAAGACAAAAGAATCGTACAAACAGTTACATAAACCTGTTCCTAACTTAAATACCGGCATTTACATAAACATTGAACGTTAAGGCAGGCACCCACTAACTCACTGTCACCCAGCTACGTCTTACTATTTCTTGGGGGTCATTAGTAGAAACGACACCCATTTCGAGGCCCATTTAGATAAAACGTCAGAGATTTGAACGAAGATTCCCGGCCCCCTGGCCCCCGCAGCAACCCAGCGGGGCCGGCCCCCCCGCGAGTAATGAGTCGCGAAGATTTTCACTGGGGTGCAAATGTTTATATAGGGTGTGAATTTATGTTAGTTTCGCTGAGGTCTGATTTGAGAACGAAAAATATGGGCTAAGATGTTTTAGGTTGATTTGGGGTAATTAGAGCGGAATCATTGTTTTGCATGTACACGATACTTATAAAAATGTCTTACCTATTAACTTAAGATTAATGTTTTTAAGGTTCCTCTCCTGGGTATTTTTCTAAAATTGTTACAATTCTGATTAATTGTTAGAATGAACATAATAACTTAATAAATAATACGTAATATATTGTTTATCTTAAATGCAAAGGTCAGTTACTAAATAATTCATTAAATTTTAAATGCAATATAAAAATTCCAAGCTATCCATTCATATACTTAAAAAAAAGAGATATATATAATAAATATAAAATTTATTCAAGATTCCTCATTTAAAATACACATAATATTTAGTCAAACAACGACATCGAAAAAAAAAATCATTTTTTTTTATTTTTTCTTTCAACCCTAAAACGTCAGCCTGTATAACAAATTCGTGTACAGCGCAACTCGTTTACTTATCTTTACTCTCTTTGAGACGTCGGCAGCGGCGGGTTAACTCGGCGGGGTCGCTCGCGCCCCAACACTTTTATAATGCATTATTTAGCGTTGGAGGGTTGATTCTTGAGTTTTCGTGTTTTCAATGTAAGGAAAGTATATAGGAAAATAATTTGTATACCTTTTAAGGATGGTAATTAGCAGAAATTAAAATTAGTTGGTAATATTGAGATGGTATTAGGTACTTATTTCTTGAATACATTTGGGTGGAATAATTATAATTAAGTATGTGATCGATTTTGAAACATTTTTTTTAAATGATGTGCCATTTCGGGGCATGTCTACAATATCGATTAAGATTTTAACCACAAATAACGATTCGATAATAGGTACTATCTCAACACTAGATTTTGACAAAAACTACAAGAATAGGGCGGGACAGCAAAATTAAATTTAATATACTTAGTCCTAATGTACCTACAATCAATGTAATCTTACTAATAGTACTCGTATTTATAGTATAATATTTGCCTAGACAGCTACAGCGGTCAAAATTAAGACAAGACTTTGAGACATACCACCATGGTCATTTAAAAAACAGTATTTAATTAGTATCAGATAATCATCCCAAAGAAAACATCTGTTTCAATCAGTACTAGGTAACAAAACAACAAAAAGATACAACATCTTTTTTGAAAAAAACATAACAATTACAAAAAAGAATAGAACATACAATACGAAAACCAAACAAACCGCTATCGACCGTCGCGTTCAAAAACTATGTCCCTTTCCAAATTCGTTTAATAATACTTACACACACATTGAAATAGATCCCGCCCCGCTTCGCGCAAAAACCTCCCCGCGCCTTGGGGCAATTCTTCAAAGGGTGAAAAAATACCCCCAACCCATCCTTTCAACCCGCCTTAACCAATTCTTGGGTTGAAAAAAGGGGTGGATACTTAGCAACCAACTATGCAGGGGGATTGATTTTTGTTACCGGTTTTAGTTTGAATATAGAATGCGCGTTGGTTATTCGTAATTCGAATTTGATGGTTCGTTTTTTGTTGATAAACGATTTTTATTCAGTTTTTTTTTTCGGTACGTGTAATTTCTTTTTTGTTTTTGGCTTTGTGGTTTATTTTTTTTTTGCGATTGGTTGAATGTCAATCAGACACCTTAATACTATGATTATCTTTATAGCAATCAAGTTTCAACGCGCGCATTGCCTACTATTATATCAAATACTAAATTCTTTTAGATTTTTTCGTTAAATATTTTTATGAAAATGTTTCAAAATGGATCCTGATTGCTTACGGGTTCGGGACAAAGGATTTGTCAGCCGGCAGATGGCTGCATTATAACTTACTTGCACTACGAATTTGACTATCTGTGTCTTTGTTTCTGACTTTAAATTAAGACAAAGAAAACATTTTTTATGCTTATATAAAAGGGAATTAATAAAACCTCTTTTCGTTTCTTCTTATTGAATATAAGTTTATTTTTAGTAAAGTTTTTGACGTGTAGTAAATTGGTAATCTACTGAAATACTAAAACAATATTTTATGCAGTTAATTGCAGCGAATATAATGCCTAAAGCGCTTATTTATGGAAAGAAAAAATACAAATTATCTTGTATAATGATAATGATACATATTGTTTTTTGATAACTCCTTACCGACATCTCAAGTCGGTTTTACTGATATAGCACGTAATTTCATTAAAAAAGAAACATGTTCGATTTTGTATACATAGTAAACAGTTAGGTATTGATTACAGAATTAATATTGTTTTTTTAATCTATATCTATATCTATACTAATATTATAAAGAGGAAAGATTTGATTGTTTGTTTGTTTGTTTGACACGAATAATCTTCAAAACTACTGGACCGATTTGAAAAATTCTTTCACTATTAAGAAGCTACATTAGTCCCGCTGAACATGGCTATAATTTATTTTCAAAAATATTAGGGTTCTGTAAGAAACTTGCGATGTTGTATCCCAAGGTGTAAAATCGGAAACCTATTTCTGCGTACGCTGCTAAAACTATTGATAATAGAACAAAATGATGTACTACGGGATTGTAGATCTTTTTAATATCTATCTTCTAACCACGCGGACGAAGTCGCGGGCAACTGCTAGTCGATTCACATAATCGTAGATAAATGCAATCTGTCCATAACATATTATTTAAAGAATGCTGTCATTGCTTAAAAATGATACCGAAATATTTATATTTTTTACAATATTTGTCTGTTTATCTGTGCTCAATGAACTCAGTAACAGCTAACGATTTAATTGTTTCCCCTTACGTTTTGGTAAGCTTCACTTAATGTTTAGTGTTTAGTTCATCTCAATCGGTTCGTGAACCCCGTAGAAATTTACTTTAAAAGATATACCCCACAACACTGCCCAAAGTCACTTGTTTCAAAAACATAAGATCTTATTTTTATAAATAAGTTTTTTCTTTCTCTACCAGTATAAAGTGTAAAGTACCAGTGTTGTCCTAACACTGGGCCATGATGGACCCGAAAGTCTACCAAATGTTTATTTGATTCTATTTTATTGATAAAGTGTAACACAGAATCAGATCTTTCTATTAGGTACTGCTTAAGTGTATAATTACGCGTTTCATTTTATATAAATAGTTATGTATATTCTCAAAATTGCTCTTTGTTTCAAATGTAACCTACAGAAACCACAATAAATTTAATCTCACGTAGAGAATCTCATACAAAAAAGTTATAACCCATTCAAATCCGCACCCAACTTATCAACTATAAAACTCGAAAATTTCCGCAACGTTTTTCAACCTTTCAACGTAAAACAGTTTTTAGTAAAACCGACTATTAAATTTAACCCTTTTCTCGCTAAAAAGCTTATCCGAAAAAGCGTTGCACACATACGTAAAAAAGCGCACACTCGCGTAAAAATTTACTACTCGTAGTTACATACACAGACAAAAAACGTTAACTAGTCGTGTTTCCCCCGCGGCCCTGCCCCCCCCCTGCCTACCCCTCGCACCCCCCTCTCATATCCTTGCAGAAATTTTGTTTACTTCTCTCTCTTAGGAAGGAACTGACGCGATGTGGCGTTCCGGGAAACGTCTGCGTTCGAAATTGGAACGCTATTGGTTCCACGCCTTTTATTTTTCGATTGAGGATTAATCTGTTGTCGATTTCAATTGTTTTGTTGAATGATTGGTTTTTTCTTTTTTTTTAATTGGATTGATTGGAATTTGATCTTTTTTTGGCGCAGAATGTTTGGTAGCTAGTCGTAGATCGGTTTTTAATACGTAGATACACGTCGTCTTTTATACGTTGTATACAAAGTTAATAAGAACAAGAATTTCACATACCTATACTTTAGAAAATTCATTTTAGACCAACTATTGCATTATATTTCTCACAATATACCTACCACCCCATTACGCTATAACATAATAGAATCCTACATAACCAATTTCCAGTTCCTTATTCTCAAGACAAACATCTTCCTCCATTTTTTCTAACAAACCTCGCAAGTCAATTTAACGTTCGTTCGCTGACAGCGAGCTAGAGGCAGGGGGGGGGGAGCGCGGGCGGGAGGGGGGCGTGATATGAAAACTCGTGCCTCGAATACGGAACGCGCTCAATTCAAACTTGAATTTAAACGTGGAACGGCGCGTTCCAAGTTTCCAAATTTGGAAATTAAAGCGACTTGGCGAGAATTAAATACAATATGGCGGAGTTTGTTAATTGAAGTAAACGAAAAACTTTATTCTTTTAGGCTTTTGTGATTATTTTGATTCTTTTTTAGGTATTCTTCTTAGTTTTAAAGCAAAAATCCACGCGTAGTCGATAAATTCACATAAAAATGATTAAAAAAAAAGTAATGACAGGATCCGCCCGCCAAATCGCATGAAAAAAAAAACATTACTAACGTTTTTCTGGAATAGTTATAGATATTTATAAAGTAAATTTCAACCTTAAATAACGGTCTTTATGATCCAAACCACGATCGAAAATTAACCATGCTATAATCACATCACCGTCATCTTAAATCTATTTAAAAGAGCACAAATTCGCTCTCCAAAATTTCCCAAAAGAGAATAAAAAAAATATCAAAAGAAATACCTATACAACGAAACTTAATAAACAAGGAACTCGTTTAAAAACACGAGCCATTCAAAATTTAATAAAGCCTTGCAACCAAACGCATATGCCCCTTCATTACGCACGTAAGTAACAATATTTCTTAAGGGGCACACCTGGCCCGAAATTTTCATGTACAAACTTGCTTGTAATTAACAAAATACATTCAGAACTTGTAACTAGATTTAAATAGTAACGCTACTGGTGTTGTAGGGAAGGGCACGCGAGTATTCAATTTATCGATAATTGTAATAAGTTGGGTAATATAACATTTTGGTGTCAGTTTAGTACGTACTACGTAAACAGCATAATTATAACAGGGTAATATTTATTTTAGGCGTAATATCGTTTTATTTGAGTACACCTTTGCTTGGAGTTCTATCTGTTTATTTAAATCTATACTAATATATAAAGCTGAAGAGTTTGTTTGTTTGTTTGAACGCGCTAATCTCAGAAACTGCTGGTCCAAATTGAAAAATTATTTTTGTGTTGAATAGACCATTCTTCGAGGAAGGCTTTAGGCTATAAACTATCACGCTACGACTTATAATAGCGAAGATACAATGGAAAATGTGAAAAAAAACAGGGCAGGTACAAACCATAACTTATATCTTCTACCCACGTGGACGAAGTCGCGGACAACAGCTAGTTATAGATACAATTGAAATTATTTAGGTTTCAGTATTCTCGTAGTACAGTTTGCGTAACAGCACTCTTATAGTGTATTTTAGGTTGTTTCGATATATCCCTCTTTATGTAGATATATTAATGCTAAAAATAAAGCGAACAATAATTATACTTATCATCTATAAATCTATACGAATGTATATAAAATGGAAGTGTCAGTTTATAATATTTAACAGTCTGTTTTGGCTACACACGTATATAAGTCATTTAAAATTTTTGTCCGACTGTTTACCCGGACCTATGTTGACGAGACTTTTATTGGCAGGTAGCGGCCGGCATAACTAGTAATTTAGGCTACTTTTGTTTATAGAATATTCTTTCATTTAAGAAACTCGAAACTCGTTACTGATAGTTTTTAATAAAAACTTGACTAACATGATCTAGTTTACAAATTCTAAGAAGTTTAATGCACCAATTAGATCGGAGTCATTCTAGATGTTACAAATACCATATCGATACTTTTATTAATTCACACATAGCAACATAATTGTTCAGTCATTTTTCAACTGCCGATACTCAAGTATCGTGTGGTTTATCGATAACCCCCTTTTCTCATCACTAACTCCATACAAAGAGACACTAAGAAATTATGTATTCCCCTTAGCGTAGTTCGGCTCAACTTTATTGAATTTGTTCCGAGGCGTTCGCAGTCGGGACTCGAATGCAGTACTTTTGTCAGGTGCTCGTGATTTGAATGTTGCGACTATTTTACTTTATTAAGCGTCTGAATTAAATTAGGATTACTTTAATTGTTAAAAAAAATCCTAACGAATAAAACTCTATCGATAAAATACTTAATTATTTTGTTTTATTTGAAACTTATAGGAAATAATATAATACTACCATTGTTTCTCTGATGAACACAGGCCTCTTTCCATGTAGGAAAGTGAATAACTACCACGCCAGCTCACTAATGGTTTGCGATGGCATATTGCATTATTCAGAAACCAAGTTTTCTCACGACGGTTTTCTTTGTCGTGTGTGGATGGCGTGTTTTTGTAAGAACCAGAGTCCTTATTCTTAATCCTATAATTTTTACTTTTTGTTAATAAATATAGGAAATCAATAATTTTATTTTAAACATAATTTTATTTCATAAGAAAAACATACTTTACTTACTCTTAAAATATCTGACTTTTACCTCTTTTCGTGTCGATAGTTTTAATACATTTGAAGCAGCAATATACTACAAAAAAAACAGCATCACTCCCTCCCTAAAAATCAATTCATAAATACAACAAAACGATACAATTAAATAGAAAATTCAAAGGCGAAGCAATTACAGTATCTCGTAATTTATAACCCGCACCAAGAAAGCGCTTATCGTAATAGTGAACTGGGGGTCTACTACCACCTTCGAAGTTAAATCATTACATTAGTGTGAGAGAGACAGCGTTACGCTACGAAGAACGGCATCTCTTTCTCACAATCGTCATAATATTAATTTAAGACGTGTTGGTACGTCTTCTGTAGAAATTCTCATAGATACTTATATGCGTGGGTAGTATAAAATTACAGCTAGGAAATAGGCCATTATTTGTAGTTTACACACAATTATTCTGGAATATCAGAATTCATTTGTTTTGTATTTCGATTTTACGTGTGCGCAATTGTGTTGGTTGTTGATTAAGTTCATAAAAATCTTAATTAATATGTGTGGTAATTTATAAGGGACAGGGTTGAAATTTTAAAAATAGTCATGTTTATTGATGGATTTATTTAAGCATTGATTCTCAACAATTGAATATTTATATCTACAGCGAAACTAAATAATTGTTCCGTATAAAAGTTACAGTATTTAACATTAATATAATCGAAACTGAACTTAAAAACTTAACATTAATGCTGAATCCGGTTAGACTGGAAGCTGACCCTAACATAGTTACTATTTGTCATTAATTTGTTAATAAAACATTTAAATTAATGATAGGTATACGGAATCACGGCAGGGAAAAGTCCTCCCTTCCCTGGCTCCCTTCCTTATGGCTAAAAGCGGCCCCTCTGCGAAAGAAAATACAAAATATGAAATCATCACCATCAAAACATCCCATGAAACAAAAGCACAAATTACGAAACAAGCCATCTAAAAAGTAAACACTCTAGAATACTTGACACGTACGTAAAAGATCCTATAAAAAAGTTAATTTATTTTTTCACGCTAAAATCAATACCGCCCCATTTATTTGGCACTATCAAACAGGGTCCAGTCCGCAAAATATAAATTGGCCTTCATATATTTTAGAGGGGCACAAAAGTGTTTTGAAAAGTAGTTCCCTGCCGTCCTTAATTCCTTTAGTTTTACTGCTTTTTGGATGGTTTTTAGACCTCCGGTGTTACTACGAGTGCGTGATCGATTTTGAAAACTCACTTTGGTATTTTCGCATTGTAGAAATATTCATTCTCCTGATTGTTATAATTTCGGAAAATAAAAAATTACAGTTTTAGAAAAGTTTTCTTTTTTTAGGTTTTAAGGTACTTTTTTATTTAATTTTTTCTTTGTAAATCCGATATTTGGAACAGGTAGCTCTTATCTCGTTCTAAAGTATAATCTTCATTTATTTTTTCATCCTTTCATTGGACTAAAACTAACCATAACTTGAAGCAGATTTAGTAAAAAATTTAGTCATTACAAAATCTCAATACTGGCTTCCCGTTCTAAATATCCACGATTATATAAGTAAACATTTCTTCTTTCATTATCATAGTTCATGTATATTCAATAGTATATTGTCATTAACCCTGCTACTACGTTTCTGTTTCTCCAATAAGGACTAAACGCAAGCGCAGTAGTAAACAATAGCAGTTGTCAATTAAGAACCCTAAAAACGCTGTTATGAAGACAATGAAGAAAAATAAAATATAATTTCAAAACCATGAAAAAAAATCCATGACCATTTTAGGGTTGTGTTTGAAAATCCCATCAGCCTGATTAGAATAAAATTGCAACTCGAAAAAAATACTCTTCAATTTTTTCATTTCAGCGTTTTGCATTCAAATCTTTTTGTATGAACTTTTATAAATAGCGAAATGTTTGCGATCGGGAAATATTGAAAAGGCTTTCATTTGCCCTCGTTTGATAGATATTGGAATATCGTTGGAAACTTCCATTGAAATTTTTTTTGTAATTAGTTAGTATAGTTCACTCAATATTTTTAGAAAAGGACGTGTAAAGGAGTTACAATTTATTTGTAAATTTATAATGTGTATAAAAAAAACTTCGGTACTTAGTACTTTGAGCATGAAATGCAAAACAAATTCAAAGTTTTAATTATAAATTAAACAAAAACAAAACAGCTTCTAAAGTTGTAATTTATGAAAACTGAAAGTTTAAATATTTCAATACAAAATTTAGAATATGAAATAGATTAGGATATACTTAATTAAAAATAAAGAGAATTTAGTTGTAAGATGATGTAAAAAAACTATAAAAATAAACAAAAAGTGAGACACGATATTATAATATATTTATTTCAAAATGACTAGAATTATTTCCGTATAGAATGACATATTGAATACGTAAGAAAAGTATCGCCTTAAGCGTTTTGATACTATTCCAATCTGTGATTTTAACCAACTACCAAAAAGGAACATATCAAATCCAAACTCACTCACGAACGCACTTAAAGACAAAGCGATAAACATTCGAGTACTCATAGTAGTCACCAAGGGGGTTATTTTATAAGGGTCTGTTTGGTTAGGCCGACCTTTTTTAACCTCGGCCCCAGATAGTTTTAGTTCGGGGCACTGTAAAATTTTGAGAATTACGTTGGAAAAGTTAATACGAAAAGGGTAGTGTTTTTCAATCCTCTATTAGTTTGGTGAGTATTCTGTTATTGCGTTTGTTTGTTTGTGTGTGTGCTAGTTATGTTATGTAAGGAAATTGCTTTTACTAAATTGGTGGGATTGGTTTATGTTTGTTTTAGAAATTATAAATGGCTGAAAATTTTTGATCGTTAATTTTTGTTGGCATCGTGTTTTTTTTTTGTGTTATAACGCCGATTAATTGCTTTTAATTCTAAAAAAATATAATGTTCAATTAACAAATCACGGATATATTATAAAATGGATTTCAATATTTTTTTCGAAAATATTGCTGACTACCTTCTTATGTCTTTTGGAAATTCGTAAATTACTAAATTCTATTTGCTAGCGTTAATGCCGAAGCCATAAAAATATATTAAAGACGGTATATTGACCTTACAAAACCTCGTTTCTTTTGTGTATATAACAAAACACATACTAACACAAACACCCTTACAATACTTCAAAAACAAAACACCCACTATAATCTTGACTAGAAAACTAAGATTACAAGCGAAAATTAATTAACCTAGCCGCAAAATGAAGTTGAAAAATTGATTAAAGCCCCTCCGACCGCAGTAGTGGGGGCTGCCCCCACGGAACAGTCAAAGTTTCGCGGGGGGCGCCGGGCCCCCGAAGCGGGGGGAAAAATGAACCACCACGAAGACGGATCGAGCAAGTTTAAATTTAGAATTTCGAGAATTGTCGGGTTTCTTTCGATTAGAATTTTAGGAGGTTTTGTTTTAGGTATTTTATGATTTTATTTATTTATTTATTTGTAATGGAAAACCAACAGCTACAATAAAATGAATATGAAACAATATTAACTTACATACAGCCAATAACAGGTTTTCACTAATAGCGATAAAATAGTTAAAAGATATTTAGCAAACTCATCATTACACAGTATTTCCAAATAAAAGAAACAAACTGCTTATGGTATGGAAAAGAACTTGAGATTAAGCTGCCTTCTTACCGAATCACATTTTGTATTAAATGGGTCAAACGATAGATCTTTGCATAGTTTATTGAAATCATTACTTGCTCGCACAATATAAGAATTTATTTTTTTGTGTATTATTTTTATTTCTTCGGTTGGTTGTTTCGTGATTGCAGCCTTTATCATTGCGTGTATTTTTATTTAGTAGATACTTAACATGGTTATAGCACGGTAAAGCGGAAAAGTAAGCGCTCAAAACGAAATAAAACGTTGCTTCGTCACAATAAAAATAGACATGAGTTTTATTCTTCTGTCTAGTATTTCCTGAGCCAGGTTGGAATCGACTTTTAGTTTAATTGAATTTGGCTGATTACATAAAACCTACCTACCGGTTCACTGATACGTATTTTTTGGAAATAATGTGATACTGATACTTTTCGTTTACATTTCAAAAAATAGACTTTTTTTTAAAAGAATCACATTCATTAATTTAACAATGAAATTAAATATTTGTTTTACTTAATACCCTTAAGCTTATTACCAATTCTTTATTTTTCATAATTTACTATTTACCAAAGCAAGCACTTATAAAAAAATACCAAAAACATACATATTTTGAGTAGTTTCATGCAACAGTTTATATGAAGAAAACTATTATACTTGTGGTGGGTTAAGTGTTATCCTCTGTCTCACCTTCCGTGGGGTTCGAACGTGTGACCCATAAGTAATGTAGCCGAGCATGTGATAATTGTGCCGTTGCGGTGATCTTATACCCAATGGTATGACAACAATTTGTCAGTGACCTTTAACGATTCAAAATAATGAAAATTTGAAAACTTTGTATAATTTTGATACTTGTTTTGTGTTGAAATTATGTTTTTTTTTTGTATCCGTCTTGTTCAAAACGTCACGTCTCCTAAACTTTAAAGCAGTTTCTTTTTTTTTTTTTTTTTCCAGTAAAAAGCAAATATACCTGTCTAATATTTATTTTGTTATCTCAGTGAGGGGAAAATTTTAACTTTTAAATTTAGAAGAAGTAATTCGCACTAACTAGTTATTCATCGATATAATTTATATAACTATACTTTGGACCTTTTAACTTCCTACTAAAAAACCTTAAATAATATTTAATGAAAGAACATTTTCTTTGCCCATCTCTAAATTATGAGTACACTCGCTCACAAAACTTGTACCAATTAAATATTTTAAATATGCAAATAACAAAAATGTTTTTTTTTTTTACATTTTAACATGGCAATATTGGAAAAGTATAATAAGAGACCGTATCGTATAATCTAAACATTATTTTTTACTATATTTTGAATTTCAAACAAAAAAAAAACTATACCACCCAAATTTCAACAAAGTTTGTCTTTGTTATACATTCTGTAACCCCAAGCCTTGTGTTATGACAATATTATGCAGACGTCAAACTTCATTTGAATTCGGCAAAGCAAGATGGCGTGTCGCTGGATTACAGCATCAATGCGGCCAAATTGAAATCTGGTACAATGTGTACGACTTAATTGTTTTTATTTACGTAATTTTAATAAAAGTTTAAGTCAGTAAAAAATTTTAGTATTTTTTGGGAGGACTGAAAATGTAGCTGCCATGTATTTGGATGACGCAAAGTTAGGTTCTAAATTTAGGTGTTTTTTTTTTAACAGTTTTGGGGGAGAAAAATGATTTTGTATTTGATTTAACTTTAGTTTTATTTGAACTGCATTGATAAACTGTTTGGATTATACAGATAGGCAAAAAAAAACCGATTCCGATTTCGTTTCGTCAAAACACAATTCTTACCTATTAGAACGAAAACTAAACCTACAAAATTAGACATAAGCAAAATCAAGTTTCACTCTAACAAAAAAAAAGATATCCGCCATTTTCTTTTACCTGCCAGTAGGTACAGTCTAGTACAAAGACAAACACCAAGTTTGAGAAGTAGCGACTAGAGAGGCGCTCAGGAAACTCTTGAAACAAAGGAAGGTAATTGAAAATTCTATCAAAACTTGCCACGAACGAAGCCAACGACGCTAGTTGGTGCCGAGTTATAGAGATGGGACATGGAAATAGTTTATGGTTCCGTGTACTTTATGTAGGTATGTTATGTTTTTTTGGCTAGGTATATGTATTTAGAAATTGTTTAATACGACTTAATTTTATATTGTGTTATTGTTTTGGAAGATACCTGTTTTCATTGGTCGATGAACATTTGTGCATGGTTTCGACTAAGAAGCCTATAAAAAAGTGTCTTTAACTATGATATTTAAAAATAATTTTGCCGTCAATATTTATTAGATTTGACGTCTATTTAAAACACTTTTTAGCTCTTAATACACAACAAATTCACTTTTACAACCAGTTTTTAACAGCTACCAGATTTACATAGTTCCTCTTTGCGTAGTACATTCGCATTTATGCTATAGGTAATTCAAGATTGTTAGAAACAAAAATTCAATTGAAAAAAACTATAATTTCACATATTTTCCAAAACGTGTCCCATCACTAATCAAATGAACGAAACGTTCTAAAGTTGAGTTCCGTCTTGTGTGTTGTTTGACAATCAAAAGTTGATGCCACTATTATTTAGCAAACATCTTATTCTAACTTAGACAAAGACATTAATTAGACTGATTAATAATTGTTTTATCTTAATAAGACATTGGTATAATATTTATAGACTGTGAATTTAACGGTTTTTATTGCGATACCTATGGCCGGCAGCGTCTTATTGAATTTAATGTACTTTTTAGAAATAATTATTATAACTTCTTGTTTCGGAAGCAAAACAAAAATCTCCTGCACCTGATATCATAATTTGTGTCTAGTAATTACCGTACTGTAGAGCTAATTGGTCACAAACTTATCTTTAAATAATTGATAACTATCTCCAATTTTAATCTTAACATGATATCTCGACTCCTATTCGTATCGCTCTCATTATGTCATGCTATCTTTCTTTCCGTGTAAGTTGAAAATTAAGATAGTCATTAAGTAAAGTTTTATTCTTTGATCATAATTGTAATATCTTGGATGGACAGGTCGATTACCATCATCATATCTTCAGGCAGGTAGTGTATATCTTCCTATAGTCGCAAAATCTAAATAAATTTATTTTCGAATAAGTACTGAACCAAAGAAAAGTGTTTGCTAAAAGATATACATTGTGATTTTGAACCTATTCACAATTATTTTGAATTAGGATTCGTTTTTAAATAAGAATAACCCCCAACAGTTTAAAAAAAACTTCTCACCAATCTCTCTTTCAAACTGATTCTAAACTTTCTCAAATTCAGTTTTTTTCTTTTTAGAAATCTTAGAATAACCTCAAAAGCTACACATGGGTACATAACAAGAGGTTTATTGTGTATATAAAACATTGTGATTGCCTTTGACAGTGCGCCCCGCGACTGCCAAGTTTTAATAGAAATTTAAATTAGCTAGCTCGTTTCAAACGCTTGTATTGCGAGCACAGACGTATTAATATTATATTTATTATATACAGATCGGTTCTCTGTGTATTATGCTGATTCGTTATTGGATTAAGAGTTTTTGATGCTGTTAAGGAATTTGGTGTAACAAGTGACTTATGTGTGACTCAAGCTCAAAAAATAGACAAATATTTTATTTTGCTTCGACGTAGTCACTTTTAATTGTTTTCCTTCAATACTTGTAGGATGAAGGGGAAAAGAGAGAGGCAAGCATCCGTTTAAGCCGTTTATTGAGTAGAAGTAAAAAAAAAAGAATTTTTTCTTAGACAATCACACAGAAAACACCACAGTCTCGTGTCATATCTTCGTTTCATCGATCTTTTAGAAAAGTCTCGAATCCGGAAGTTATTTTCCTTCGTTCGTTTTTAAATCAAAAAACAAAAATTAAACATATTGTATTTAGAAAAATATAAGTAAGTGATGCCAGAAGTGTTTTTCAATCCTACATGATTATAATTATCATTCCTTAACCTACTAGATACTGATGTTGACTTTAGCTACATAAAAAGGGTTAGGTTTTTTTCGTGCCGGTCATCACGAATAGAAAACATTAAGCTAATACTTTTATTTTGTAAATTAGTTATTCAAAGAGATTAAGACAATAATAAAAAGAGTCTAACCTAAGTATAAAGTCCTTAATACAGGTATAAGACAAGTTAGGTCAGCTTAATAAGAGACCTAGGCACTAAATTGGTTTCGCGATGCAAATTTTAATCTAAATTGAATTTTAGCAAACTTTGAAGTTAAGTATATCGATTAAGGCTCGCGACGATCCCAACTAATGTACAGTCACTCACAAAAGTTAAAGACAATATAAAAGTTTTCGTTTAGTTAATCAAAATGGTAGCATTACTAATCTAAGTTAATCTAAATATAAAGCGTTATGTGTTCAATTCGTAGATATGTACCCAAAATTTTTGACTAAAATTCGATTTTAGCACACTTAACAATATATCGTCAAATATGTTTTAATAATTGGAAGTATGTCTTGAATAAAATATTATCAAAACAACGTTTATTATTTTACGTATTTATATGTTTTTCACTGCAACTACGAATTTATGTCAATTACAGTTAATTATATAAACACTTTATTTCAAAGTTTCAAAATTTTCATGACCCATAATCTATTCTGTACAAGACTTCTGACCCCGACTGTACCTTCGCCAAGTTTTAATGAGTTTTCTTAAAGTAAATACGTGCAAATACTTGAAAAGTTAACCTTAATTTAAATATACATGTAAAAGAAAATACTTGGAAATTTTAAATTATATGTTGGTATATAACTTTCATTTATATATACAACACAAGTATAAACATTAAACATAGTAAATTTAATACGTTTTCTTTATTACTTTAATAATTAGAAAGGTAATTTCTGCTGGTATTAACTTTTAACGTTTTTAATTAGCAAATGTAAAAACAAAACATAAAAGTTTACGTTTCACGTTGGAGAATTATATCCAAATTTAAAATTGGTTAATATGAAAAAAAAATCTTAACTCCATAACAGAAAGCCTTGGCATGTTTAGGCACCTACAAGTAACCTTGGCTTTAACCCGAGAAAAGGCAACAACAAAAAAACAAAAGCAAAAAGACTTTTAACCCTCCACCGCCCGCGTATATTTAATAAATAACGTATACAGACGCAAGTCGCACAAACACAGTAAATGCCGCGGCACCGCTCGCACTTATAACTCTTAGCCCGCCTTACCCCCACCCCGGCACAAGACGCGGAATATTTACATAAATTTACAAATTTCGCGGCGAAATAAAATTTCATAGGGCTGTCACTCTTATTATATGAAAAAAATATAAAAATTTTTGACTGAGTAAACATCTTTACCATTTAGCCAAAGTTATATGTTATTCTATATCCCCTTATGTAACTACAAAAAAAAAAACGACCTGGAAAAATATTATACAAAATAAAATACATTTACAAACCAGACCCGATATTTCAACCAACCAAATGAAACCAAATACCATCATAAATAAAACTAGTGAAGTAGTGATGATATATTGATGAGAAAAAACAACACAAAAACCTAGATTTTCTGAAAAGACCATGTCAAATCGAAGAACTACAAAATACTAACCTCTTTTGAAAGCGAGCCAAAAAAATAAGTCCCGCAAAAAAAACATTAAAAATAAAATTTGATTCGTTCTCTTTTTACGTTCAACCCTAATGCTAGAGCATAGTTGGCGGGTCGCCCCCCAGGTAGTCGGGGAGCCAGGGGTGGCGTCGTTTTTCATGTTTAATTTTAACTTTGCAAAACCGGCGTTTTAATAAACGTTGGTCGTCTTTCGTTCAGAATTTTATGCTCTAACAGCGAACCTTTTGCGTTTCAAACGAGAAATTCATTTTAATGCTACGCTGGAGACGCGAAGTTTTATTGTGTATAAATTAGTTTCATTTCTCTCGAGCAAAAATTGTCTTTTTGTTATGTTATTCTGAGCGGTCCGCTGTTTTCGTGTTGGCATTTTGTTTTACGTTTTTCGTGTTGGTTTTAACGGGTTTTTGGAGTACTTATGTTTATATTTAATAGGTAGTGCATTTCTGCACAGGTTTATAAAAATACATTTTAGTACTAATGACAACATTTATTTATGCAAATTCTATGTACTGATTTTAAGAACATGACATTTATTTTATTGTGTGTTAAATAATAAATAAATACGTTGTCGACAAATAACAAAGCGTACAATTTTCCATAGCTCACAAACCGAGCCTTTCACTAATCATCTTCGTTCACCAAAACCTTACCGAGATTACAATTAAAATAACTAAATACATTAATACTACAGCCTAAGTAGCTAAGCGGCGCAGTAAAACAAGGAACGGAATATTAAAACCGGAGGCACCAACGAAAGCCATTAAAATGCGTAATTGCTGGATTAAAGCACCCAAGATTCCTCTATTTGCCTCTCAAATCGAGTACAAACTACCATACCTTCACCGAGCACAGTCTAAAAAAATGCAACACATTTTTTAACCTACTGTCATATGTTTAATAAAATACAATAGAATTATTCTACTCTGTGTCGTGTCCAAGATGGCGGGTGTACCTAATTTGAACTTCGATTCCCGCCAACGTGCCGTACATACGTCATGAGCGCGGTCTCAAGATTAGGCGATTTACATTGGCTTTTTCGTATTTCGAACGCACGATGTTGGCTGAAGCGTTTTATGCCTTTGCGGCCTCGAATATAAATGGATTTGAATACTGTTGGTAATTTAAATGTGGAACGTGGCGATTTCTTTTTAATTACGGCTTGGAATGAATTAGTTTTGGTTTTTCAAGGGTTGGTTTTGAGGTTATGTTGGGCATACTAATTTATTATTTTGATACTGCATTATTTCTTTGGTTATATTAGGTATATTATTAATTATCAAATTACCTAGAAAATTAGAACGTAAAACTTCTATTAAATTCGAATTCAGTTTTTTTTAAGAAACTAGACCTTTCCACAAAAATCAATAACAGCTTAATAACCTCATATATTTTAACAAGAAAAAAAATCCTTAACACAAGAAAAAACAAAACGAAAAGCGAAAAACGACGCAGTAAAAACCTTAGTATAACATTCATACAGGGAGGCAAAAACTTTAGCACCCCGCGGGGCGGAGAAACACCCCCACAACACATCTATAAATCTATATGACGTCATTAAGAAAACGGAGACCGATCTCCTTGCGTATACCCGTCTTATTCACACTCATGCAAAACGAACGCGAGAAAGAGATAGATAATGTCTTAGGGCAAAGCAGTGTACGCTCATGCCCTCTCCCTCACTGCCTTACAATGGTGAAAAGACGGTGAAAATTAAATAATACTTTGTCGTTTAAATTGAAAAGGGGGGATGGTGGGTAGTTTGGAAAATTTTGAGGGGTTAGAGGTAAAAAGGTATTGATTTTAGCAGATTAGTTGTCTATTGTCGGAGTTTATTTTGCGGTCGTTGGTATTATCTTGAGTTTCAATACTTTAAGATCGAGATTTGTGAGAAAGTTTCGAATTCATTGTTTTGAAGGTATTTCTGTTCGGTTTGGGAGAGGTTTTTTGTTTCGGTATTTGATATTGAAATTTTGATGCAAATTAGAGCAAGAAAACTATAGAATTAAGCCTTTGTTTGTAGACTTGACAGATTATTATAACTTAGTATATTCAGCTAGGATAGAGTCTGATCTTAAATTTGGTCGAAATTTGTCATGGATTACGATTCATAATGTATTTATTATATTTTATGACTTAAATTAAATATGTATGAAGCAAAGAAACTTATGTTTGTATTCTTTGTATGATTGTATGTTTTTTTTAGTATTTATTTTACATCCTTTATTTATTTAATAACTGTTTCACTGTAAAAGATAACCTAAAACCTTAGTTTATACTTCTTTTTTATATTGATATTTTTTTCTTTTATTTTCTATAGTAGGGCTTTAAATCCTTTCCTAGATACTTATTTTAGTATTTCTTTTACAGGACCCCTCAGAATACAAGCATGGGAAGACGAAGACACAGAAGAAGCAATAGATTTGACCTCAAAATGTCACCATTTGAGGTTTCATTGAAGACCCCATCTTAGGATTATGTTATCGCCATAATGTTCACAGTTTGGCCAACATACGAAAACTTGTGTTAACAAAATGTTTAATTATAGTAACTTATAGTATTGTTTTATTCATGACAATATAATGCGGAAAGTCGTTGAATATTGTTGTATATGTATAGAATGTGATTTTTTTTTTGTTTTTATATAAAATTACACTACAAGTAATTTGGAAAGCCTCGGTGTTATTTGAACCAGACATTTTGTTTTAATATAAAAATATCTATAGAAACTTATTATAAGAGAATTAAATGGTGTTTTCTATAATCTCCAAGCCGAAATAACTATATAATAGGGGTGATGACTGGGTGTAAAAATGTATTTAGTCCTTAAGATAGATAATAAAATTTAAACAAATATTAGACACGTATTTTTGAATTATCTGAACAAAAAACTTTTACACATGCTTTACAGTTATTATTTCGTGAAATTTATACACAATCGTGACGTCACGCGTAAGTTCTATGAACTACGATGACCATGTCACGATTTGACCATTTTTGGACAAAATAAAAAAATACGTGTCTATTTTTATTCATTAAACTACAAGACGGACACTGAAAATTGCATCATCCCTATTATAATATTGTTTAGTACTGTATTTACCTTCTTAAACTTCTTAAAAACTAGTGTGTTATATGTATATTGAAGCCTCTTTTATTTATTTATTTGTATCAAGCGCTTCACACACAGCAGCTATAATGCATATTTTTACATTTTCGAATCTTAATGTACAGAGCGATACGAAAATATACATATATATTTTGATACATCTTAAACATCTTAATATATCTCAATACATCTCAATTCATTTCCGTATATCTCTCTTCGAAAAGGATGTTCAAAAATATAGAAAACATTAAATTACCTGTTGTGTGTGTGATGCATTAACATAATTTCAAATAACACCGAGGTTCATACATGAATACAATAGCTATACAAAAAAAAACCATTCAAATATATTTTAGCACCGACTGAAACTCATCAAACCTGAAATGTAAAGCACACACATAAAATGCAAACGAAAATAAATTTCAAAATTGCAAAACTAAAAATGCATACTTTAATAATTTAGTTTCAAAAGTATAATTTTATTTCGGCTACGTAAATACGAGTGCTACGCCGTAACTGTTGCGGATTCGTAGCGCTACGAGTTTTTGATGTAACTTTTTATTTTGTGTTCATTCGTAGCTATGAAACGAGTTGGTTTTAATAAAAATGATGTACTTTTCTGACTATTCGTTTTTTTATTATTATTTTTACTAGTTTTATTTATGTTCTATATAATATCACCACCACATCTGGTAGAAGACGTAGATACATAAAAACCTCTTTTTACTATACGTTGAAAAAATAATGTATTGAGCTAAAGCACAATATCTTAACCTCATAAAATTTTCCATTATAATTCTGACGACGACGCTATTAAAGTGGTTATTATATTTTCATACTTGTCTGGCTTCGATATAACCTTTATACTGCCACACAACGGGCCAGACAAATGTGTGTCAAACACTTTTTTACACTATTTTTTTATCGCTTAATATCGTAACTAACGAGGAATTAGATACTTAATATTGTCATAAACCGTTAATCCTGTCATCTGGATAATTTGGATCTGCTGATTAATGCCTGTTTTTCATATAATAATC
Source organism: Trichoplusia ni (assembly GCF_003590095.1). NCBI lineage: Eukaryota > Metazoa > Arthropoda > Insecta > Lepidoptera > Noctuidae > Trichoplusia > Trichoplusia ni. The sequence goes on from NC_039487.1 coordinate 7,259,235, forward strand.
TTGTTTATTACGAAGCCCAGAAGCGGCTTATAACCCTGATCAAGGTCCATTAATACTCTTTATATCATAAACAGCTATCCAGAAAACAAACACACATTTCCCCAATACAAAATAATCTTAAACAACAATTGAAACATTACTATTTCTGCCAACCCTATCTCCGTCTTAGATATTTTATCTAACTCCAGAAAATGTCATACCATTTTAATTATACTACGGAACGGCATAAAAGCAGTTTATCGCGGAGGGGGGCAACTGCCCCCACCCTGGGGTGCGATGGGGGCAAGAAGCAGAGATTTTATAGCCCAGTACCGTCACAGCGCTTTTAATGGCTTACTTGAACAGCCTTTGAGGGGGAAACTCGCCTCCCCTTGCTTTTGTATCGTTGATTTTGTTTGGAATGATACAGATTCGATAGTGGGAGTTTAATCGTTTTTTAGGGATAAAGGGATGGTATTGTCCATTTTAGTTCGAGGAAAAATCTTGATCTTGTTTTGTTTTCAGGCTTCTATCTTCTCCAAAGAGGGTAGGTGAACTTATACGATCACGTTTTGTTGGTCTTGTTTAATGATTGAATCTCTTTAACTAAAACCTTTATGAGTTTTTTTTCTTCATAAAAATGTCTCCTTTATAAAAAATGGATTTATTGATGACAAACGAATACCAGAGACAGCTTATGCGGGCGAAGTCGCGGGGAAAACAAATCTATCCTAAACCATAGTTACTAGTAACTCTATCAAAATACGAAATAAATACAAAGCTCTAAGTTTTCTATACATTTCAACACGTGTTCACCTAATTATGATTTATAAATAACAAATCCTTTAAAAACTAGTTTTTTTCAACCGTAATATGTACTAGACACCTGGTAAAAATATCTATACAATACTCAATAATGCCGATAACCAGTTTAATTCAACAGTTAAACTAACTTAACTGGATGAACTAGTTTCCAAATGGTTAAGTTACGAGTTTGTACTTTTTGTCATTAAAGTAAAGGGGTGACGAGTTTGGACGATACGTTGATGTGATTTTGAATAGAACCGGTTCAAAAAAGAATTGTTATTTTTGGAATTATTATTTGAGGTTTTGATACCAAAAATGTTTAGGTTAGAAATCGGTTGGTTTTTATTGGTCACTACGATTTATATTTTTTGGGTCATCAAATGAGATTAAATACCTTAATAGTATCTATTAAAACCTTCATATCAATATTAAAATACGGATTAAGTTCTGTCATTATTAAATGCTTACCCTCTAGTTAAATTACTCAAATCGGTACCTAATATAGATTTTTTTATTTCATCTTTGGCATCAAAAACAGTATCTCCAAACTAACATTAAACTAACAATATTTTCATTTGGCAATTAAATAAAAACTTCTCTCGCAACCACAAAAATACTACCAACCCCTTAAATTACCTCAAAAGCACAAAAAATACATCCAACAACAAAACAAAATATTAAACAAACGCCTACATAATTATAAAACAACGATAATGAAAATACAGAGAAGGTATTCACTAGAACCGTTAATTAAAGCGACTATGATCAAAGAAGCTGAACACACCCATTGTGCCGACTTCCTGTGACGATACTTGTGGATATAGGGGCTAATGAGAAATACTGAATCATGTTTTGTAGAGAAAAAAGGTCTAAAATGTTACTAACCTTGGGCTTGGCTAGAAGGATAAGAAAACTAGCTGTTGCCTGCAGGACCCCATAGGAACATATAATCTTGATAAAAACTATCATGTCTATCTATCTTGATAATAACTATCTATCCTATGTTACTCCTGGTTATAAACTATCTGTGTACCAAGTGTCGTTTTAATCCGTTCAGTGGTTTTTGCGTGAAAGACGAGCCAACATCCATACATAATTTTGCGTTAAAATATATGAAAAAATACTTACTTCTAGTCCTGTAAAGAAATATTTTTTGTCGTCAAGAACGATTTAATCGTTACAATCCTTCTCTATAAGTAACGGTTTTTGTATTATTTTAACCCCCAAACTAAGGAATTTTAAATTACCTAGAATTGTGACTTTTCTAAAGAGCTGAGGACTTCTGGGTACTGCAATGGCCTACTTTTAAGTCTGTGGTAAGCTCCTGCATCAATCTCTTCTGGTTGTTTAAAAGACTGACAAAAAATCACAACACAACACTTTTTAGATTGTTTTATCAGCCTTTGAAAACACCAAGTCATATGTACAGAAGAGAGAACACATATTATATTGTAACAGTATCTATAGATACATTTATCTTACATAATTATAAGAAACAAAATCTAAACGTTATAAAACTAACAGTTACCTCCTTATATTAACACGCCATTCGTTCGCCATCTTGAAGGAATACACAAAGATGCTGAATGGTGAAATTTTCTTGTGTAATTTTCACGCTTTTCCTCCCTCTCACACCCTTTTCCCACCCCCTAAGGCAATTTGCAAAACGCCCGGTAACGCAACCCCTCACCCAACAATAAAAGGTCTTATCTCCTATACATTTTCCGGGTTTATAGGGCTCAAGTTACAATGGTTTTTCGACGTTGGGGCCTTAAATTCGTATTCACATGAGTGTAAGTTTTTAATTGATTTATAATTAATTATAGTTCATTATTTTGCTTCCTTCTGTTGTAATTAAATGGGAGAATGAGAAAAATACCGGTTTCAGCTGACTCCACCCATAAGACCAGTATCTTTTGGCCTCTCTTGCTGTAAGTATTTAATAAAATCGTTAAACACCCAAAACTTGCAGGTTTTAAAGCGATCTTTTGTATTGGTTAACTATATTCATATATATGTATTATACTCTATCTTTTATAATCAAGGTGTATCTTTTCTTTGACGTTTTCTAAGAGTTAATTCATTTGTATACCTACCTACTTAAAATTATATGCAGGGTCAAAAACTGGTATTCATGTACGATTGTAGCTTAGGGGTTAACTCGGGCACGACATATTTACAACTGGTAACGCTTATCAAATCATACAATTAGTGTTAAAGTGAACACGCTAAAGGCTATATTGAGAAAAGGTTAAGTGACTTTAAAAGCTATATCATTCCTTTAAATTTGTCTTTATCAATCAGTGATCACGCATTTAAAAATAGTCAGTTTTCTTTAGTAGCTATTTTCTCTCAAGACTAATAAAAATCTCACGATTAAATAACTTACTACACCACAAACACCATCCCTGTCAACCACCATCAGTCAAAAAGTCAAAATTCAGAACGAATCATGTAAATTTATTCAGTAATGTTATTCTCCATATATTTTCGGTTGCAGGGGATCGGGTTCGCGAAACCTACAAGAAAATTAGTTATTAAAATTTCACTGACGCTCCAAAATTTATCTCAGGCGCGGTGTAGGTGGAGCGATAGGTCTTGATACTTGGTTACGCAATACTTCGATAATTACCTTACTTGGCATGTAGTTTGAGGTGAGATGAGCTTTTTGGATAATGGTGAGTTGGAGATAATATTTTGGTTTTGAGAAGGTTAGTGATAACATGTACTAAGAAGAAGAGAGAAGAAGAGTAGAAGTAGTAAGTGTTTAGGTACTTTAGGTATGTTTTGACATTAGCAGCAATACTGTACAATATTTAATACTAACACTGTTATGGGACGTAGTTTTGTTATCCTAAATTATGGTTAGAGTTATAAAAATTTTTAGAACCAAATCGTACAAGTCGATTGTGAAAAAGTAATTTAACACCTTTAACACAGCAGATAATATCATCAAAATACAACTGAAATAAAATAAAATAGTTACACATTTTAAAGTAATAAAAAAAATTATAAGAATATCCTACCACAGCAATTCTCCAAATATAAAACTAGAAATACAGTTAACAAATAAGTAACAACGTCTTTATCTTTTAACCCGTTAAAACTACTTCAAACCGCGTGGTCAGTTGAGCCCCTGACAAAAAAAAACACAACTGAAATCATCATAAAGGACAATTTCAAGTCGAGTGTGGGAACAAAAACCTGTTTTTCTAGAAATATCACTTATTTGTTATAAAGGACAGGTTTATTAACAATAGAAGGGTCGTTTTGACCCCAAGACGTTACCGGACAGTGGTCAGCGCGTGGGAAAGGGTTATTCTTGGAGGGTCAGGAGCCCAGTGTGCTAATTTCGTAAGTTTATAGTGTTAAGGTCAAATCAAGTTTTGCTATTGTCGTTGGATACCGTTTATTTGCAAACTCTGGTCATATGGTTGACAATTATTGTTATTAGTTACGAGACTTGTTGAGTAAACGATCAATTATAATTAAAGGAAAGTGTGAAATAGACAAAAGAGATTTAAAAAAAAATAGTATTTATGAAAATAGTACTTTACCGTAATAATGTAAAGCTTCAGCTAAATAAGCTGGAAGAATTAACAGTCAGATAAACTTTGTGTCGTCTCGTTAAAGTACGTTCAAACACTGTCTTACTATTTTTTGCAGAGTCATAAACACCCTGTTAGTAATGTCGGATAAGAGCAAAAACGACGGCATTTACTTAAAAAGTAACCCTCATACTTAAAAAAATATTTTCTTTGATGTCGCAGGACGTTTCACAAACTTTTAGTTACATGCACAAAGACACCCAGATTCAGGACAAAAATTCCTGGATCACACACACTTGTCCTACGCGAGGATTGAACCCGACACACATGGATCACAGTAGATGTATTGACCATTTTTCCTCTATTACCACTCGGCTATCCTTACACTTATTTATTTACTAGCTGTTGCCCGCGACTTCGTCCGCGTGGTTAGAGGATATAAGTTATGATTTATACCTGCCCTGTTTTTTTCCACATTTTCCATTGTATCTTCGCTCCTATTAGTCGCAGCGTGATGGTATATAGCCTAAAACCTTCCTTGATGAATGGTCTATTCAATACAAAAATAATTTTTCAATTTGAACCAGTTTTTCCTGAGATAAGCGCGTTCAAACAAACAAACAAACTCTTCAGCTTTATATATTAGTATAGAGTATAGATATAGATTTGCTTTACTTTGTCTTGTTCATAGTTAAAATGAACTACCCTCATATCTAGAAAATATTGCATCAAGTTTATACTAACCTAGATCGTGTTAATCAATACTTAATTACTGTAAAGTATCAAGAATGTTCGAGTGTAGTACATAGCGAAGACGCTGTGAAAGTTTTCCGAGCTACTTTCGCGGCTCTGTAGAAAGTTGTGCCAGGGCTCATTACGGCGAAGTAAGGGAGCTATACACTGCGTAGAAAAACGTGCGGTTTATTGTATAGTGATTTTAATGTAGCTAGTTTCTTTTTGTTACATATAAGAAAATATTTACACATGTTATTATCAGTGAGTAGATTATTTTTGGTCTAAACATATTCATTTCATTTCCACTTTTGAATAAAAATATTTGTCTAATACGTATGTGTCTTGAATTAAGACCACTTTTTCATGGAGTATTTTCGAGTCATTCGATACAAAAATCTAAAACTTTAGAACGATATTGCTATTTTTAAGGATGTAATAGTCTAATCACTCGATTTATTGTTAAGTCAGCAACTGGTGGACTATCCAAAATTGTGACTATATCAAACTTAGAACATGGATCTTTTTTCATTATTTTACATATTTCGATTAAAGTTCCTTGCAACTAGCTATAAATATTTTCAAATCACTTTTCAATTGTTCTATGGCAGCGTTTCCTCGCGCAAACCCGCTGCGTACCTTTCTCCCTAGTGAGAAGACCTCTTAAAATTCCTCGCCTTGCCGCCCTCAGGCGTTTATATAATATCTAACAGATAAGTTCCCTCTATATACGCGTATTGACAGCTTTAATATTTATTACGCCATTGTTATCCGATATCCACTCGTAACTTAGATGAGACATTATAATAGCTTCATTAACGACGTTATGTCAAAAAACCCGTTAAAGCGAGTCAGACTCACGAAATTGAGGGTCCGTATTTTAGCTTAAAAAAGACCAATTGATTGAGTGGTTAATGCATTTGTTTGTCAGTAACCATTATCACCGATACAACTGTTTCTTAATATAGATCGTTTTCTATTTTTTTAGGACCAACAGTCATCGGATCAACAGTATCAGTGTTAATGAGAAATAGTTTGCTGACTGAAGAACAGTCTGAAAGACGGATAAACAGAGTTTCGTTTTTACCCTTTGGTTGAGAAACTCTAAAACCTAAAAAATAATAGTCAGCCTGGCCATTGTGGGTTGTTAATTCAATTTGAATTTCAATGTTCAAAGTGTTTTGTATTTTCAACCTTATGACAACACACTTCCCTCTTATAAAACTATGTCTCATAAAAAAGACAAAATAAAAAATCTGTAAAAAATTTAAAGCAAAATTGTTCGCTCATTACATAGATAGACCTATCGTACCAGGTTAGTACCTAGATAGGGATAGACACCCTAATAAATATTAAACTGTCTAGTGTCTCAAGATTGTGGCTGACTTGATTTTATTCAAAAACGTAAAAGGTAGGTCTTTTAGGCACTTTTCAAAATTTAATAAATAATATTTTGATGACAACTACAACAACCACAACTATGTTAGGGTTGGCTTCCTGTCTAACTAGATGCAGCTAAGTACCAGTGTTTTACCAGTAGCGACTGCCTTTCTGTACTCCTCAACCCAGTTACCTGGGCAACACGATACGCCTTAGTTAGACTGGTTTTCAGACTTTTTAGCTTATATTACCTGTAACGACTTTCAAAGACCTATGATCTCACAATTTAACGTGCCTTCCGAAATATCATTACTAAATTTCATGTCTTTTTCCTAATTATTTTTATTACTTTTAGGGCCGATTTTTCAATCGCCCAATAACTTTTATTCGACGAATATGCTTGACGTTTTGACAGCTTATGTCAAACGACCATATTTATTCCTCAAATAAAAGTTATCTGACGATTGAATAATCGGGCCTTAGAAATATCTCTGTTAAGAATACTCAGTTCTTATTATTCTCTACCTACGTTCCGACTTAATTAGTTAGGAGCCATACTTGTGGTATCTTACGGTAGTATAATAAGCAATGAGTGTTATGACCTATTTTCTAGAATATTCTCGAATGAACGCGGTTTACAGCGGATTGTATAGTTCTTGTTTTTGTTTTACGTAATAAAGTCATTATTATATCTATCTGTTCTTTTTTTCATTATGCACGTTGTTGTCATAATCTTTATAGAGTCTGAGCCTGTTATGTTTATAGTTTATTCTATATATATAAGACTGCCATTAAGAAACATTCGAGTTAATTTAAATCCTTTTGCACCCCAATTTCGCTATTTACAATGGCCGATGAATAAAGGTAAATTGGATTCAAATGACACTATGCATTTTGCTGACACAATCTTTGGAAAGTCAAGAAAATTATTTTCCATTTATTGCGTTACATCTATAATAACGAAAATCTAAAAAATCCCGGAATAAAAAATTATAAACTTATTAGAAATACATAATATTATTTACTATACTACTACCTACGTAGTACCGTAGTTCATCACAGACCTACCTCGAATCAGCTACAATTTCATTCTCTCACAAAAACATTCCTTAACACTTCCTTAACACACCCTTCAAATCCATTTTAAACTCATTTCCCAAGTATATATAACAAAAAAGTAATCGCCAAGACGTGCCCCCCCTCCCTCCCCCAAGGGGGTTCCTTTACCCGGTACCCGCGAACGCCCCATTTATCCACATTAATATAACTTGACTCGTGATAAATTGCTACAGAACCCAGCCTACGTTTTCTTAGACGAATTTTGTGGGTAACTACAGGGTGTTGCATTTCGACGTTTAGTTTTAAATTGTTTTTTTGTTTGATAAATGTGTTTTTTGGTAGATTTTTGATAGAAATATTGTTTTGAGTATTGTGGTATCAAATTTTAATGGTTTTTGATTGGATTTGTTTCAAAAGACGTGACTGATTTTGCTATAGCGTGTTGAAATAGAGAATGACGTAGTCATGGTTAATATTTAAATATAAGTTTATTTTAAGGATTGTGTACCCAAAAATTATTAAAGCAAATCTGTTTCTAAGCTCCGTTTTTATGCTTGTTCGTTCGGCCGTTATCAGGCAACGTCTCATTAATCTTAATAGTTCAAACTGTCATGGATTTCATTATGTTTCTGTTGCCGCTATAACTACAGATATTTAAAATAATTGTCGAGGTGAACCAACGGTTATTAAGACAATAAATGTTGTTACCCCACCGATTCGTTTTACTTTAGCTTATAGTTAACTTAAAAATGACTTACAATTTTGTCATCAAACCAATGTTTTCCAGAAAATTAAAATAATTAGCTTCATTTTAACGCATCAGACGAAAAAGCGACTTACAGCGCTTCAAGAACACATATACCAACCATAAATACAAAGATATGTAAACTCCTTCCTATACCGTGATTTCATTTACAATAGTACATAAAAAAACATTCATTAAAAACTCCAATCCCCACCCCAGCACTCTGACGTCACGAATCCAACATGGCGGATTAAACATTGTTCTGGAACTTTCACAACTATTCGTTTAACTACTAATTAGATTTTTTACTCTTTTTTAACGAACTGAAGTGAAACGTTACGTACATAACAGGTTTTATTAGAATCTGTGGTTATATGGCGTTTGCTAACGATTTTCCTTACTTAGATGCCATAGTAAGTTATATTTTCGTAGTGGTTTCTTAGGTTTACGCGAATGTTAGACATTGAAATGAAACTACTTTTACGGATTTTGTCGCGGTTTAATTTTAGATTTTAGTTCCCGACGTTTCGAAACCTTTGCAGGTATCATGGTCACGGGCAGACTGAGATGGCGTTCGTCTTGACAGTATATGTTGCTCGTTCTACCTTCATACCTTCGTATTTTCTTGGTTAGACAAGTTCATCTTTAATTATTGAAGAAACACAATTTTAAATTAACGTCATACAAATACTGAATTCAGTTTTATCTTTAGTTAGGGCCTTGTCAAATTTAAGTCGCCTTTCAGAACATATTTCATCATATCACACAAAGAATATTATTAGTTCCGTTTGAGAATTATTCAATTACAGAATTTTGTAAAATGGTAATAAATTTTCGATTCGAACCTAAAATGAAATGAGGTCAATTATTTTGCAACTTCAGAACACCCTGTACCCAATTTTCTTAGACGAGTAATTAACGACGAAGGCCTTTTCACCAGCAAAAAACATTTGAACGTACTCAAGCCACGCTTGCGTCATACGCACACCCGTGTAGGACAAAGGTCGGATTAAGAAAGGAAAATGTCGAATTGAATGGGTTTTGACACGTCGTAGGATAACCCTCTAATTTTATATAGTGTAGGATATTTTGTTCAGAAGGATGTTTTTTTGTAGGTGTGTTTGATAGAGTTTATAGGAGTGATCATTTTGTTAAGTGTACTCATTTTTTTTATGTGTAAGAAAGGTTTTTATTGTAGTACCTATCCCAAAATCTGTGCCTTATTGGGTTAAGCTTCTTACATTTTTATTTTTATTTTGGGCATAGTGAAGTAAGGGATTTAATTTTGCTTTATTGAAAACTAGCAGTTAACCCTAATATTTTTGAAATAAATTATAGCCTATGTTCAGCGGAGATAATGTAGCTTCTTAACAGTGAAAGAATTTTTCAAATTGGACCAGTAGTTTTGAAGCCTATTTGTGTCAAACAAATAAACAAACAATCAAATATTTCCTCTTTATAATATTAGTATAGATAAATGGGCTTTGGATTGATCTCATATCATGCCAATATATATTTGTATAAGCTTAAAACGCAGACGGTCTACATAAAATAGAGTACGCAGCTTTAGCAAGTCTGGAATACAATCCAATATGCTTGCGGTTGCTTTGTCCAGGTAAAATAGAAGAAGGTAAAAATAGGAAGCAACTTCTTCTTCCTTCCTTTTACTTCATATGTCTTAATAAGATAAAACTGGCTCCACTGTCTGTCATTTTGTCCGTCCAAGCTGTTTTTCGGGAAATCGTGAAAGACGGTCAAAATTTTCACAGGTTAGCTGTTCTATAACACCAAAAAATAAATAATAAAAATCAAGGTTACCTAAGCAACGGTCTTTGTGGAGATTAATAAGTAAATTAACCCACTCAAATTGTTTCTTTTTAGCATTTTTTTAAGGACCCTTCAATATTCCATCCAGCCAGTCAGGCTAACTAGCACCAATTTTTTCAATCTGATAGAATCTTACTTCTTACTAAGCCTAAACGCATCATCTACATTTACCAAACCAAATACATAATAATACATATTACAGTACATAAATACCAACACAAATAAGACAAGCATCCTCAAATAAAATTACACAACAAAGTCTACCTCAGGGGTTATCTCGAAACTCTTATAAGTGAGAATAATAATTAGAAAGGGGGGTTGTAGGGGGTTCGTTAAGGCCCTAATGCCAGCAGACATTAATCATTCCTTTCATAAAGAGTGGGGCCGTAGATAAATAAATGTAGTATGTATTTTCTTAGGGTAGACTTGAGGAAGTGTTGGTTTTGTGTGGATAAGACTTATTATTTATAGTTGGCGGTTTTTGGTGATTTTGCTAATTTAGCTGTTGCTCGTGAATTCATAGGCACTTTTGTGATCATATAATTTAGAAATTCTTTAAGGGCCGATTTTTCAATCGCCAGATAACTTTTATTCGACGAATATGATTGACGTTTTGACAGCTTTTGTATAGAAATTATGTCAAACAGCCATATTAATTCCTCAGATAAGAGTTATCCGACGATTGAAAAATTGGAACTAAATCGTATTAAAAGTGCATTATTTCCAAGTTAGTTAATTACTGGTCTTTACCTCTTATTATGGTGTGATTATTTATATCCCATAGAATAATAAATGGGCTTTCTAAAACTGATGTAATTTGTCAAGTCACTCCAACAGTTCCCGAGATTAGCGTGTTCATGCAATCAGACTCGTCAGTTTTATAATATTGTTTTATAGATAATTGTGTTAAATACATTATAGCCGCTAGGAGCATTGTGTTATGTTGATTCTTTTTTACATCAAATCACTACGCAAGCGTTGTTGGTGTCGTGAGTAGACGTGATTCATTAATATCGAAACGTTCAAAAAGTATTTCGTTGTTTCTTGATATTTTGATTTACTGGACGTTTTTGAGAGATAAAACAAAACAGAAAATGTTAAAGTAAATTGCAGTAACTAAATTTTAGGAAATAGATAACAATGTTAAACTAAAACATTGTTATCGGCTTAATGTGACCTTAAATTTTTGAACTTAATGAAGGTCTATGAAATCTCATTTCCCACTACAAAAATATCCCTGTCTTATCTACCCTATTCCGTCTCGTTTCCTCGACGTAGCAAGGCGGTACTGCCACATAATTATTCATCTTAAATTGCACATGTATGTATGTGTATACGTTATGTGTACACTGGCCGGTGTGTGTGTGTGCGTCCAAATTACTCCCTCTTTGTAAGAAAGCACTCTCACAGGGAAAATTTATAAATTTATTAAACTTTCAGTCGTCGAGATATTTAATTATGGAGATATATGTTGTAGAGTTTAAATTATGTTGCTTGTGTGTTCGAGGGTAGGTAGGGGTGTTCGATTTGTGTGCCTTTATAAAATTATATTATACCTTCTTGCTTATTTGTTAAGATCGATGTAGTATTTGAAAGCGTTCATTTTTTTGCACTGGATTTTTTTTTCTTCTTGTTTTTTTGAGCTCTCAGTAAACTTGGTCTAAAGGTCATACGGGTGTTATAAATCCTCAAATCATTCTTTTTATAAAACCTAGACTCCACAATTCAGTAGCTAGTATTTAAAAGGTTGATATTAACAAAAAAACTTCGTCATAGTTTACTTCTCACTAACGATGATGACATATTCGTCCTTATATACTCGTAACTAAAAATATACAAACATTTTATCACACAGAACAATCAGTTTTCTGTGAAACAATTTCACTATCATAAATTACGTATATGTATATATAGGGCTTGTTTCTTCCACGAATCTTATCTATATCATTACCAAATTAATAATGTGGTCGTACTAGAAAAAAAAACCGTTATAATAGTTAAGACTTGAGGCATTTCTTTTCATCCACGGAATCCAAAGTAGATAAGGAACTATTGCATATTATAAGAAGTCTTAAAGTAGATCTCTTCAGATATCTAGATTTAATATTTAATAGCCAAATGTTCATACCTAGCCTCAAGCGCTTAGATACCATATTACCTAAATATACATATACTTCATTGGAAAAGAATACTGTTATGTTACAAAATAATCCTCATTTTTTTTTGTCTCGCAAAGCGAAGGCATCGCCGAAATCTTTCCATGATTCTGTAACTTGATTCTGTAACATGATTCTCTAGGAACTAACTCATGCGGTATTCGTGTAATTCTTTTAGTAAAAGTATTTGAATAATATTCATCTAGAACAATATTCTATCGGTTTTATATCTTTACGCTAGTTTTAATAATAGGTGAGTAGGACTCTAAGCATTAGCAAAAAATGGCCTGTTTGGTTGCAGACTATTTTCGTAGCTAAATAATAATTTTGTTTTGCTTAACTTATTAAATGACAGACGTAGTATTTAAGTATAAGTGTTTGAATCACGTATCACAATACGGGTTTTGTAATACAATTTAAATAGGCAATTATAATTGTCTTACTTTAGAGATAGTTTTAGAATATAAAATACTTTTTTTCTTTTACTAGATTCCTGTGATTTACAAAAAAAATATTAACCTTACAAGTCCTTTCTTTTTTATTACATTACATAACCGTCTACGATAAAGTCACCTTTAAAAATCCTAGCTACATAAGTTAGCAAGTAATATAATACCAACGAAATACCTATTACCCTCACAATAGGTATACAAGGGACGAAATTCCTACTTTCACCTGTTTCTCAAAGAAAATACCGAAACGTCTTACACTTTACCCGTGTTTGGCAGAGAGATTTAATTAAAATGAGGGGGCCCCCACCCCTGGGGTGGGAATGAAGAAATATCGCTGTGGGGTGGCAAAGTTTTTGGGGGCAACGCAAACATAGTATTAACATATTATTTAAATATCCGTTGTAGTCATGTGTTTGCTGGTGGGGTAAGCAGAGGTGTAGTTTAAAGTAATGTTAAATGTTTTTGAAAATTTTTTCGTTCTTTTTTAGGATTCTGCGGCTAAAGGATAGTACGGAACCGGAACTGCCTGATCGTCTGTCATGAGCTGTATCTCATGAATCTTGATGGCTTGATAGTTGTAATTATTACAGATGCTGTATTTTTGTTGTAGCTGTTACAATGGATCAAATCGATGGATGAAATCGAATACAATGGATCTAATAACCATTTCTTTTCCTAATTTTTTTTTACGAATTGTTACGAATCCCCAAGTGTTGTGATTCAACCCTCCCTTCAACGAGAATATATTATGTCGTTGATATTAAAACATAAGATCGTGAAAACCTAGACCAACAGGCCAGTCAAGTGAAGCGTCAAGTAGATAAAGGGACATTTTGAAAACGCTTGTTGGTCACTTATAGTAATAATTTACTATTCGTGGAAAAAATCTCAAATGTACTAAAGATTAACCTTTACAGAAAAAACTATTAGGCAGATACTTATTTATTTCTGCAATTTCTATCATTAACGCTTTTTTTCTACCGAGGTTGAGTATGTATTTTTGATGCTTGAAAACAATAATGAAAACAAATTCTTGTTTTTTTGTGTTAATTTTTAGTAAGTATATAGGCAACAAAATTCCTGATTAAATATTATAGCTATAATTCTACATTTTATTTAAATTTCATGGTTAACGTTCGTGGAAACTGTTGCTTGTCTAAAGAGGTTGTGCCATTTCGTAGGATAGGAATACAATTTCGAAGCGTAGGCATGAAGAATAAAGGAGCCTTTGTTGATTTAGGTATATTTATTTTGTTCAATACAGGAACCGTAATAAGACCATGACAACCCTGAAGTAGTTTCAGGTCTCCCTAACAGAATATTTCGTTTTATTTTAATCATTAAAAGCCAGTTTTTTTGCCTATATTGCTTATTTTATTGAGTAATAAAAAAGGTATTCGCGTTTGATTTAGTTTAGCAAATTCATATTTCTTTATAATATGAAATCTATTTTTTTCAGTCTCAACAACTAAACACAAAGGTTCTCCTTTATATTTATTAAGCTTATAAACATCGTTTTTGAAAGATCCCTATTTCCATTGCCTTACAACACTTAACCTCTAAACTAAATGTATTACTAGATTGCTAATGCTAAATAATTTCTAAGAAATAAATCTAAACTAAGATGTCCAGATTATTTATTATTTCTAAATGAAACCTAAGTAAGCACCCTTTAGCTACGACAGTTTTTTCCTTCAAAAAACCAGCCTCCAATTTTTCTTCTGCAAAAACGTGATGGACAGTAGCGCCCCCTAGCGGTAAGCCACACAAACAAGCGTAAAATTAACTCGCCGCGGTAAAAAAGCGGTGTTAGCGATTAACAGATTTGTGAGGGCGACGGTTTAGCCCTTAGCGTATGTCCGGGGAAAAAAACGATGACCATGTTGGAGAGTATGGAATAGGATGGTGTGAGGCTGTGTTTGTATCGGCGAAGCCAGGGTAAGGATGAAGAACCAGTAGAATGGTTTCGTCAATGAAATGCGTGAGAGGGTATGGTGCCGTAATTTAAGGTCGAAACTATACTATACTCTAGGTAACTGACTAGCTGTTGCTCCCGGGCCCGCCGGCTTCGAGGCGAAAATGATCTCTTCACTTCAACATAAAATCAAATAAGGGATAAGAACGCGTTCATTGGTTATTGCGTGAAAGAGGAACAACATTCATATATTAGTAGGATTTTATCAAAGTCATACATACTGCCTTTATGATTCTAAGACACCTTAGACTTGTCAGTAAGTGGTGTAAGAAAACATTCCAAATATTGGTATCTGACATCGTCAACCTGCAGTGATGTAGCGATCTGATTAATAACTCAGACGAAGTTGTGCCCGGCAACAATGTGCAATGTGGGCTTAAAACTTATGGTTTACAATAACGCTAAGTTTAATCGCTAAAATTATCCATGTTGTTTTAAAATTGATCATTTAAATCAACTATTTGTAATGAAAGAAATTCCTTCCTCATTTAACACGTCCTTCTGATCTTCTTACCTTAACCAAAACGGCACCCTATCTACCAATAAAGTCGGTTCACCAAAAATCACAAAACACAAAATGGCGATTCCAAAAACAACCCTCTCCATACTCACATACCCGAAAGTCGTTATTCTTACAATAAATCACTGACTGGACGTAGGCGCCACTTAAAAATCCATTTTAAATCCATTTTCCAGCTCATCCGCCCTTCAGCCCTAATAGGGACAAAATACCACAGTTTAGGGAATATTTTTTCATGATACCTGTGTATTAGGACTTAATTTTATCCCTTAAGGGCCCTTTGAGAGTTAATCTGGAGTTTAAAGGGTTAGGATCGGGGGAGAATTTTTTTGGTCATTATTTTTAGAGTATTGGTGCCTATGGGTTGAGTTATTAGGTTTCTTGTGACTTGTTGACTTGACTGGTTTTGAATCGCCTGTTTTATATAAAGAGTGAAGGAAGGCATTGTTATTGTATTGGACTTAAGTATCTTAAGGAATTTGTAGTAGGTAGGATTTATATTGTATACTTAGGTTATCTATCATCTTTGTTTTTTGACATAGGTAAGTAGGTATCTAATACATAAATTCCTCAACCGCCTTTTTGTTGTCAAGGCAAATATTAGTGTTGTTTTATTAGAAGTCAGTAAAAGAATCTCATAGGATTCAGGATTAGAATGTTAAGTTTATTCTAGTGGACACAAGATGGCGCTAGCGTAGTTTTGTTGTCGAAATTTATGGGATTCACTACGAGAATACAAAACAATAAAATGTTTTTACTAAACAAAGTTAAAATAAGGCTTTCATAACTAGTACTTACTAAAAAACAACAGCAGAATCACACGCAAAACTACCCGACACCAGATGTCGCTACAACAGAAATTAGTTCACATTACTTCCGCTAGACCGACCAAAGCGCTGGAAGTCAACAAAAGAATCCAATAAGAATTCCCAAAAAACCTTTGACCCAAATCCAATAAGCATCATCAAAAGGCCCGCTAAAAAATACAAAAGAGTAAAAAAAACCTCCCCATCTCACTTACAAGCCAATGAAGCGGGTAAATAAGCGAAAAATCCGCCCTGCTGTGGAAAAAAAGATAAATTGAAAAAGGGAAAAAATAAAGGAGAGTAGAAAAAATACGTCACTCTCGTTGACGCTCAGTCGTGCGCGGAATAATTGCAAAAGGTCGGTAAAAAATACCCGCAGTTTGGTAAAACGAGGAAAGGGGTTCCGTAGCATTTTTTGCCTGCATTTTGAAGTAATTAACTTAGTGCCCGATGGGTCTTTAATTGGTGTGATGAAATGTTTTGTTTCTTCATTTGTGTTACGTTTAGACTAATCGAATTTGATTTGGCTCGTCTTTTTTCTGTTTAAATGTGTGACACAAATGTAAGTCAATGTTTAGGTATTTAAGGCGAATACACTAAGTGCACTAATTGTCTGTGAAAACAGTTTTCTATTTATGGCTAGCAAAACAACGGTTAATTTTTAACCTTACTTTGTTAGTTACCGTACATTAAAATCAAATACCTATTCAATCATTAAAAACGGTTGTCTTCACATAAATTTGGTTAATACTCAATCTCACCTCAAATGAATCCACCTTATGTACAAATAAACTGAAAAGTAAAGTCAATCAATAGTTTTACTAAGAGAAACCTTAAAATTAATATTTCATCCAAACCACGGATCCCTGCTAGGGTGGAAATGAAAACGGTATTCCATTCATATGTGACGGCGGCGTGTAAAAAGCGCGGCTTTCCCGATTGAGGGATTAGATTCGATTCAGACTCACGCTGTTTTGTAGATATCGGAGCTTGGACGTGTCAATAAATGTTGATGGATGCTAGGTACTTTTGAAGGATGTACGGTAGTATAAGTGTGTTTATGGTAAAAAATTTTGAAATTTCATTTTTGTTAACTAGAATTTCAATAGGTTTTCAAATTATGACGATACCAACCAGTTTCTTTTGAGACTTACTTAATTAGAAATTGTAAAGATATATTCTTAAGTATTCGATTCCTATTACAAATGACAATACATCATTCTTACAAGATTTTGTTTGAGATTAGTTAAACCACTCGACGCTAGATGGCATAATGAGGCAAATAGATAAAAACGCAAAACTCATTTCATAGCCAAAAATAAAAATTGGTAAGAACATTGTAATAATTTATATATTATAGTCAAATAAAACGACCTAGATCACAAGAAGAAAACATCATCTTCTCTCAGGCTTTATAAACATTGGTTTTGCTACTCGACGGTAGATGGCGCTAGCGTAGTATTTCAGCTTATTTGAAATCGTTCACTATGTCGTTTTAATATACGTTTAAAGCTGATTTTAGAAAATGAGATACTACTATGCTATGAACTGTAAGTGGCTTTGTAATATGTATATGCTATTTTATCATAGCGTGGTGTCATAAGTGCTTTAAATGATTTTTTTTAAATAAGTACATTGAGAAAACGAATACTTAGTTGTTATTTATGGAGGCTTCAAGTAGTGCCTTATAAAGAGAAATGTTTTTTTTTATTATAGGATAAATTAATTTAATTTATCAGAAGTATTATGACAGAGACAAGTGGAAGAAGAGTGGGGAGGCCTTTGCCCAGCAGTGGGACATTCCAGGCTAGTAATAATAATAATTAAATTATTATTGTAAGTCTAGCCATCCGACATATGCTACGCATGTTTCAAATATATCTTTAAGCTCGAAAAACACATTTCAAAATTCAATCACACACAAAAAAATACAATCTACAAACAAAACCTCGATCCAATAACTTCAAAAAACGAAAAAAACCCTTTTGATACGATTCAAAATATCTAAAAGTGACGGTTGGCTAAACAAAAATGGCGCCCGATCAGTCGCTCGGAATTAACTCGCCAGACAGTTGCCGAAAACAAATTAATTTTAATACACCTGCACTTTTTATATACAAGAAGAAAATGGCTATTAAAAACGCGGGAATTGTGGTTCCGAGTTAGGAAGATAGGGTTGTTAATTTAATTTTCGGATGATGTTTTTAGAAGTGAATTTAAAGAGAAAAATGTTTCTGTAAAATACTTTTTGTGTTTGACAATATGAAAATTGAGTAAAGAAACTAGGAATACAATTTTACTTCCAACCCCAGTAGGTATTTTTGTTTGTGATATCTTATCTCCTAAAGTAGCTTTCTTATCTAGCTTTCGCTTATGACATCGCCTGCTGCTTTTATCGCTAGCGCGGCCAAAAGTAGTTTATTTATATGTATATTTATATAGATTTTGGTGGTGCAAGTCTATTACATGTTAAATCGAATAATTAGTTAAAACTTGATTAGGTACTTTACAAACAAACAGGCGGATATAGTTACTTTTATATTCGTAATCAATCGCTATGTCTATTAAAAGTAGACAGTATTTCAGTTATGTTTAAAATTTCACCAGAAATTCCTCTACTGATTTATATCATAACCTTTTATAATATAACCTTTTTTAGGATGTAGCTACCTAAATATTTTTCCGTCTCTACTCTCCCCCACAAGATGATAAAGACAGTATCAGTCTTAAACATCACCATCCCTACTCATTTCCAAAACTTCAGAAAAAAAAAATCTACTACACATATTATGATAAGTTAAACCTATTTCAATCATTTTGTCCATTTCTAAAGCCACGTAAACGCTCATAATCGCTGGTTTAGAGCCCGCAGTGAGTGACGCGAAACCTTCCGGAAAACGAAAACTCCGGAAAATAATTACAGGCGAACACAACTTCGATATACGAGCATTAATATTAAAAACTTTAATGAAAAAAATATTAAAAGGTAACCCTTAAATTTTATCCTTTTTTCCATTAGACGGGGTCTCGGGAACACGGAGTGGTATGGAGAGAATGATCTATTTTTTTTTTGGGAAAATGTGAAATTTGAATTTCGTATTTCTTGTGTTTTATATTGAACTAGCTGTTGCCCGCGACTTCGTCCCCGTGGGTAGAAGATATAAGTTATGATTTATACCGGCAGTGTTTTTTTCACATTTTCCATTGTATCTTCGCTCCTATTTGTCGCAGCGTGATGGTTTAAGCCTTCCTCGATGAATGGTCTATTCAACATAAAAAGATTTTTTCAATTTGGACCAGTAGTTTCTGAGATTAGCGCGTTCAAACAAACAAACTCTTCAGCTTTATATGTTAGTATAGATTCTTAATTATTTATGAAAGGGTGAAATGCTTCGTAACTTAATGTGTTTCGCCACTTTTTCTGGTCTGATTGTTTGTTGATTTGTTTAGGTAATCACTTCAGTTAGGAGGTAGCATGTTTAATCGCATTGTATGATATATATAATTATTATTAGTATTATTTTTCACTTTATAGTCATTATGGTATATCACCATTGTTAATGCTCCTTGCATTTATTACTGCTCTATTTCTAATAGGGGCCGCCAAGCACGGTACAACTGCTGTGCCGGCTAAACACACCACAAAACTAAACATAACACGAAATCAACTCTAGTGACAACTCTATCAATTCAGTCTAATCACCAACATTCTATAAGTTTCCAGGAAAAAATCAAAGACAGCTCCATAGCCTTCTGTATTAAAACTAAGTACAGTCAATTCCGAAATTATATTTCGGTACAAACCCTTTTAAGGATGGCGGCGGTGGCGTATCGTCGCGCGAGGGTATAGTCTGAAGCGGAAATTTATTGCAGTTTTTTAGGTAAGGAGCTAAAGTCCACCTTTTGTCTACATTTTTCTTGAACAACTGTAAAAAAGCTGGTTTTAGTATTTTTGGAGTCTTATTTCTTAACGATTCCTTATAATTTTTCCAACCAGCTTAAAAAAGGAGGTTTCTTATTAATCAATTGAGATTATAAACCAATAAGTCTAATATGTAACAAACGTTGCGTTTACTTATACACATTCCCTATCCACTTGTTTATAATACCTACAAAAGTTCCTTATTTAAAAACAGTAAAAACAAATCAATATACTATACTTAGAATATTTACCGAAGAAAAACTTTTCTGCCATCACCCAAACTAAACATCAATTCAACAATTTCATCAAAAATTTCTTTCTTAAAAAATGGCTTCAAAAATCCGTATCCAACTGTACTACACTGTACTTTTTCTTTTCATCGCAAAAATAAATATTTTAATCTGAGGGTGTTACTTCGGATCCTCTTCCAATTATAAGCTGTGGGGGGGGGTCTCAAACCCTCGCGTGCCTCGGCCAGTCAACGGCGAGGCGGGGTTTCATGAAAAAAGGCTTTTTTAAAAGGTCTTTTAAAAGATGTAGGTATTGTGCTATACGAATGGTGTAGTATGTGCTAGGCAGTTTTTGTTGGATGTGAAATTAATTTTGGTGAATGATTCGGTTTAATAGCTCACCAACGTCTTAAAGTATCTAACTTTATAGCAGGTGTAGAAGAGAGATACCTCTCTATGAAGTCTATTACGCTGTCGGCCTTCCAAAAACTAATAATAATTACTTTACAGGCTTTCGAAGCCTTGAAGTATTACATCCACCAATCTAATTTCTTAAGAAAACTTCTAAATAAAAATGACATGTGATAGTCGTAAACTCGTTGCACGGGCTTTTTCTCCCATCCCTCGAACATTGAACGCTTTCAACAAAATCTTGGAAGCTAATCGACTAAAGCGACTGTGATTTTTTTGACGACAAATTCTGTGAAATGATGGGCGTATGCCTTGTTTTTTGTGAAAATAATAATATATAACATTAACATTTATTAAATAATAATTAAATGTTAACTGTACTAAATTTTAATCAAAATGTTAACTGAATATTCTAATGTCATAATAATGTGTGTACCTAATATCTAATCCTAATCCTGTATTATTATTTTTTTGTCATTCTGTGTTAACGTAATTGGTAATCCGTGTTAGCATAAATAAATAAATAAAATAAATAAATAAATAAAATAAATAAATAAATAAAATAAATAAAAATAAATTCTACACAGGGAGCTACAGTCAAGTGGGTTGTGAAGATAAGGTGAAATTTAATGTTTTTTTTTTGTAAAATACTGTATACCACTGAATTGAAAGAAAATGGAAGCCTACTCCAACGTAACATATCTTAAAGACAGTTAAAGATAAATTCAAAAGAAAGAAAATGCTGCAGTTATCAAGGGTGCCTAAGAGTTATCCCGTAAGTTAATTTAAGACTAGCTGCTTGAAGCTTCGCCTTAAACGCAGTCGGATTAAATCTTATGTGTTAATCCAAGGTGTCAGCTAACTCTATACCAAATTTCATCACAATCTGTTTAGCAGTTTGAGTTTGATGAGGTTAGAAACATACGTACGAACATGCAAACATACTCTCATACTTTTTAAATATTCTTATATTAGTATGATTGGATAAGCAAGCGATCATCACAGACATTGTTTTGTGATGTCTAGTAAGACTCTGGCTTGACTCATTTCGTTTCATTCTTAGCCTGCAGTCCTATTTAAAAAATTACCAATATTTAACCATTCGTTTACAAATTACCTCACGTATATGAATTACATTAATATGTAGATAAACACATTAAATTAGATATTGATGCAAAAACACCAAGTTTACTTTTAACTGTCATGTGCGTAGTTTAAACAGCTTCCCGATTCAAACATTCGATTAAAAACATACCTCCTATTATTCAGTTACCGAAACCTTTATAAAAAGAGTTGTACCTAACAATGTTTCTCATACGGAGAAAAATGCCACCCCTTACCTCCCTCCCTTTTCAACCCTTATGAAGGGCTAATTTTTGCAAGGGCCCCGATTTTCTTTTACCTGCGAAACGATAAAGGGATCTTTTGAAGATTGTTTCGGATTTTTCACTTGAATGCTTAAAATACGGATTAATAAAAGCGTTTTTATATTAATCTGTGTTTTGTTTTATATCAAAGAGTTTTTTGCTGTATTTAATAAGGTACAGAAGGTGGTCGGATGAAATCTACATAATGTTTAAGGTATTGTGAAGTGACTAGGGGTAAACAGTCTGGACTCCAATGGAGGAAACAGTTCCTAATAGCTTCATAAGCTCAGGAGGAGCTCGTGGCTAAGCTATAACCGCATAAGTGATTCGATCACAGGTTAAGCTATGCTTGCCGCGGTTGGTCCGTGGATGGGTGACCATCTTTGTCATAACGAGTTCCTCCGTTCGGAAGGCACGTTAAATTGTGGGTCCCGGCTGTTATTCCTACATCTTTGACTGTCGTTACAGATAGTCAGAAGCTGAAAAAAGCCTGACAGCCAGTCTAACCAAGGGGTATCGTGTTGCCCAGGTAACTGGGTTGAGGAGGTCAGATAGGCAGTCGCTCCTTGTAAAACACTGGTACTTAGCTGAAACCGGTTGGACTGGTAGCCGACTCCAACATAGTTGGGAAAAGGCTAGGCCGATGATGAGTTCCTAATAGCTTCATAAAAATACCTTATTAGCTGTTGCTCGCAGGCCCGCCCGCTAATAATGGAAAATCATCTCACGGGAACGTAACATCGGGATAAAAATCAACAATCATATCTGTTGATCTAAGTTATAAACTATATGCGTGGCCAGTTTCGTCTAAAGCAATTCAGTGATTTTTGCGTCAAATAGGAACAAACACACACAAAAACTTACAAATTTTCGTGTTTATTTTAGTTATAATTTTAGTAAGATTTGAAATTAAATTACAAGTAAGCTTATTGTGACGTAAATAACTTCATGTTACTAGGAGAGATGTTTTTAAATAACCTGCTCAATGTATTTAATAGAGCGTAAAGAATTGAAAGAATCCGAGGTTGATGAGTTTAGATTATACTAAAAGAATGTTATGTATTATTATTCAACTGTAGCACTGTTATGTTTTTGATAGATATTTATTAATGTTTGTGTGAGTATGTGAGTGTTTTTTTTTCTGATATTTGCACTGACTTTTGAATATCTTGAACGATTTTAATGTGTTATTAAGAGTTAATCTTGTGTTACTTACTAAGCAAAATATAAAAGACTAGCTGTTGCCCGCGACTTCGTCCCCGCGGGTAGAAGATATAAGTTATGATGTAGGTATACCTGCCCGGTTTTTTTTCACATTTTCCATTGTATCTTAGCTCCTATAAGTCGCAGCGTACTAAAGGGTACCTGATTTGGACTGGGCAAGGAAGGTGGAGGACCGGGTGTTATAGCGCAATTTGGAGGAAGCCTATGCCCAGTAGTGGGCAGCGATAGCTTGACTGATTGAATCTGCTTGTTTATACGATCTTATAAGACATTTTTATAAAAAAATAAGTATAATCTGATAAGACCATTTTTCTCTTAGTTTTACCTCAATAATCGTAATAAATGCAAGCGAAGTCACAACCAAATACTAGTCTGAAATAAAGCTTGGAAGCTCATTATTAATACTTAATTATGCAGTCCTGTTGATTACCTACAGAATATAATTATGTTAATTATTGTCAATTGAGTGGCCACCGGGAATCGACAGCTGATAGTGTTGCTTTTAATAATATTCCGGGAAAACTATTAAAAATATTCGCAGTTTCAAATATAGAGAAAAGAAGGTTATTCCACAAACCGTCTTCAAAAAGGAAGGATATTATCTATTCGTCGATATTATTTCATGAATGTTACCTCAGAACTTCGGACTGGATGAACCAATTATTATTAACAGCTTTAATTCTATTAAGATATATATATATAAGATAATAAGTAAAAGCAAATTCATGAAGACCAGGGAGGCGTAAATATACACGGTGATTTTTTAGTCGTCTTACAAAAGTAGCCCAGTTCATGTATCCGACGTAAAATACCCCCAGGCGCGATTTTTTTTTTTTATCATCAACTAAGATACTAAGTACGAAGAAAAATTAAACAAGAGAAATCTGAAATATACTCTTAAAAATGATAAAAACGCCGCCGCCCGCGCCCCTCACCATTGTTACAAGGCTCGGACCGCGCTCGCAGCAGAGCTGTGTTTCTAAAAAACTATGAATTGCATCATAATATTGAATAAAAATTGCATTTTAAATTTATTCAAATCTCATAAATACCTATTTTTTTATCATGAACGTGTTCTAGTCATTGGATACATGAACTGGGCTGCTTTTGTAAGACGACTAAAAAATCACGGTGTATATATATTATATTATTATTTACTAACAACGAAACTAAAATCAAATAACTAATTGCTCATAAAACTTGTTTGTAACTAATTTTTATAAAGCTAAAGAGTTTGTTTGTTTGATTGAACGCGATAATCTCTTGAATCACTGGTCTGATTTCAAAATATAATTCAGCGCTAGAGAGCCAGTTATTGAATAAGGCTATAGGATATATAGCATCACGCTATTATTAAAAGGAGCAGAGCATTAATAAAAATTATTTCAAAAACGAGAAGATATTGCGTGTATTCTTTAAGCTTCATAAAGACGCTTACGAAATCGCGCGCAAATGCTAGTTGTTTCATAAAATTCGAAAACAAAAATGGATTAATGAACCAAATTTTTTTTCTATTTACCTTTAAACCAGAAATCTTTCAACGAACATTACAATAACGATTCCAACAACTTTACCAACAACCAACATTCATCTTTTATATAAAGCTATTATATCACATAGGATGCTACATAAGGCGCAATCGTAAACCGTTAGGTACGGAGATAGGCGCGTATATTTTTATGATAAGACAGATTTATAGGAGCAGGTCTTCATAGCCGCGGGCTTGTGGCGTCTACCCCACCCTCACAGCTGGGCTAGTGTGGAGATGGAACTTGAGAAACAAAGAGAAAATATCAAAATGTATGTAAATAAAATACCAGTTAGATGTGAGTACGATTCCTTAAAAAAACGACTCCCGCATTAAGGATAATCTTTGTGTTGGGGGAGTTTCACTAACATAAATCACATGCACAAAGAAACCTAGACTCAGAACAAGCATTCGAGAATCACACAAATGCTTGTCCTATGCAGGGATCGAGCCCACGACACGTCCTTTTCAGTGGGTTTTGCGTGGTGACCTTAACCAGTTGGCTATCCATGCAGGCACCAAAAGGCTAAGGGCATCAGATTTTGAATAAAATGGTCTTCTATAACAGTATTTGTAGACATATCAGTAAAAGAATTTTGAAAGATTGGCGTCTTTCAAAATTTCAACTGCCTAGTTATCATTGCTCACGAGGTAAGATTCAGTGCAGATTGTGCAATTGATTTGCAAGAATGTTTTCTTTTATGAAAGGTGATACGTAAATCTTCACGCGAGATAAAAGTGGAAACTTATCTTATCTAATCTAAAGCTAGGAATAGTAAAGACTCGGAAGTAAGGTTACGTCCAGGTCCTTTCTTAAGTTATGTGTAGTTAAATCGTAAGACTATTTCTCTGTCTATTTATTCTTCTTCATAAATAATATTCTGGCAATTGTGGAAGAAAAAATGATGGTGGAGTGATGATCTGCGCAAGATGGCTGGCAGGAGCTGGATGAATTCATATGTCCAGTAGTAAACAAATATGTGCACGAGTTCATATCGACACTCATCATCATCATCATCATGTATAGCTGTACTATACGATCATATTATATCATATGATCATGGAACATAATTTAGGGGAAACACAACCTCATATTTTACGGATAACAAAAAAGTTTATAAGCCAGCCGTCTCCACAGTTTCCTAGCCGGTCCCATCCCTTTGTCTTGCTCGCTCCGTATTTTTTCCCCATTACATTTTCATTTTATTTCATATTTCTCCTTAGGGTGGAGGGGTGGTCGGATAATAAAATTTTTCCCTTTCCAAACCCATCGTCCTTATTTATGAGGAGAATAAGGGAACGAATATGTTTTTCCTACGTTTTCGTAATGAGCCAAATTATAGGGTATGTTTTTTCAAATTTGTTGGGGCGGAGATTTTTTTTTCTTTTTTTTTCGGTGAGTGTACGAATTAGATAAAGTGTCGTGTTTCATTGGGAATGAATTGGTTATTCTTTTTTTGTATTTCTGGTTTATTTTTGATATGTTTGTTTGGCTGTGACCTTATTTTTGTTCATGAGCTAGATCTTATTTGTTTTGTTGACGAAATAAATTGTGATAGGTACTGTTTCATCTTACAAATTATGATGTTTTAGTATCTACTTTCAATAGTAAAATTTTTGTTTAGCTGTTCAGGTTTTAATTGACATTGGTGCGAAATAAATTGTGATATAATTTCGTCTTTTACAAATTGTTACCCTTGTGTTTTCTTATTTAGATGTTTGTACAACATGTTTTAATTGACATAAGTGGTTAAATTAAATCGGTGATAGTAGTAGCAGATTGAACAATAATAAGATGATGAATATTTATCTGTAACCTATCCTCCTACTTACAACACGGATGAAATTGGGTGCAATAGCTACCTTTAAATTCAAGTAGTCGTAATAGTAAATTGTATTTCGAAAATCTATTTTTTTAAGACTAGTAAGACATATTGTCTTGCAATGCCTTCTTTGTTTACAGTAATAAACAATGACAACCAGAGTACAGTATTTTTTTGAGCTACGGCATATCATAGAAATACCATTACAAAGTCAACATAGAAACCGTAACTGCATACAAAAATAACATCGAATACACAAAAAGTTGCTTAAAACGCAAACATTACTAGCCCATTACAAAACTTCCTCCCACATCTTAACTATATCAACAACAGCAGGATAGCCTAAACAAAAACTAAGCATACTCAACCCAAAAAACGTTAAGGGCGAAAATTACTCAGCTTAAAAAGCATTAATAACCATCTCCCCTTAAACCCCCTTAAAACTCCTTGCGCGCCATTTTCGAGTCCTTCGTTCATTAAAACTGTAGAAAAACACCTCCGGGGGGTTGAGGGG
The DNA here is from genome assembly GCF_003590095.1 of Trichoplusia ni. Classification (NCBI taxonomy): domain Eukaryota; kingdom Metazoa; phylum Arthropoda; class Insecta; order Lepidoptera; family Noctuidae; genus Trichoplusia; species Trichoplusia ni. Next base: position 7,286,240 of record NC_039487.1, read on the forward strand.
GTTGACCCCCCCGAGAGGGGTGAGACCCCCTCGGAGGCCAGTCTAAAGAAGAAGAAATATGGATCAATAAAGAAATAGCTCTGTGCCCAATGGAAGCACCGGCTATCACGCACACAAATGCATTCCTCCCGTTTGTATTTTCGTTTTACTTTCCTTGTGTGGGTTTTTTTTTGTGTGTGTGAGACCGCAAGGAGACTTTTTATGATTCGGTGAATTGTTTGAAATGGGGACTTTGGTATTTTTGTGTTTCTGTGATTCGAGGGGTAATTGTTTTGGATTGATTGTTTAGGTGGCTTGCAGTTAATGTTTTGTGTGTCTTTGATTTGGATTTTTTTTCGAGAAGATTTTTTTGGTCATTGGTTTCAGTGTTCAATAATTACGTTTTGCGAAATTGAGCTTTGAAACTGTTTATATAAAACTCTATTGTAGAGAGAAAAAACAATCTAAACCAAAAAAAAAATTTCGTAGATTCGATCTCATTACACGTATGAATCCAGACCAAGAGATATTAGACATGTGTTATACCACTCATATCTTTAAAAACAAAATCATATTGCACACAAGACACTATTCAACCTTTTTAAAATTAAGCACATGACAGACACAGACCCACAAAAAAAATATAACGGCACATCATAAAACAAACAAAACCAACCCCACTATCTTAAAACTAATAGCCAAGAAGTTAACCCTAAAATGCGACCGTCATATGATGCCAAATAGACACAATAAAAAGGCGAAAATAACCCGTTTCTCACATTAAAACGAGATAATGCCAGTAGTTGGCAAAAAACATAAATTTGGCAACATATCACGCTGGCAACGGCGCCGGTAATAACTACCCCCACCGGCGAGCGAGGGGTTGAGTTTTAGTTTTTTAAGATTGAGATTTTATTGCTTTTTTTTAGTGTTTTTTTTTATAACAATGTTATGTGTAGTTGGTGTAAAGAAATCTGTTATGATAGCTAAAATAATCATTAATATTAGAAGGTTTTATACGAAAAATAAAGATAACATCATCTTTATTTTTAGTTATTTAAAATTATGTTGTTTTTCTTGTATGTTGTCTAAATTATCAAACTTTTTGTTACTCAGAATTAGCTAACTCTTGGCAACTTGCAAATGGTTTACGAAAACAAGTACCAAATTTCCTAGTTTTATTGTTCCAACCTGTTATTTCCCACTACTGTGCAATGGTGTCTATCATGTAGAGAAGAATCGAGTATCTATATTAAATTTTTCTATCTAGAGAAATCGTAGAAGAAACCGATGTATTGCTAATTTAAAGAAAAAAAAATTACGTATCTCAAGACTTATACCCAAAACAGCTCCTGATTTTCACATTTCTTAGTTGAATAGCCCAAAGGTAGGTATCGATATCTACGGCGCTATGTTTGCTGCCTTATCTACTATAAGTACCTATCTATGTGTTTTTTTTACGTTACATAAAGAAAATCCACTTTTCCCGTATAACACAGCAAAAACAAAACAATAGGATTTCTCACCATCTATCTTACAATATTCTCATCCTCCTCCGTTATAATTTTCTTAAAGCTTTTTGCATCATTTACCCACAGCCAAACAAAACATTCGCCCCCAAAAAACCCAACATATCCTGACCTATCATCCCCTTAAATTCAACCTTATTGCTTGGGAAGTTCTTCAGTGACTCTTATTTTGATGGGTCAAGATTTATTGGTTGGTTATATGCTGACACACTGTAGGATGACGTCATCAGGGGGTGACCCCCCCCTTTATCTTAGACCTGTAAAAATAATTATTGGGATCATCATTTATGTGTTTGTTTTTCAGCTCTTGTTTATGAGTCTTTCGATATTGAAAAAGGGGAATTCCGTTCATTGTTTGTATATTTATTTGTGAATCATACATTATTTCCTTGGCAGAGTTAAAAAAATGGAAGCTTTTGGTTTCTGCTTTGTCTTAAAAGTAACTGCGAACTTCTTAACAGTTTAAGTATAGGTTTATTTAAAATTAAGGAGTTTATGTACCTATGTGTTCTATTAAAATGGAAAATATAACGCATTATCCATCGCTCTACTTTATATTGAAGTGATTAAGACAGGAGTGTAAGTAACGGAAACTGAAACTGACTTACACTGACGATAAAGGAAGCACAAAGAATTTAACTTACCCTATGAACATTTACTGGCTGAAGCGGCGAGCATCGGTATGACGTGGAGCGAGATGAAGCATGAAGCTCAAGACAGATCGAGATGGAGAACCTCTGTGGACGCCCTCTGCCCCATCTAGGGGACATAGGACTTTAAGTCAAGTCAAGTCAAGTCATGAACATTTACAAAAACAGGCATTGAAAGATTTTCAAACTAGTATTTTCAAATCTCCTAGTATCATCTAATACCATACTTCAAGTATTCTACCGAAATATTAAGATATGTAAATATTTTTTACAAGTCAGCCATTATTTCCGCATTATCTTAGCGCAGAAGAACAAAGAAGTATATAGTATATACGTTATATAAGTACACAATACAGTTGATTCAATACGCCGGTCTCTCACAATGGGGGCGAACTGAAGAAATATGTAAAACGCCGGTGCGGAACCCGCGGCGACGGTGCAGAGACGGACTTGGGAGACTCTGTTTTATAAGAGAGAAATTGTGCTGATGTATCGATTTGAATATCGTATAGCAAATTCTGCTTATAGGTTCCCGAAGGCACAAGTGTTTTAAGGTAAAAATAGCAATTTTTCCAATTTTCCGATTTTAAGATGATATTCGTGTTTCTTGTTGCTGACATTACCCATGTCAGGAACAAGAAACATGTGTTGGCAATACACGTTATTAGTCCCGTTTTTGGTGTTTTCTTCTAGTATATAACTATACTTCTAGTAGAGTGTAATTCTTGGCAATTATTAACTAATTTAATGGCAAAAAATACAATAGAAAACTGCAACACACGAGCATATCAAAAGGAACAGTAGCTAATGAATTGCACACAGTAGCAATGCAGATTTTTCGACCTCCGTGGTCGAGTGGCGTACGCACCGATTTCAAGGTGTCGCTAGCTCTGAGGTCCCGGGTTCGATCCCCGGTCGGGTCAATGTAAAAAAGCACATTTCTACATTGTCTCGGGTCTAGGTGCATGTGGTGCCTTCGTTGTAACTGAATTCCATAACACAAGTGCTTTAGCAACTTACTTTGGGTTCAGAACAATGTATGTGATGTTGTCCGCATTTATTTATATTTATATTTATTTATAGATTTTTATCATTAAAACTTGGATATTGCCACAATATTCCAGTTCTAAATCTACAAAAAACACAAACTCACACACCCAACCACCAACATGCTTCAAAAACATTTTTACACGATATTATTATAAAATATTTATTAAGTACATAAAACTCCGCACAATTCCTCCCAACTCCGCTCCCCGAGACGCTGTCCGTGGCCGAGGGGGGCGCGGCGGGAGGGGGCGGGGGCGTCCGACACAGCGCTCCTTTTTACGTTGCGCGCCGCTGCAGGGGTTGGTAACATTTTCTTGAATTTTATTTAAGATGGTTTTTGATGAATTTGTGATGATAATAAATTATATGTGTAGGAGATAGATAATAAATATGAGCTTCTTACAGTATTTTTCGTTACTATTTTAAGGTTATTACTAGCCGAGCAGGTCATTTAAAAGTGTTTCGTTTGTGGTAAAATGGCGGTACATTAATTTTAGTAAAACTATTAAAAACATTAAAACGGATTGGCGTAGGTACTGTGACCAGCAACATAGTATACTCGTACATATAGCGTGGCGCTAACGATATCCATTACCCGTAGTTAAAAAGGATCGAAAGAATATAGGCTTACCTATACTTTGCCTTCACCAACCAAAACCAAAACAACCTTAAGATATCCAACATGACATAAAAAATCTAAAAACAAAATTGACTTTCACCAAACGTTATCAACCTCTGTCGCAAGAAGGTGTGAGCGGAGCGTTGCCTCAAGAATGCTACAATTTTCCCGAGTTTTCCATTTCTCGGCGACCCTCCCACCCCCACTCTCCCCCCATTTGTGGAAGGGGGAGGAAAAAAGAAGTGGCCTTTACGTTGCCTCGCGACGAAGACTCCTTGGTTGGTTTTGTTAAGTTTTTTTATGCAGAATTTTCGGTCGAACATTTTCGTGTTGAAACCTTATTTGGATAATGTATTAGGGTTGTAGATGTATTTATTTTGCTTTATAATAATATTGTTTGAGAAAAATGGGATATTGGCAAGAAAAAATTTAGATTTTTAATTTATTTGAATAATAGCTTTTGTAAGGCGGGTTCATAATTGTTTACTTTACACCAAATTATTTTCGGGTTTTAATCGTGATAGTTTCGGATCCATCCGGAGTCCTTAATCATGAGCTGACGTGGCTAAGGCTACTGTTATTAAAATTAAACAAAATACAATTTTGTAGTACACAGTGCAATATTATATCTGACAGAATATAATATTTCAACAGTATTAAAATAAATAACATATATAATAGTGGTTTATGGTCATGATGAATTTTAGGCCATTTTAATATCATAGCCATGACTAATAACCGACCAATTTTCGTTGTTTCGTAAGAAACGTTGTAATTATTGGCCTTTAATTTTACTTAATTTGGTCTGAGAATAATGGCTATGTTACAAACAAAATGTCAATATAAAACTCGGTATAAATAATGTCCTTTCTTGATAATTGCTGACAAATAAATATTTAATTGTGATTTTCATCATCTCTTCAGCCGCCGTTATCCCGCAGTTGGGCATAAGTCTCTACTTCCCATCTACTTACTAGGTCTTATGCCTAATCTAAAATCATTATTAATTTATAATTTACTTATACTTATTTCAAGCGACCAAAATACGCCTCCTACATCTAAAGTCATTAATAAACTAAAACTTATTTAATATGAAAACGTATATTAATATTCTACGCCAACAAAAAATAACATTAAAAAGTAATCAGGGTTGCCACGTAATAAATTATTCTCGCGAAGAGGGACCGAGTCCGCTACAACTTACACCTAACAAATCTCTTCTGTCGGGAAGAAAATATAAAAATTATACCAAGAAAAGCCTATATACAACTTTTAAAACACGATGAAAAACCAACCTTATTCAAAGAATCATAAAACCCAAAACACTCTGTATAAAACAGTTTTTACATCACCTTTTTGTTCCAGGACAAAACATCGTAAGTTAAAAAAAGTGCAAGTGAAATTAAACTTTATTAATTAACACTAAGGTTGAAATTCGTGTGTTGATTTCTTAGACACTTAAGTTATTGAGTTAGGTGATTATACAGGGTGGCCAAGACAGTGTTGGTGGAAATTCCCCAAGTGTTGGAACTCCCCCCAGTTCTTTGCTGTGTTAATTTACATTTTAAATTGCACTTACATAGCTAAGCGGCGAGTTGGCCTGTTTTGTAGCGGCCTGTATAACGGCGGGTGGAGCATACTGTATATATGTACATTATTTTATAGTTTGCCTCCAATCGATTAGGTTTTTCATTCACTTGCAAATAAGATGGTATTCTGGCTGTTTTAGGAAGAAGTTTGAGAATAGGGAATTGGTATTTGCCTAGCTATGAGATAGGCCATTATTATATGAACCTAATTATCGTCTAAATGACTGACCAAGTGACAGCTATTTCACGTTTTATCCTGGTCCAGTCCCTGATGTTCCTTAACCTAGACTTTTTTAAGCGGCCATCTTAGTTAGAAAAGAGTTCGAAATATTTTGATCAACAAAAGATCATAATTTCTGAATGATTGCGAATAGGGTATTTTACTAAATCTCATAATATTAATTTTTTATTCCGGCAGACAGTTTTCCGATAAATATAGAATACGTATTTTTTCTTTTATCATAGTCATCATTAAGAAGTTAGTAAGACCAAAATAACTTAAATATGGTAGAGGGGGATAAAAACATCACTTGCTTGTAAAAAGCGTACTGGTAAGTGACGTCACACGACATTATAAATCAGTGTATCCCCTTCATTTTTGGTCCACCATATTCGATATTTTTTATAAATCTATCTGACGAACTAACCTGTTTTTTTTTTTTTTTTTTGTCAAAATCCCTATCTATTCTGCTTACACGAATACTCAAATTATTACATAGAAAGGCAAACCAAGTAATTTAAAGACTTAAAGGCGTGGTTTAAGGTTGCAAACCTTAAATTACAGAGATATGCAATTTGTTTATGATTTGTGGTCATTCTACCGTAGATATAATGAATTCGCGTAAATATTCGCTTGGACCTGAACGCTTATAAGACGGTCTCGGTTTGTGGACAAGATAATTTCATATGCATGTCGACAGGTAACTAAAAAGTATGTTTAACAATGAAAATACAGGTCTATCAGAGAACTTCTATTAAAAATATAATACCTAAAATAATGCTGTTACTATTGTTGACAAAAGATGGCGCATTGTGAGGCGCAGGTGATGTTAGGCTGGTCTAGCAAATTCTGTTTAGATCTATTTTTCAGAAAACTTTAAGTCTATTTTTTTGCATTCCTTATGTATGTTAACAAGCTGTTGAAAATCGAAAATAATACAGTGGGAACATAAAATCGGTATAAGCATTATCCTATGTTAATCATGGTAATAACTATCTGTGTACCAATTTTCGTCTAAATCCGTTCAGTTGTTTTTGCGTGAAAGAGGAACAAACATCCATACATACAAACTTTCACGTTTATGATAATAGTAAGATTAATTTCTTTTGCGACTCGAATCTCACAAAACGTAAAAAAAACCTTAAACAGATGTCACATTCTATACAAAAACTACAAAACAATATTTTTAAACTAAAAACTTATAAATCATGAAACATTAAAGTCATGCCACTAAAGTAAAAAAAAAACGATAAAAAATCGAATCTATACAAAAATCAAATTTAAAAAAAGAACAATCTAAGAAACTTTCACTGAACACCTGTTAAGGTCACGTTGGACTCATGAATTAATCGCGACACATGTGAACAACCCTTAACTTTCAATTTCTTATGACATGTCGTGTCGTCACCCCTAATTTAAAATCAATCAATAAAATCTCTTATCGATCTTATTGTTTACACGTAAGGTTGAAAATAGGCTGTCAACTGTTTGGAATTTTAAATAGCAATTTGTAAAATGCATGTTCCATTTTTTATTCAATTTTTATTAATATAATAAAAATAGACTTTATTGTAACAGTATAAGATTGAAATTCGAAAAGATGTACCAAATCGAATGCTTGACCTACGATAAAATTACATTTCTCCTTTAATTCTTTGTACGTTTATTTAAATTACATGTGGACTTTTCTGCAGGGGCATAAGGTTGAAAATTGAGTGATGAATAGATATTCAGACGCAAATTAATTTTGTATCACTTCGGAGACGGAAGTAGCCATTTTAAATTCAATAAGTTTGCCTTCAATAAATATACGATCGACACCTTGTTAACTCGGGTCATAGATTAATAAAATAAGAATAAAAAGAAATAAAGAAATGTTTTAAAATATTAATTTAACATTTATTTTACTTCCTATAAAGGATATTTTGCCATTGTTTATATTTTATTGAACAAGTAGACAAGGTAAGTGATTTAAAGTGACGAAAAAATGAAAAATAGTTTCTTAAAAAACATCTTTAATATCATCCAACGAGGAATTTAAAATAGTTTGAGCATTATATGAAACTAAAGTCTGCCAACTAAAGCGGGATCAAGACTTCATTTCCTTAGGCATGAAAATTCAAAATAAAATAAATATCAATTAATATATTTTTCAATCAGAAGACTATTCAGAACAAAGTATGCAAAATAAATTCTACAAAACTGGCATTTAATAACATCAAACAAAAGCACCTTCTGCGTACCCTTAATCTTTGCCCGATAAAGGCGTGACTACACTGTATCGACATATGTCTTGTAAGGCATCAACTGCCCACCACCTGTTACACTATAAACATGTTTTTATGTCTGTTAGTTGTTCATGTTTTGACATGTTTATGAACGATATGGCGTTGAACATTTCTTTTTGTTTTTTTTTGTTGATGCTAATAGACTTTTGGTTTCAATAGGTTTGATGACATGATTTTTGTTAATATTTATAAAAATATTCATAAATATTCATATTCAAACTGAATGATTTTGTTGTATTATGTGGTAGGTATAACGATGCAAAATAGCTTTGAAAATGATAGACTTAAAAAATCTATAGACACACGTTTTTAAATGTCACTCCATTCAAATTCTATCAAAACGGTTGCATTGTCATCGGGTTTGAGCCACCCTGAAAATGTCAGCCTGCTAGCTTATCGGGAAGTGTCTCAAAATTGAGTTACAAAAATCCAAACGGAACGACAAACAAACAAACAAGAAAGTGAGTGAATAAAAACGTGGGAAAATAGTTTACCTCAAGAGTAAGAAAAGGAAGTCATTTATGAACTGTAAAAGATTTTTTTACTAGACTGACTTGTTTTAAAAAAGTTAAGTAACGCGAAGTGTCAAAGACAATCAGTAACTGTGAAACAATAGACAATAACAACACACTATGCCTCTACGTTTTAAAGACAGAAAAAAAAAACTCAATAAAGAAACAAAAAATAAAACAATAGAAAATCAACCGCAATTTGTAATTCCTCAAAGATTTATGTTCGCACGCTCGTAATACCCGAGTACCCGGTTGTACCCAGTTGTAACCGCCGCATACCCGGGTGTTTCAACCGGGTAGGTATTTGTGAGGCAAATTTTTAGTGTGACGTGCGGAAATCCGTTGCGGAGTTAACTATTCCTCTGGAGCCGGATAACCGGTGTAAATCTTACATTAGAGGGTACAGGCGCAGGTTGAGGTGGAATTCTTGGTAGTTTTTTTAAAATATTTAATTGACAGCAGGTTGTGTACTTGACTACCTTATATCGAATACAGGTTATGGATTTTTTAAGTTTTGAGACCTTTCTTCGTATACCTAATGTTTTAGTTATTTTTCTTCTAGTCAATGTTAGTTTTCATTAAAAAAGTTAAGAAAAAGAATCATAATATTGACACAGCTAATATTCCAACGCTAATTGTTAATTATGCCAACCCTAAATACGAATTCTCTCACAATATTCCTTTACATTTTTTCAGCTGTATCGAATCGATAAATAATCGCCTTCTTTTTAATTCATTTAAATTACATTTTGTTTATTTAAGTATTATGATTCTTGCTATAAAACACTCGTTAATAAAAATAACGATGTGCTTATAGTTATTTTTACAAAAAAAAAAAACTTTAAATAAAAATACAAATGTTTTAAATAAAATAGAGAATCCACTCTGCCCTGTGGGTGTACGTCACGCGACAGGAAGACAGCAATAATTCGCGGGTGTTTTCGCGAATTCTTACCGTGTCGGTGTACCGCGGCTTCCGTTACCGCACTATCGTTTATCTAGAGTCTTATCAGAATTTGTTTGTTCTTTAGCTTTATACGACTTCGTTGTTTTTGTTCTAGTTTCGTGATATAATGGGAATTGTTTATGGTTGTTTTAATTGGGTGTTAGAGAAATGTGGCGTTTTTATTTAGTTGAAATTATTTTATATATTTTTACACCCTTAAATGACTTAATAGGGGAAGTATGTTTTATTGATTAGCTAGTTATTATTATTACTCGGATTTTCTAGAATAATTCGTAGTATGAAGAGAGAAAATACTTTACTTAATCCCAACATAGATTTTTTTTTATGTTAATAACACTTTATTTTGGATTATGCTGTGTTATTTTTTATAAAATGATATTACCTAGTTTTTATTTAGAAAAAAACATTAAAGTAGATACTTAATAGCTGATCCGGCAAATTTTGTTATGCAGGACGGTAGCGCTAACCAAACGCACAAAACAAAACATTCAAATGGATCAATAGGAAGAATTCAATTACACTCATACGTACAGCTGAATTATGCTTACATGCAAACATAAGTATATAAATGAATAAAAAATCACCCGATGCCTATCGAAATATTAGATAAGCAACTAAACGTGATTGAATTCTAAAGATAGTGATAAATACTCAAAAGACACTCAAAGTAATAAAAAGCACTCACAAACAGCAATCCTTCTACTACGTGACCTGACAATATGAACGTATACACCATCTGCCTGACCTTTGCACCTAAAAAGGACAAAAGGACCCCAAGAAGGGGTCACTCGCTGGTCAAAACCGGAATTGACCCATCCATACCCCGGAACAGTTGCAAAATTAACAAAAGAATCTATGGTCAATCGGTATTGTGTTAAAAACTAGTTTTTTTATTAATGGTCATATGAGCCCCTAACTACGGCTTACGGTTTGTATTGTACGGTGATGAATTGATATGGAAAATGGTTTATTGAGTTTAAAATTAGTATTAAGGAACTGCAAAATTCGGATAGCTCCTTATACGGCTTCTATTTTTGTTTTTTTATTGATTTTATTTTCTCATGAAGAAAATTTTCTATTAGGACCAGTTAAAGATATATAAATATATTTTTTTTGAAATTTTTCTTGCGTTTTTTATAAAATCTCTTTTATGTTACTTACAGTCTAAACCTTGAGTTTTGCATAATTTAGTCTGCATTTAATTTATATCATAGTTTTGGTCAAACCATAGAATATCTAAAAGCACCAGTAAAAAAACTATGCCAAAAATAAGTTTATTTAACCAACATAGACCTGCATTATAACTCAAAATTATCTATTAAAATCAAAACCCGTAAAAAAAAACCGTGTTTGCAATTTTATGAATTGTGCTTTCACAATATGCAAGGAACATCTGCCTGAACTTTACACCTTAAGGGGACAATAGGGACCCGTAAGGAGGGGTCACTCGCTGGACAGAACCGGACCCAAGCGGTTTGTTCCTGTCCAAACCGGTTTTAACTGCCCATTACGTATTTTTAGGGAGAATTAAGTACAATATGGTTTGGGTGAAATGTGGTGTAAAAATGTATTTAGATTTTTTACTATTGATAGCAGATTTTACGGTATTTAAGTAGGTTTAAATTTTGAATATCTCTACACATGGAAAAATCAGAATCATATGCGTTGTTTTCAATATGTGGCATGCACAGAACATGGCATTTGATAAAAAAGTCGAATTAGTCGAAGTGGATTTCTATTTTTTTTATTCTTAGTAAAAAATTCGAAGACAGATCGCATCCACTTATATTTAAGAACACATCAATTTATATTTAAGAAACTACGAATCCAATATATTTTTTACCATATCTGACGGACAAATTGTTTTTTTTTTTACCAAAAGCCTAATAGTGAAATGAAACGGATCACGTCAATATAGACAGCATATGCACAAAACATACGCAATAGAAAAGAAATAGCTCTGGTACCTAAAGATATTCCTCTGCGACAAGCGTGGTGTCTTTGATTCGTCAGTTCATTGAAATTGGACCCATTAAATCAGAGAAATGTATGCTACTTTACTATATAATAATCTTCATTTCCATCTCACAAAAATGTGATCATAAACATACGTAGCCAAAAGTATCAAAAAGTACAACAATTCATAAACGTTCCAACAACCTAACTTTCATTTTTATTTCGAAACTCGTTAACCCTACCACAAGTCAATAGAAGCCATTGATTATCAACAATAACAAATAAAATTTAACAACAATAGCCCCGGACATATGGACAACGGCCGAAAGGACCATGGCTATTTTTTGTTCCAGACACGTTTCACTAAAATAAACAGCTCGGTCAGAATGACCATATGCAGCGGAAGGGTTAAAAAACATCTTTAGTCACGCCTTATCTATTGATTTGTTATTGAAGGGTTGAACTTTATTGGGACAAAAAATACTTGAATTTTGTTTATGGAATCTAGGAAACGGATGTCATTTGAAATTGATCAATCAGTTATCAATTTGTTCGTTCTATCGCCTTCTGTGTTTTTATTTTTGGACAAGGCTGTTAAATGTTGAAGTGTGACCTTTTTGTGACGCAACAGGAGTTTCAAGAAAAAACCTTAATGGTCTTCAGATTAATCTCACTCTTGAGAACCGGATAATACAGCAAAACTTGCTAGCAATGCTTCAGTGTGTTTAATAACAGGTCACTCTTTCTCTGATCATCATACAATGCGCTAGCAGAACGCATGATGACGTAAGTGAAGAATGATCAGGCTCAGAGTTAAGGACTTCGTGTTCTTTTGTCCAAGAAACGTGGAAGTGAATGAGTCAGGATATTTGACTGTGAACAATACAAAATTACTAATTTAAAACCAAAATTAAAACCTCATGTCTAACTGTGTCACTTAACAACAAGCAGTAAAAAAAAATACCAGAAAAAGATAAGAATATAATTCTTACCTAGATTGAAGATCATACTTCAATGTCAATATCCATAAAACTTAACTTCTAGAACGATTTAACTATAGAACAAGCTAGTAAGATGATATCAGTACTATGATAAATAAAAATTTTGCAACGTCGTAACATTTAGCTGAGGAAAACTAAAATAAAATGGTTACGTAAATGAAGGTGGTCTGCGGTATGTAAATCATATCGTACCAGCCTTTGGATTGCATTTAGAGAAGACGATATGGTTACGACACGACAACGAGAAAACATAGTTAAGATACCAGATGAGAGAAAATCTTCAGTGGTTATGACTCCTAAAGATTTTAAATTAATGAGGGTTTGTTTTGAAATTTGAAATCAAGCTTATTTAGCTTATCTCTTGGTTGACAAAAAACTAGTAATAAATAGTCAATATACTACCGTTTAAAATAAAAAAAGGAGCCGAGCATCATGAATTTAATCCTTGTTTGACGGTGCTTCACAATCATTTAAGTCACATGCATGAAGAACCCACACTCCGAACAATCATTCGTGGATCACACAAACGCTTGTCATACGCGGGACTCGAACGTGCGACATGTCGCGCACAGTAGGTTTGAAATAATGACCACAACCACTCGGTTATATTGAAACGAAATTAAGCTTACAAGCGTAAACAAAATGAGTAGTACTTAATTACTCCAGCTGAGGTTTATAATAACAGTCTTTTAAAAACGACTTTCATGAATAACAGCAATTTCAAGAAAATATTTATTAAACAACGTCTAAAAGCGTAAGATGTAGCGCTACCATTTATTCCAATCCTCGCCTATAAAGAAGGCCGTAAAAATAAAATTGAAAATTCAGTGCCGTATCGGTAAATAAAATTGCTATCTAACGGGACAATCGATGAAAAACCGCCATCTTTCGCTTGATTGAAATTTTATCGAGCATTCGCGTGATGGTCGCTTTACCATGAAGCGAAACTGTGCAGGGACGGAGTTAAAACATTTTGTAAAAAATGATCAAGTAAGGAGGTTTGGAGCTGTAACAAACGAGGACTCAACTCAAATGTGACGGGCATTATGTTTATTGTTGTATAAGTTTACCTGAAGGTTAATTAATGTATAAAAAATATAGAAAAATTATCGAAGAAAGTTAAGTGAAAGAATGGCAACAAAAAGGAATATGCTGAGATTAAAATTCAAGTAAGAAAGTCTGGAAAAAAAATAAGAATCAATGCACATGTCAATAACAACCTCTTAGAAGATACAAAGGTAAAAAAAGTTAGGTAAATATGAAACAAGTAAATACCCATACACACCCTAAATCCGTGTCTGTGTCGGTTCGAAAATACGCAAGGGCATAAGTTACGATGATGTAGAGCGTTTCATATAAATTGTATATAATGCACGATAGTAATGTCTGCCTTTCAGTTGGCAGGCTTTCTTCGTGGTACGGTCGCTTTTTATAAATAGATCCACGGCTGAACTGCGGAAGTTGATTTTGGGTAAATTGTCACGAATCCCAAACGTTAAGTTTATGTATGTATTGCTGAGGTTCAAGGTAAAAGACTATAACCTTGTTTTTCTTTAAATTATTTTGATGTCAATAACTGAATTTATTTTGATGAGCAATCATTGTTGTTTATTTGTATTTTTTTATATCTCTCACGTATTCGTTATTCTTACTTAAGGCCTTTCTCGGCTTAGTCTCTTTTATATTATCTAGTTTTCAATATAAAAACAAACTTCCTGTATTTACATAAAAGATAACAATCAACAAATTCCAAATAAAATCAAAAAAATATGCAATAAAAATATTTGTGTCTCAAAACCATTAATCCTAAATTCCGCTAATAAATTACTAAATATGACTTCCGAAATACCGAAATATAAATTCTAAAATATGCAAATACAATACTTTTTGTCACTAAACCGGTATAGCAGCTGCCCAACACTTTCGTAACCAAAAACTAAGGAAGGGTCAGCAAAACCAGATTTGTACCTTTACAAAAATAGACAATGGACCTAGAACTGACCCTTAGGGGACACCGGTCAGTTTTACGTTAAATCCAAAACCGGTTGTTGAACTAAAGGGTTATTTTTAAATATTGTTATTATTAAAACGTGTCAGGAACAGTTAATAAGCGGTCAGTTTATTTTAAGTGTCGAAGAGTGACGGTTAAGTTAGTGTTAGTCTGTAAAAGGTTTAAGTGAAATCATGTAGTCATTCAGTGTATTAGTTCACTCTTTAGAAGTGTGAAAATGTGTGCATTTTAACTATTGACCTCGTCTAAGATATTGTGATTTTGGTTTAATTAGTTATTTGGTTAATGTCTTCAAAATTTTAATCATAATATATTCCAAATTTTGTAAATTGATTGTTTTGAAAATTTTGTGCAGGTTGTATATCATTAAAAAGTGTCTATAATGTCAAGAATGAAACTTGAATACCTCAAAAACGAAATTACATATGTAAAGAAGATTGGTATGTAAGAAACAACCCTTTAACATAGGTATATGTCGACATTTCCCCAAAATAAGGATAAAGGCTCCATTATTTTTAAATAAGCGTGTTCAACAAGCACAAAAACTCTTTTCCCACGCGAAAGGTTAAAAACGTCGTTTGCCGTACAAAAAAACGGGGGTTTTTCCTTCATCACGAAAAAGTGTCGTACAATTATCGCCACCCCGTTTTGCTTGGCAAATAGAATTAGGCGTGAATTAAATTAGACCGGGAATTAACAAGGATAATACCCGGTTCTCTTCGCTTTTTCCTTATTTTTTACGCCTTTTGAATGGGGGTTTTTTTTGACACGTCCCTCTTTGGTCTGACTCGGGAAATTCAGCCAATTTTAAAAGACAAACCGTTTTTGTTTTTTCTCCTTTTGTTTTTTCATTTTTTATTGCGTTCATTAGATGTGGAAATTTTGATGTTTTTATCCTTTTATTGGGATTAAGATAATATTGTACGAGCCTTTTGAAATCATGAGTTTGAATATGAATATTATGATGGGTATGTTTTTTTAAATTGTTACTACTTTCCAGAAGTTTTTTTGACGTATGAATATTTTGTGATTGTACGCAATATCACTGCTTTTAGTTTGACTTAGTTAACTAGTGCATTTAATAGGATTTTTACTTTTCTAAGTGTTAACTTTATGAAACATATTTGCCATTTAAAACACAGAACCAAACCGAAAACCGAAAATCGAAGAATACTATCCTGGTTAATGCACAAGTTGTTTTACATTACATAAACTTTAAAAAAATTAAAATAAATTGTGATTTTTATTAGAAACTTCGTAAAAACCTAGATAGGCACTGCTGCAAATGTATGATGTGACCAAATTTTGATTTGGAAAAAAGCTTACAATATTTTATTGTCCTATCAAGTACATAGTTAAGTAGCTCCATAATTAGAAAGGTTATTAACTTTTAAATTGCAATAAAACTTCTTCAAAGTAGTAATTATAAGGGTTATTCGTTTTAAACATTCTTGGGGTAGAAAGTTTTCAAGATATAAAGATGGGACAAACTGGATAACGCATTTCAACTCCAACAATTATAAAGTTGCGATTCTTTACAATAGTTTTATCATTTTCTTTTGTAGGAAAGAATTTTGAGATTTTCAAAATCAAATAGCTTTGGGAAATTTTAAGACTCTTTCATGAGCTGTGTTATTTTAGTCTTAATGTTCTTGGCCTCTGGACTATGGCCTATAAAACCAGCCTTGGTTTTATAAATTACTAGCGGTTAACCACTACAAATTGCAAAAGATCCAACTGGAACGTAAAATCGGGATAGTAGCTATCCTATGTGTTAATCCTAGTTATTAACTATCTGTGTAACAAGTTTTGTCTAAACAAGTTCAGTGATTTTTGAGTGATAGAAGAACAAACATGAATGAAATTGGTCATGACATGACCAATTTCGTATAACTTATTGGACCCGAATTCGCTTTTTCTTTTGACAATAACTTTCAATAAGAAAGTTGCCTAAAAGGTTTTTTTTACTTTTTAACTCATAAGAGACTAATCATTAAAGATTTATATCTCCATATCAAGATCACACGCTGATAAAGTTATTTTTAAACGCTATTTTTTTTAAGTCCAACATAAATTTCACTTTAGACCATCTAGTTGTTATACATCCTTGTATACAGGGGTTTAAGAAAAGGGGTCTTTAAAATGTCAAAAGAAGGAACGAATTTCCCCAAGGGTGGCCACCCCCTTAATTATATCTTTTAATGTAATGTCTGAGTGCATTTTTACATCCCCCTGTACATAATGTTGTGTATTAGGGGAAGAAAGAAGGGTATTTTTGAGGGATGGGTTTACATGCTATTGATTTTTTAGAATATGCCAGAAAATTGTAGTGAAAGAAAGTATTTGCTCTGTACAGTTTTGATATGCTGACAACATAATTATGACGACACGTTTTACTTTGTGAGGTATGGAAACGTAATATACCTGAGATGTCCAAAATTTGTTTTTTATTTTTATATTTTTGAGTTCCCACTGTTTCCACACACCATTGGTTTGTCTTTTTCAACTTTTATTATTCTAAGACACCACTGACAGACAGCTAAGGAAAGCATAGTGAGGAAACCAGGAACTAATCCGCAGTTAGCTAGCATGGTGATAAATGCTCAAACCTGTATGTGAACAGGCCTGTGCTTAGCAGCGATGTAATGTTATAAAAAATGTTTTCTCTAATGGCCCCTTTTGTGTAATGACATTAAATAATAAATGGACAATTTTTTTTTAATAGTATTTTGGTGTAAAGTTTATTGTCCTTTAAATACTGTTGGACATGTTTTTCTTCTTTGTCATATCTTCTTTGTGTATGCCATCTTCTTCTGTTTCTTCAATTCGTTTTCTTTATATTTGGTTCCTCTTAAATCATCTACTCATCTTATCTTCGGTTTACTTGAATTTGAAGTGTCTCAAAAGGAAAATACTATACTCCAAGAAACTAGTTTTAATTTCTAAACAAATTTCAATTCAGGTATGGGTGAAAAATTAGATTTTGGGATACATAATCAATTAAAATACTTTTCTACAATAAATTAAACTAACCTAATATTTACATTTTTGAAACTATATAAAAAGAAAAATATACATTATTTACAAAGCGTTCAAAAAGACATCCTCATCCCTGCCAAAGTCGGGAAACGTGCCCAGAAGGCTGGCTGCATTGCCACGTTGTATGGCAATGCTAATTCTTTGGGCAAAATATAGACCACGCATAGAGTCGATATCCGACTATCTCACTCACTGTTGGTTAGGTCGGATTTTGGGAATATCCGACCTAACTAAAGTGCGATCCGACTTAACAAATGTAATATATTGTAGAAAAAAGTATTATTACGTTCTTTTTACGCATGGTCTTTAATGTTTTTTATGTTTATTGAGATAATTCGATGGGTACCCAAAACTGTGAATGTAGTATTTCTACTTGTTCGGGCACCTTTATTTAGTTATGTTATGTTGCTTGTTCTTTTTTAGCCAACTTAGAAAAAAAAAAATATTTGACACAAGTAAACATAACCATAAAATCTTACAAGGAGACCTCCTTTTAAGTAAGTATTTACCTGTGCTAGGAGGCCTCGCTCTTCCTAATCTAAATCTTAGTAGTATTCAAACCTACAGTATTTTCTAGTAGTTTCGGTCTACTTATTCCATCTGTAAAAAAATTATAAAAATAGAAATGAAACAATATTTATGCACGAAATACTCTATAATATGCAGAATTACCATCAAAATTACGAGCTCTCTCAAAATTTTCAAAACAAAATGAAAGAACAACACTTTATAGGTACTTGCCCTTTTCTTACCAATTTAAAACAGGGGTTGTTTTCATTTATTCCTTCTTCTTTTGCCAACCACCCTTTAAACCCCCTTACAACCACCAAAATACCTTGACCTCCCTTCCCCCTCTTAACACCTAAAATCCTAAACGACGTTTGGTAAATGCTTGAGGCTCCAGGGCTCTTTCTTGACTGGTCTTCGGACCCTCGGAGGGAGACTTGGAGTTCCCTAAAAAATATACTTACCCTTCTTATTTGGGGGAGGAATGATGGAAAATTGTTTTATTATTACTTTTGTACCTACCTACTTGATAAATGTATTTAGGGATTTTTTTTATTTTATATCATTTGATCACGCATTTTTTAAATTGTTTTCTTTCGATCGTCGCCTCTTATACGTGTTTGTATGACCTTTCTCAATGTATCATAGATTACTTGAAATTATTATCACAGTGATAAAAATATCATTTATAAATTAAAAAATGGTAAAGTGCGCATTTGATTTTTTTTTTATAAAAAGCTATTACGGTTACCGCTTCTAAACCGTTATTCGGCGGAGATTTACTCAGCGCCTGTAAATTGTTTTACTAATACATCATGTCAAAAATATTGTGTAACGTATTTTTAACAGTCTGTTGTTCTTTAATTTTAGTTATAATGATCAAAATCGTTTTATTATTATTTTTTCCCGGTGTCTAAATTTAACTGTAAATAATTTGTGTTATTCATTTAAGTTATTGGGTGTGTCATGTTTATATAATTATGTAAAAATACTACAAAATGGGTTTGGTTTAGTTATCGATATTAAGTTATAATCATTAAGACAAAGCTCTTGATATTCCAGTATTGTGTATATAAGAATATCTTTCAACATGTTTCTTATTACAAGGTCTTTGATTTTAAATTATTCTGTGCATAAACAGACCCTTGTTATTTACGAATTTGACATAAAACCTCGTTCATAACAAAAACACGACTTAAAAATAGAACAAATCACGCAACCGATATCGATTCGAAATCCAAAACGCACAGTTTGAAAATGGAAGTACAAACTCGCCCGCGGAATTCCAATGACGAATCGCAAAAGCTTTTTCTTACTGCCAACACTAATTTAAATTTGCCATTTTTAAAACAAATGTTACGCAAAAATGAACCTTATTCAGTTATGTTAAGATGTTGATATAAAATTTTATGGTTTTTCGGTTGGTAATGTTTTGTCAGCAAGTTATCTCCCCAATGTCTCTCGAAGGATTTATCGTCTTCTAGGGGGAAAGAGTGGAAAAATAAGAAAGGGATGTTTTTCCTGGGGGACGCTCGAAGGGTGTAAGATTCAATTAAAAGCGGGCGACGCCTGTACAATTAATTATACTTGAGATTATTGTTTGAAAAAATGGCGGACAAAATGCTTGTGACATGAGCGTTTTAAAAATGGAACGTAGAATTACGTCGCGAATTCAATTTGTAAATGGAATTGTTTCCTCTTTATTCTAAATTTATTAAATATTTTTTGGCTTTTAACGGTTGTTTTATTTGTCTTTCCAAATTATAATGGTTTAATGATTTTTCAGTAGATTGAGGTGCAATGAAGATTAGTGTATTATCTCAATTAAAAGCTGTACACTACATTTATTTATTAGTTTCTCATATAAAGGTCTGTATACTTCAATTTATTATATTTATATCATTGTCAGCTATCGCGCCTGATTTATTCTTGTTACTTAAAGATTTTGATAAATACTGTCTAACTGCAGAATTTAAAAAGAAATACATTAGGTAGTAATTCGCTTATCTCAATATAGTTACCTATTGTAGCACTTTCCTTTAACTGAAAGCCGCCGATCTGTCCAGCCACAACTCGTGCTTTATCCTTAAAGGGACTAAGGTCTTTTTAAAAGAATACCAGTGCCCACAACATATTCAACTTAAAAAAAAAAATCTCGTAAAATCTATAGACAGTTAAAGTCTTACAAATTTACTACAGGAGTACTATAAGTCATATCCAAAACAAGAACCTGACCTAAATTCAGTGAGGCCTTTAAAATCAAAACATACACGTCACACATTGACCTAGTAACGTACGTAAAGGTTAAAGACCTCCACACACACGTTAACCCAATATAAACCTTCATAACATTACCCAAAACTCAATTTACAATGTACTCAACACATGTGAGTAGTATTCGCGTATCAATTAAAGTTTTGATTATTTCAAAGTTTGAAACTTTTGTAATGTTGCGCCTGATACATAAACAGATTACATTTTTAACTTATTGAGCATTTAATCTGTTTAAAAAGTTATAATTATTGTTCAATGAGGTCTCAAGAAACACGAGACTGTTTTCAGCCAAAAGCCAAAGTCTCGAACTGTAACAAAAAAAAAGTAAAGCACAAAGACACAAACAATGCTCGAATTTCAAAAAGCAATTTAAAATGTAATCGAACGCCGTTGGCGGGATCTTATTCCCCCACCTTTGAATATCCATCTATGAAAGGTACGGGCATACTTTTATTCTAAGGGGCCGACCGTCCACCCCATTTAAAAGAAGCCATCTTGGGATTGGGTACGTGGGGTGGGTCCCCACCCCGGGGAGGCGCGGGCGAACAGGGGGAACCACTTTTCTCAGCGAAGTGTTGTTTTAATTCTACCAAATATCTTTTCGTGAATACCTCACTGGTAGAACTTCTGATATAATTTTCTTCGAGTAATATTTATACGTTTTAGGTGTTGCCTTCAGTTTTGTTCGCGTGAATTTCGTACTAATAATAGCTGGAAGTAATTAGATTTTACGTAATTTAAAATGTACGTTAACTTTTATTGTGTAATAACATAATTTTTGGATCATTTTAACGATGCAATTTGATCAACTTTTCCCACCTTACTACAAGTTAAGCCTTTAAGATAATTAACGTTAACGTGTACATTTATAAGACGTACAATCTAAAAATAAACGCTTTGATCCTTAATTAAAGTAAAATCTTAGGACAAACAACAACAAATCCCGTTAGAAAAACCGTTAATTGCCGCCATTTTATCCCGGCGAATTCCAAATTCGAATTCGACGCGCTTTGAAATTCTACGCCATAGTTGGGCAAAGGAATTCCACTTTCGTCCACTAACGTGCTACGGTCCAGGTAAATTTTAATTTCTATGCAAATGAAAGCTTTCGTTCGGGTTTAATCTACGAGCTTTGGAAATGTGAAGGTATCAAATCGCGACGAAACTTAATGAAAATACTGTGCCCAAGATGAGGCAAGAAGAATTGGCTGCTGTTGTACCTGCTCGTATTGTTGTCTTACGTAACGATATTTATTGTAATGTAGCTTTTGATATTAAATTGAAAAAGACAATTTCTACTATAGGTGATATTACGTACCTACTTAGATAGTCGTCCTTTGACAGCCAAGACACTAAATATGTCAAGATTTCAAGTCCCTTTTTTATGTAAGGTTTCATTTTAAAAGGAAATTACTTGAATCCTCCTTTAAGCTCGCTCATAATAATAAGCTCTATGATTATTACACTTTTTATATACAAGATGATATTGCAAATTTTTTAAATGAATGTTTATTGAACTTAACTTTAAAATCAGCTGACATATAATGACAATATTATGAGTATCTACCATTCGAGACGAATCGAATAAGCTTAAGCACCACGAGATTTTATACAAGAGTCCACAAGGCCACAAGTTACATACAAGCATGCAAAAATAATTCTCAACTGTATGTCAATTAGTGCTATTTCACCTTACAAGATATCACCAAAACATGCATAAATTACAATTCAAATAAAACCTCGAAACAAAACGTCAAAAGAATAACTCCTAACAGTTACCACAGTATATTTTTATCATGCGGTTATATGCCAGCATATGCGGATTACTTCAAAGTATGCGGCGTATAGGAAGGTGGAAAATATCCCGAAAGTCGATTATAACTCGACGGAATAATGGGCGAAAGAATCCAACACGGTTGCCTTAACCACCAGCTACTAATGGTACTCGATTGATAAAGGTGAGAAATTGTCATTTTATTTACACTTGTAATCAGGCTGACTAAGGGGTATCGTGTTGCCCAGGTAACTGGGTTGACGAGGTCAGATAGGCAGTCGCTCGTTGTAAAACACTAGTACTTAGCTGCATCCTGTTAGACTGGAGACCGACCTAAACGTATTTGGAAAAAGGCTAGGATGATGATGGTAACGAACATGGACTAAATCTACAATGAAGGTATGCAGGTAAAAATCGAATCATAAATACATGTAAAGAATTAAATTATATTGAAAACTAATTTTATTTAATTTATTCATGTACACACAACATAAAAAGTGAAAAACAAATATAAAAATGAAAATACAATAGGTATAAAGGTACAAAAGTACTGGTTATCCTATTTTTCTTGCTGGTAAATACCAGACACCAATGCTACACATAGAGAGAGGTATTTGGCCAAACCCTTTTTTTGTAAAATAATTTAATTATATTGTATGACATAGACATTCTAGGTAAGTACCTTGTAGAAGCATAATATCAGTTTTATCATTAACCTCCAAATTTTACCGTCAAAAAGGTAAACAACATGACAGAACGAATCATATAAAGCATCCATAATTAAGAAAAAAATCTTAGTACTTATAAATAAAACTACAAAAACAAAACACCATGTATCTCAGTGCAATCCTACCTTAATTTACTCTACAACGGTACTTTCTAGAACAATCTGTAGACAATTACACTTTTTGCCTTCGAAAGTCAAATTCGAAAAACGTTAGTTGCCGAACTCGCGCGAGTACAGCCGAGCCAACCCGAAAAGCCGGCGAGATCACGTATACCGATAACATTACCAAGTTTCTACATTAGACGAACTTTTATTACACTTATCTTTATACCAAGCCCAGGTACTATCGTACATACGCAAAAATGTACTTACTGTAATCGCATTCCTATCTTAAAGATATTTTTCATTGAGATTTGACTTTCATAAGGTAGCCAAAATCTACGATTCAAGATGGAGGGATAATTGGTAGTACGTCATCGACTAATTGTTCTTCGACCCATTATAAGGAGACTTTATAATTAACTATCGCTATTGTTTTTGCGAGTTTCGTCCGCAATTAACGAATCTCTGTAACCATGCCCCATGGAACTGTCAAAAACAATTTTCATACAAAAATATGTTTAAATATAGAACACAGATTTACATTTTCTAAGAGATAACGTCCCTTTTCAAGTTTCGAATGTTCGATCTGTTATTTTGAAATTTAAATTTCGTATTCGATTCGTGTTACGAAGGTATACGAAGCGTGGGCAATTCAAATTTTGAGTTGTGTTCTATCGTGACGGTTTATTGATTTTGAAAATGGAATCAGTTTGGAATGTTGTAACGTACTTATTCTTTTTTCAGGGTGATCTAAATTCAAGATATTATTTAATAAGTATTATGTCCTTTTGTTCTAGTGCAAATTTATATGTGTTTTGATTTTTAGTTGCCTAGTCTAGTATTTTATAGAGGTAGTCTAAACTGAAACGAATATTTATTGTTTCAACTGTGTGTAATTTGTATGAGGCAAATAAATTGATTTGATTTACTTTCTTACCCATATTCGATTCCGCAAAAACTTGTCATTTTTTTATTGTGCTTTGATTTATTGCTGTATTTTATGTTGTCTGCCTTTCTATACTTATGAATTTATAGAATCTTTAAGATATAAACCCGATGTCTTTTTTCTCTTGAAATTTCTTCCAGAGGCTTAACTCTAAAATACTAACGACCATTTTTAATTAGGCTAGCTATAAATATGTAGCAATCAGAACAAATGACCCGGGCTTATTCGAGTTTACGACAATGCCTATAAGAAAACGGGCGCTGTGTTATAAAATTTGCATTCGGCTGGCGCGGGTGATGCAAAAGGGCTAGTTGGAGAGGAAAGGGCTTTGGGCTTTTGCTAAAGAAAATATTTGTCAGGTAATGAACAGGCGGAGATGTGAGGTGGAGATGCTGATGATGGAAGCATGACTGAAGAAACTAAAACAGTTAATGTAACAGTAAAGTCTTAGCCAGAGGAATATGATATATTCAAGAAGATCTCTTACATGTTCAATTGAGGATTTTTCGATCCCAACAAAAGAAAACGTCATTGGGATATAAAATATATTTTATAATGGACGAAGATAGTGTTTATAAACAGAGTAGATTTCTCTCTCTCTCTTTCTATAGGTACGAGCGACTACTGATGATATTGGTGCTTTTGGCGAATAGACAGCAGTTTTGGGTAATACTGTGGTTCAGGTATCTTGTATTGGTTTTTGATTTTGATTGCAAGAAGAACATTTCAAATAAATATAAAGTATATTGAAAATACCAATATTATTCAACGATTCCAGATCTTTTTACTTTTTAGATTTGTAACATTTTCACAGATGGTATGGTAAAATGAACAAAGAGAACATATGTATGTGAGAAGTAATCTATACTGAGTTAAGGTCCGTTTTCTGGCTTTTATAGTAATTTTATTTTCAATTATTGGAATGTTAATTAGCTGTAACTAAAAATTCTAATTGGAAACAGATTTACACAGTCTAACTAGAATCATGTTCTAACTAAAACATTAGATCAACATAGAGACGAAATAATTATTTAAAGGATATCTTTTATTTTCTTTTGTTCCGTAGATCTTTTATTCACTATAATTTCCGTTGTGATACAGGGGTCTCAAAATGAGGTACTTTAATCATCTTTTGGACAACTTCAAGTGTAAGTTTCTACCTGATTGTGTGAAGCCTCTGGCAAAAAAGTAAACAATTAAATAGAAGCCGTCGCCTTTCTTGCAGCCTCTCGGAGGGAGACTGTCCAACCTCCCCCTACTTAGGGGGTAGACTCTAACAGGAAAAAGGAGGGTTGGAAAATTTCCATTTTCTTACGTATTTTGCCGTCTCTGCACCAGTTTTTGATTAACGGACGGCAAGGGGCGAAATTTCATTATGTATTCATCCCCTAGAAGCTTATTTACTCCTCCCTTTCTCCCCCCATTTATTGTGTGGTTAATAATGTTATTATAAAAGTTTGGTGGAACGGCTATGTCTTGGTATGGTGTGTTTTCTGTCCATGCTTACCGTAATGGGTTTTTAATTATGGTTTTTTGGGGGGAGGTAGGGATGATAGTCTGATCATAATGAGCTTAGAACTAAAGTTTAAAATTGTCTTTCGTATTGTGTGCGGGACAGCGTGAACAGTTTAAGAGAAAAAGTGTAAACAATGAACAGTATTTGTGATTAGTGTTATATGATTAGGTTTAAGTATAGTTTAAGTCAAATTAGAGTCTGATTAGATTATTGTTTGTTTAGTATACTCCGGCCTCCTATTGGAAAACATTCCAGTAACAGCGACCAATAGGAGAGCCGGAATTAATTAAAGTTTATATGAAAATTGTGAATATTTGTAAGATAGGAATATTGTAAAAATAATATTTTTCTCATATTATAGGCTAAGTAATGATTCAGAAAATGTATAGTTAACATACTATTGTAATTCATTTTTAAATAGAAAATAGCATTTTAAGTAAACGGCTCTCGGTGTGGTAAAGTATCGTCGTACTTAACCTTAAGGAAAAAACCGCGCGCGGGCCCCGCCCCCGCTCTTATTGGTCGAAAAGCGAGCGATCTTATTGGTCGGCCAATGGGAGCGGGGGAATTTCGGGGCCCGAATTTGTATAAAATGCGGCCCACACCGAGAGTCGACACATTCGGCGGCAACACAGCAAGAAGAGCGGACCAACAGGAAGAAATAGGAAGCCCTCGAAGACTTCAGCAACAGCGACGCCTCGGATACAACGAAGGAGCCCCGGGACATCAGCGAAGCCCTAAAGGACATCAGCGAAGCCCTAAAGGACATCAACGGAGCCCTACGAAATAGTCGACGTAAACAAACTGCGTTTGTTTACGTTTTGTATCCTCTGTTTGAGCGTCAATAAATTGAGTTTGGTGTTTATACAAGGGCCTTCTCATTTTTCACCAATCCGGCACCCCCAATAGTTGTGCTCGCGCGGTGTCTCTTGCTGTAAAGTTGGAGCCCGTGCGACACATTTAATGGTCCTTCGAGCCGGATCCGTGGAATTGAGTCGGCCTTTCGAACATCGAACTTAATTACAGATCGAGTTGTGAAGACCGAAGAATAGAAGACAGAAGCGCCATGCCCGTCACACGCTCCGAGGGAAAGGGCCGCAAGGTCGCAACACAACAGAAGCCATCATCCGAGGACACCGCTACGACCTCGGGGACCGGCAACAGCGCCGAGACTGCGATCGATTCTACAGCCACAGGGACTACCGCCACGGAAACTACAGAGTATACATCCGCCTCCGTGACGACAGCCACCACGCAGTCATCGGCAACCGCCGCGACCTCCGGCACCGCCGCCACCTCGGGCGCCACCGCGACCGCCGGCACCACCGCCGCGGCCGCAACAGCAACCAACGCGCCTACGGTCTCGGACTCCGCTGCTACCACGCTGCCCGCTCACGCCGTCAAGAAGACGAACATGAACCCCCCGCGGGGGGGGTAACCGCCGGTGTCAACAAAAACAGAACAGAAGCATCTACAGTCAAGCGGAACAGGAAGGATGCAACCGGCCCACATGAAACAGGTGGACCGACCTCCCCGCGCGCCCCCAGCAAGAGGGGGGGAGGGGGGGGATCAACACACAGCAAGAAGGCGCAGCGGATAGCAAAGGCCAAAGAAGAACTCCTGCGCCTACAGGTCGAGCTCGCGGCGGCGAAGCTGGCCGCCTTGGAGACTGAAGACACAGAAGATGAAGATGAAGAAGGCGACGTCTCTATCACCGAGGTGAACGAGAAGGTGTCCAATTGGCTCGACACCAACAAGAACACAGCAGAGGAGGACGCGACGCCACAGCAGAAGACTCAGCAGCCCGCGCAGCCAACACCGGCGGGAGGTCCAGCGGACTTCTCGCAGCTGGCTGAAGCAATAACGTTCGCGGTCAAGGCCGCTCAGCGACCGAAGTTCATTGAACTTCCGATCTTCAGCGGTGCACATCAAGAATGGCTGCCCTTCCGCGCGGCCTACTATGAGACGGCGTCGTCGTACTCTCCTATAGAAAACACGAACAGGCTTAGAAGAAACCTCAAAGGAAGAGCCAGGGAAGCCGTGGAGGGCCTGCTCATCACCAGTGCAGCTCCGGAAGAAGTTATGAAGACATTGGAGTCAAGATTCGGGCGACCAGAAGCAATAGCGATGGTGGAGATGGAGGCGCTCCGGGGACTCCCACGCCTCACGGAATCGCCACGAGATATATGCATCTTCTCAACGAAGGTCTCCAACATCGTCGCTACATTGAAGACTCTCAGCTGTTTGAACTACCTATATAACCCGGAGATATGCAAATCTCTGGTGGACAAATTAACCCCAACACTCAAGTACAGGTATTTTGACTACGCCGCCAGTCAACAGAAGAGTGAACCCGATCTCGTCAAGATGGAAAGATTTCTCAGACGGGAGGCTGAACTCTGCGGTCCATATGCGCTACCTGAACAGGTAGCAGCGCCACCTACAGTTAGAAAACCGCAGAGAGTCAACAACGTGCAAACGTTTACACCGAAGTGTCCAGCATGCGACGAGACGGGACACAACACGCAAGACTGTGCAGAGTTCAAGAAGAAGGACAACAGCGGAAGATGGGACCTAGCCAAGGCAAGGAAGTTGTGCTTTCGCTGTCTGCGTTACAGAAACAAAACCCATAGTTGCAAGCCCAAGCCCTGTGGGATAGATAACTGCAAGTATTTTCACAACAGGTTACTTCATTTTGAAAGAAGCACAGAGAAGATTCCTACAGAAGAACAGGACAAAGAAGTAATCAACTCTGCGTGGACAGCAACAAGAAAACAGTCTTACTTGAAGATCGTGCCGCTGAAGGTGAAGGGGCCCAAAGGAGTCGTGGACACCTTCGCTCTGCTGGACGACGGGTCGACAGTAACATTAATAGACGAAGAGGTCGCCAAGGAGATAGGTGCCACAGGACCCGTCGACCCCCTACGTATAGAAACTATCAACGAGTTGAAGACGTCAGAAGCTGCGTCAAGAAGAGTCACCTTCCGATTAAAGGGTATGAACGGTCATGAAGAGCGAGTCCGAGCCAGAACAGTTAAGAACCTGCAAGTCTCATCACAGAAGGTGTCCAGGGAAGTGGTTCAAGATTGCAAGCACCTGACGGACTTGATGGGACACCTGACGTACGACCAAGCCAAGCCACGACTACTGATCGGACAGGACAACTGGCATCTTCTGGTGACCACAAGGATAAGAAGAGGCGATCAGCACCAACCAGTGGCCTCCCTCACGCCGCTGGGTTGGGTCCTGCACGGAAGCCAAACCAGGACAATGAAGCACGCGATCGACTATGTATCACATATCACAGAAGAATCACCAGAAGATGACCTAGAAGCCATGGTCAAGAAGTACTTCGAAATGGACTCTTTATGCATCGTCCCGAAGAAGCCCACAACAGATCCAGAACAGCAAGCTCTCCGAGTCCTAGAGAAGACAACGAGAAGAATAGGAGAAGGAAGATACGAAACGGGCCTCTTATGGAAACAAGAAGACATCTCGTTTCCCAACAATTACTGCAACGCCGTGAAGAGGCTCGAAAATATAGAGAGAAAATTAGATCGCGACCCGAAGCTTAAACAGAAGTATAATGAACAGATGGAAGCACTCGTCGCCAAAGGCTACGCCGAACGTGCTCCTGCAGACAAGAACCCCAAGAAGACATGGTACTTACCACACTTCGCTGTCATCAATCCAATGAAGCCAGAGAAACTCAGGGTGGTACACGACGCCGCCGCCAAGACAAGAGGGGTGGCGCTCAACGACATGCTGCTGAAGGGACCTGACCTGATGCAGTCGCTGCCTGGAGTCGTCATGCGTTTCCGACAACATCAAATAGCAGTCACGGCGGACATTAAAGAAATGTTCATGCAAGTGAAACTTCGAGAAGCTGACAGAGACTCCCTGCGATACGTGTGGAGGGGCAACAGAAGAGACGACCAGCCTCCAGAAGAGTACAGAATGACGTCTCTGATCTTCGGCGCGTCGAGCTCACCGTCAACAGCAATATATGTCAAGAACTTGAACGCCAAAGAACACGAAGCCACACACCCCGAGGCTGCAGCAGCGATCATAGAGAAGCACTACGTAGATGACTACTTAGACAGCTTCAGGAGTCTAGAGGACGCAGTACGTATAGCTAAGGGAGTTCGAGATATACACGCAAAGGCCTGCTTCGAACTCAAACAGTGGAAGTCCAACTCAACCCTGCTGCTCCAAGAGCTGGGAGAGGAGGAGCTCATAGAAGATATGGAACTCTACAAGACAGAAGAGAAAACAGAACGAGTACTAGGAGTCATCTGGAAGTTGAACACAGACGAGCTGACCTTCAACCTCAACTTAGCTCGCGTTCCGACAACGCTACTGGAGGGAGAAACACCTACGAAGAGAGAAGCCTTGCGGATAGTAATGTCACTGTTCGACCCACTCGGCTTCGCGTCTCCTGTCACCATACGGGCGAAGCAGCTCCTGCAGGAAGTGTGGCGCAGAGGAACGGCGTGGGACGACCCTATAGACGAAGATCTCGCGGAGCAATGGACGACCTGGCTGACTCACCTACAGAAGCTACGAGACGTGAAGATACCGAGGCGATACCTGAACTACAGCGACGCTGCCTCGATACAGCTTCACATCTTCACCGACGCCAGCGAGTCAGCATATTCTGCGGTCCTGTATTGGAGAACGAAAACTCCTGACGGCGAGGTCAAGCTCTCTCTCATCGTCGCCAAGGCGAAGGTGGCACCGTTGAAGCTAACGTCGATCCCGAGGTTGGAGCTTCAAGCTGCAGTTATGGGCACCAGACTGGCAGACTCAGTCATAGAAGAGCACGAGAGGAAACCTGACTGCAAGGTGTTCTGGACCGACAGTAAGACAGTACTCACCTGGATCAGGACAGGGTCACGCACCTACAAACCATACGTGGCTCATCGGCTTGCTGCTATAGAAGAAAGTACCAAAGTTAACGAGTGGCGCTGGGTTCCGACGAAGCTGAACGTAGCGGACGACGCTACACGAGACGTCCCGCTCACCTTCGACAAGGATCACAGATGGTACAAGGGACCCGACTTCTTGTACGAAGAAGAGGACCAGTGGCCAGTCGAGACAGATACTAAGAAGATCGAAGACACTTCTGGGGAAGAGAAGGTGAACCACGTAGCGAATAAAAGAGAACTTAGATTAACAGAAGGGCTACCCGAAGCCTCACGCTTCTCTAACTGGCACCGGCTTCGATATACTACAGCGCGAGTTCTTCTATTCATTGAACTCTGCAGAAGAAATAAAGAAAGCGTAAATTACAGAAGGACTAAGAAAAACAAAGAACAGGATCCAAACTGGAATAAGATAGCAAGAAAAACGTCAAGCACTAATGAAACACAGAAGAAAACAACAACAAAGATAAATAGAAAATTCCTTCCAGTCTCTGCCGAGAACCTCAAGCAGGCGGAGGAGTTGCTGATGCGTGCTTCTCAAGAAGAGTCGTTCGCAGAAGAAATAGCCAACCTAAGGAGTGGGAAACCGGTCAACAAGGAAAGCAGACTACATCAACTCAGCGTCACGTGTGTGGATGGTGCCCTCCGGCTTAGAAGTCGCATAAAAGCCGTCAAATACATGCCAGAAGACTTCAAGAGCCCCATGATAATAGACGGAGACCATCCTATAGTTAAGACATGGATACGAGCGATACACCAACAGCTACATCACGCAGGAGTAGAAGCGACAGTTAACGAGTGTAGACAACAGTACTGGGTGTTACGCCTGCGCCCTACAACGCGCTCAGTACTGCGACAGTGTTTGTTCTGCAGAATGAAGACAGGGACTCCGCCACATCCACGAACAGGTGATCTACCACAGTGTCGTTTGGCTCATCACAAAAGGCCATTCACCTACACTGGGGTGGACTACTTCGGCCCGCTATCTGTAACAGTTGGAAGAACGCGACAGAAACGCTACGTCGCGATATTTACCTGCCTCACTACGCGAGCCATCCATCTCGAAATTGCAGGCTCACTCAGCACCGACTCAGCAGTGATGGCAGTCCGAAGAATGATCTCTCGACGCGGCTGCCCTACAGAAATATGGTCGGACAACGGCACCAACCTAAAGGGAGCTGAAAAGGAACTTCGACAACAAATAGATGAAGCGACGGCGGAAGAAGCTGCAAAGAGAACCATCGCTTGGCGGTTCATACCTCCTGGCGCACCGTTCATGGGAGGAGCATGGGAACGAATGGTCCGGTCAGTCAAGACGGCGCTCGCCGCCACTCTGCACGAGCGACACCCTACAGAAGAGGTGTTATCCACACTACTAGCCGAGGTGGAGTACACCGTGAACAGCAGGCCACTGACCCACGTTTCAGTGAGCCCCGAAGATCCAGAAGCCCTGACGCCGAATCACTTCCTCCTAGGAGGACAGGGTCGAGTACCGCTGCCTGGAAGTTTCACCGACAAGGACGTAGCTTCGAGATCCAGCTGGCGAGCAGCCCAAAGGCTCGCTGACTTATTCTGGACGCGCTGGGTGAGAGAGTACTTACCCGAGCTTCAACACCGGCGGGAGCCGCACGGACGGGGCCCAGCTGTGCAGGTCAACGACCTCGTACAAATAGTCGACGCCAACCTGCCCCGTAACGTGTGGGTCAGAGGAAGGGTCATCGACACGTACCCCGGCCCAGATGGAGTCGTCAGAGCAGTGGACATCCGGACAAAAGGAGGAGTTCTACGTCGACCAGTGAGGAAGCTGGTGATCCTGCCCCTGCACGACGACGGACCCGCACACGGAGGAGATGCAACATCGTCGCACGGCGGGAGAGATGTGCGGGACAGCGTGAACAGTTTAAGAGAAAAAGTGTAAACAATGAACAGTATTTGTGATTAGTGTTATATGATTAGGTTTAAGTATAGTTTAAGTCAAATTAGAGTCTGATTAGATTATTGTTTGTTTAGTATACTCCGGCCTCCTATTGGAAAACATTCCAGTAACAGCGACCAATAGGAGAGCCGGAATTAATTAAAGTTTATATGAAAATTGTGAATATTTGTAAGATAGGAATATTGTAAAAATAATATTTTTCTCATATTATAGGCTAAGTAATGATTCAGAAAATGTATAGTTAACATACTATTGTAATTCATTTTTAAATAGAAAATAGCATTTTAAGTAAACGGCTCTCGGTGTGGTAAAGTATCGTCGTACTTAACCTTAAGGAAAAAACCGCGCGCGGGCCCCGCCCCCGCTCTTATTGGTCGAAAAGCGAGCGATCTTATTGGTCGGCCAATGGGAGCGGGGGAATTTCGGGGCCCGAATTTGTATAAAATGCGGCCCACACCGAGAGTCGACACATTCGGCGGCAACACAGCAAGAAGAGCGGACCAACAGGAAGAAATAGGAAGCCCTCGAAGACTTCAGCAACAGCGACGCCTCGGATACAACGAAGGAGCCCCGGGACATCAGCGAAGCCCTAAAGGACATCAGCGAAGCCCTAAAGGACATCAACGGAGCCCTACGAAATAGTCGACGTAAACAAACTGCGTTTGTTTACGTTTTGTATCCTCTGTTTGAGCGTCAATAAATTGAGTTTGGTGTTTATACAAGGGCCTTCTCATTTTTCACCAATCCGGCACCCCCAATAGTTGTGCTCGCGCGGTGTCTCTTGCTGTAAAGTTGGAGCCCGTGCGACACATATTGTAAAAATCAAGTATTTGTCGGAGTAACGAGTGTAGAGTTTCATGCAGGTGTTATAAGAATGTCATTTTGGTGCTGTGAAACGGGAGTTATTGTTGTTCCATCAAAAAAGGCATAAGGTTTAGGTGGTTAAAATAAAAACAGTCTGTTTCTTATTATTATTGTTTTTATTGTGAAATGGTTTGCAGGTAGTACTTACTGCTAGTTTTTTTACAGCTTTCAACTTGACTGGTGCTACCCAAGTTTCGGTTGTTCTGGTAAAAATAAGACTATGTTTTGTCTGTTAGATCAAAGTATAAATTATGGTTTGATGGTGTCAACAATTTCGTTGGGCTAGAAAATAGTTTTAGATACAGAAATGATTAAGAATAATATGCGTAAGTAGGTATAATATTGAACTAAAAAGTTCAATGAAGGTAAATATAAGGGTTTGTGTTATAACATCACGATTAATGTGGTGAGATTAAAAAAGAAAGAAGTTCAGCTATATACATGTCTACTGTAATTTGGAAAAAGTCTTATTGGAAGCGAAGTTTGAACATACAGTACAGTAAAACAAATGAGGGAATACTGCTTGCGTATTTGTTTATACAATGTAGTTCTTTTGTCATTGTATTTTGATACCAAATTTCAGAAAAAGGGAGAGATAAAGAGGAATTAGGTCAAGTAGAATTCATTTATTTTTAATATAATAAACTTAAGTATGTCTAGAATCTGAAACCGCCAACCCGTAGTAAGCTAGTGTGGTGATCAATGCTCAAACCTTCCCTACACGGTACGAGTGTGCCCAGTTGGGATTTTCTTTATCGACATGATAAGATAAAAACAAATACCTATGTCATGATTTATTCCAGCGACAGCTGGTGATTAAGGACTCCCGTGGAAAAAGTAGTCGGGCTGTCCCAATAAATACGCGTAATAATTAAAAAAATAACATACCTTTTTGGGTGTTTTACTATGCCGAGGTGTAAACTTACTTATAATAAATATGTTAGAATTGAATTATGATGCGGTTAGTTTTTTTTTTGTTCAATGGAAATCCTCATGGACATCCTACGCCCTGGGGAAGGCGAAGGGGTGTTTTAAGTCGACTGAACATAGAGCTTCTTATATAATATAAAAAGGTACAAGTATCAAGGATTTTCAAAGGAGTTGGTCCTGGAGACTGAAGAAGTAAGTTTTAGAAAATTTTTGCCTAGTGTACTTAGAACTAGATCAAAATGACAGGTAAAGTTTTCTGAGTGCCGGAATTAAATGAAAGAGGATATCAATTGTTTCAGAATTCATTCTATAGTTTAGTTTTGAAACCTTAGTCTGATAAAAGCAGGAACATCAATATTTGGACAGACACACTTTTTTAAATTTGAATGGAATTCTACTTAAAAAATAAACGTTGTTATTTACTTAATTTATGAAATCCGAATGACGGATCCTGTATAAAGTTATTATTATGTATTATTAGATGGTAAAGTTTATAGATATTAAAAAATATATTGTCAATGTAAAAAGGATATAAGTATGACTTACATAGATATAGTACATAATTATATTAATTATGTATAAAATTATTTTTCTGGCTCATAGCTAGGAAAGTGCTCCTTCCCGAATATCGAAAGCACGAGCATTATTACGGGACTATTGTTCGTTAGTTCAGGATTTATCCGCGGCCTTCTGGTGGCGCTTTTGTCCTACCTTTGTTTTCCCGTTCACGGTTGGTCCGTAGATGGGTGATCTTTGTCATAACGAGTTCCTCCGTGTTTCGGAAGGCACGTTAAATTGTGGGTCCCGGCTGTTATTCCTACATCTTTGACAGTCGTTACAGGTAGTCAGAAGCTTGAAAAGTCTGACAATCAGTCCAACCAAGGGGTATCGTGTTCCAGGTAACTGGGTTGAGGTGGTCACATAGCTCCTTGTAAAACACTGGTACTTAGCTGAAACCGGTTAGACTGGTAGCCGACCCCAACATAGTTGGGAAAAGGTTAGGCCAATGATGAATAAAATATGATTTCAAATAAATTTAGTTTTATGTACCTAAAGATTATATTTTGCTAGCTACTATTGTTTTTTTTTAACAAAAACAGCCTAATGTCAAGAAAAGATTGAAAAAAGAATAATGACATCGTTAAAGGAGATTTTTTTCTTCACTACCTGTCTGGAAAATTTTGAAGAATACATTCTATGTACGTATACTATAAAGACTACATAAATAATAAAGAATTTCAATGGAAGCCTTAAAAAGGTCATTTATTTATTGACTCCGTTCGTTAAATTGGCTTCTTTCTGACGTTTTATAGACAAGGTTTTTTTCTATGCCAGCTCAATTATGTTACTTTTATTATGTTTCTTGCTGTTTCCGAACTATCTTTACGTTATCGACCCTTGTTATTTTTTATTAAGTTATACCTCCCAAAGTAGCACTCGTGATGAACGTCTTTTTTTCAGAATTTTCAATATTTTACTGAATAAACTTTATTTTCATATAAAATAACGTAAGTTTTTAGCTATGAAATTAGACATAATTTTTAGTCTTTTGATATTGGGAAATTTTGTTTTGCTATTCGACACAAGGTGGCGCTAACATGCTTCGAAATGTTTGAATATGGTTGCACATGCCTAAAAGTTACAAATAAAATAAGAAGGTATAGGATACCAAAAAATATATAGTTGAGACTACTCGCACTGATATTTAACTTTTTCGAATGATTATATAAGATTGCAACGAAAACTTTCTTTTTACCAGTTTTCTTGTCTGTAACATAGATGGCAGTGTTAACAGCACATGATTTACAAGAGACAACGGCAGATGGCAGCACATGGAACCATGGAAAAGAAAAATTCAAAATATTATCAAAATTTTGATACAAAACAATTTTAGTTTATTGAATATTATAGTTTAATCCTATATAATCTACACGGAACTAGAAAAATATATTATACCTGATAATAGTAACAATGTAACAATTATAAGAAACACAAAATTCAAACTAACAAAATATGAAAAACTAGTTTCTGATTTATTAATTTCATGCCGAATTAACTTCGACAATAGAACAATCATTGGATTTAAAATGAATTCTTCTATTCAGATATCGTTTCGTGGCAAAAGCGATATATCGTGATGAGGATCACTAGATAATTTGAATCATAATGTGTAATATATTTTTAATTACGATAATCCTATTATATTGTTTAATACCAGCGCAACTTGACAGTACGTTTTATCTTGTTTTATCTGTTTTCGATAGTCTAAGTGCGACACCCGAAGATGACACCGATCATCGTCTTTATTCTGGGGATGGAAATACTTGGATTCGGTGGGATATATTGTTACAAGTCTCAAATGTTGGGAATCCAAATATTTCCTGGTTTATCGTGGAGTTTCTGCTTAACATTTATTGGATAAACAGTGAATTCATTGAAAAACATCTTTCATATTTCATCATTTGCTTTGGATTGTATAAATTCCGTTAAATCATCTTCAACTTTACTTTTATTATCAACATTGGGTTCTTTCAAACTATTTGCTTTGTTTACAATTTTATTTACTATTAAATAACACGACAGAAAACTGTTCATCTTAACGTTGAATAGATCTTTGGAAATTCCAGTTACATCAGTTATAACTTTATCATTTGTATGGCGTTGTCTACTTAGATTCCAACTAGAATCCCGATTCCCTTCAAGGTCATTGTTTTGTAAGCCTTGATTTTTTTTATAATGTGATATTTAAAATTTTCAGAGTATGACGTTTTATTAATACCAGTACAGAAAATACCGATCAAATCGAAAAATGTGATCTATTCACCGTCATTGCAAAGGCAGAGTTATTCGAAGAGACTAAGGAAAGATGACATAGATAGACTTGATATTGAGTCTTATGAGGAACCAACTGAAATGCCTGATGTAGATAGCTTTGACTATGGCAAAGATCGAGATGGTGAAAGGACTGGGGAATCTCATGCATACGACTTCGAAGCAAACTATGGTGATGATAAAATTGTTGGAGGTGAAGAAGTTGATATAGTTTTGTATCCGTATCACGTCGGCTATGGCACCAACTGTGGAGGAGCTATCATTGATAAACGATGGGTTTTGACAGCTGGACATTGTGGGTGAGATCATTTGTTTGTTACTCTTGACTGCTTCATGTAAGTATTCTTTGATTTTCGAGTAACGGTATTTCAAATTGACTGCTATACAGTTAGTCACCTTGTACTATTTTTTGCATATTTGTAAACACATGTTGACACATTTAGACTGCTCTTAATTGCGGATGTCTTATCATCAAGTTCTTTTACGTGATAAGCAGCATAAAAACAAACAACAATTTTGAATTGTATTTGACAGTTTTGGATCAATTCATCAAAGTTTTCTTATACGTATTTACTGTGGATGATGATTTTTGGGAGTATTTGCTCTTGTTTCTTTGTAATCTTTTTTTACTTAAGTATTCATATTAAAATTAGCCTATAACTTCCAATGCTGGACTTAAGCTTTTCTCTGTTCTCCTCAAACTCATGCGTTTCTGAAAATTACACTACTGGATATGAAGATTTTTTTTTTTATATGTGGTGAATTAAAAACAAACGCTAAACGTAATCTCACAATTTCTCCAAAGCAAGAAGCCGTACATAAGGGTCGGTTCAAAATATATTAACCAGGGAAGGAAGGTGTCTGTGAAGCGAAGCCACGTGCATCCGATGTGGGCAGCCAAGAAGAAGGATCACCCATTTGACTATGATTTCCAACTTTTGGAATTAAGTGAACCTTTGAAGTTTGACGAGAACATCCAACCGATAAAACTGGCACATATTGAAGATATGGTCATTGGTAAAGTAATTACTGTTACTGGTTGGGGAAATACTGAGGAAAATGTAAGTTCAAACTCTTATTTTCTAAAGGTCATGGGAATAGATTGATTTGGGATTAGGCTGTAGGTCCCGTTTTATTCCTGATGCAAGAATTGTAACTGATCCAAAAATAAACTTATAGTAAACAAACAAATTATTAAGATTCAATTTCCTGGAATTTAATTTGAGAACCGGTTTTGATACTGAATTTAGCCTTATTGTAGTATACGTAGAGTAAACACTTAGTAACATTTATATAATCAAAGAATTTTAATAAATATAATTTCTTTAGATAAGGAACCAATTTGTGTACCTACGTTTATGTAATACTAACTTTTGCCCTCGATTCCACCTATGAATGCCCATGGATGTCAGTTTGTTTTTTTTGGGAGGTCTGCTACATATAGGTCACCTACAAAGTTGCATTAAAATTGTTCAGTCCAGGAAGCGTCTGTTACACTTACTGTGTTACAAACACAGACAAATTAACTTTACTATATAAATATAAATAACCATGTTAGTATTTATGTTCCATTTAAACATGCATGGTATATAATATATTCAATTTAATGGATATTTATTAATTTTAGATGTAGCATGTTTTGGAACCAGGCGGTAAATTAAAATCTCATTGGTTACGCCCATCTACACGTTTCTATTAGCCATTCGAATGTAACAAATTGGAAACAATCATTTATAACTAGACTCGCATCGTTGCGGTTCTTACGTATGCTCTGACTGCATCGCTTTGGCGGCAAGATGG
Organism: Trichoplusia ni; assembly: GCF_003590095.1. Taxonomy (NCBI): domain Eukaryota; kingdom Metazoa; phylum Arthropoda; class Insecta; order Lepidoptera; family Noctuidae; genus Trichoplusia; species Trichoplusia ni. Next base: position 7,324,783 of record NC_039487.1, read on the forward strand.
CAATTACACGTAATTGATTCTTAAAAATAGTACTTTTTATGTTATATTTTTGTAGCGGTCTCAATATACTGCCCTGAGCCATACAGATTAGAATGACTAACGATATGTTATTTCTAGTATTTTATTTTTAGTGTTCATTAGTATCTTATGTTTAGATTTTGTATGTACTGTCGTATGGGGTGCGACTGTTATATAATAAGTCTGACATTAAGTAATTTTATTTATTCTTTTCGCCTTGAAAATGCTAAGTGAACCTTAAAAAACAAAGTACACCTTCATTGAAAGCCTTCTAAAGTACATTTTTTTGTTTCTAGGGACCGTACTCGAATGTTCTCCGGGCGGTGAGGCTGCCTATTATATCGAAGGAGCACTGCCAGAAAGTACCGTTCCCCTACTTCAGAGGCACTTTGACTGCTCGTATGTTCTGCGCTGGATTCGCTGAAGGAAAGAAGGATGCTTGCCAGGTGCGTCTTGTCCAGGCAAAATTTTGCTTTCATGGAGTTAACACTTTATGTCTTTCTCGTTAATACACACGTTGAGATAAAAATCTAGTGTAGTACGATATCTCGCTCTTAGGATAGCAACAACTCTTCTTTGAGACAAAATTGTAAGCATCCATTTTGCAATAGAGGGCAATTTGGAAATTTTAGTATATGTTAGGTAAAAAATGCTTTAGAAGAAAAACAAATTTTATGTAGTCTGAGAAATTTTACATGGTAGCTTGGATTAAATATGGATTGCTCTTTCATGTTTCAGAACGAATGTTTTTGATATCTTTTTTATTAGAAGTACCGCTGAGGAGGTCAGACTACGAAAATATGGACTTAAGAGATATGTTTGGCAATCCATAAATGTTTTTTCGAAATAACTACTTTAATCATTGAACTAGTGTGTGGCTAAAGGGAAAGAATTATTGACCTAAGTCAAAAATTCTAAGTTTGACCGCACTTATAAATTTTTGTTTAAGTTCTGGTTTTGAAATACACCACCGATTAAAGTAGAGTAAGTAAAAATAAGTTAATTCATCTTAGCCTTTTGTATGAACATCTATTTTTAGGCATTTACCAGAACATAAGCTAATTCATCTGTAAAAAAATAATAATATCATATCAATCATATCAAAATTATCCCCATATCGATAAATATTTCTAATAGTTTGTACTTGAAATATATCGTCTTATCAGATTCATAGCCAAATAGCCAAAACTATTTTGATATAAAATTACAAACCCACTGATTCCAGGGCGACTCTGGTGGCCCAGCGGCGGCCTACGACCGTCTCCTCGGCCTGGTCTCCTTCGGCTACGGCTGCGCGACCCCAGGGTCCTATGGCGTCTACAGCAAACTCGCGAAGGTCCGAACCTGGATAGAACAGACTACCGGCATCCAATTTGATTGAAGGATTTTGTACACGAAGTAAAATATTTTGGAACGTTTTGTATTTTATTCTTTGCTTTTGTTGACCATTCCGATTCGATGTGATAGTGGCTATATAATAAAAGGTTGGCGTAACTATTAACCAAGTGTTTGTCAAGGTTGCTTTGAAATGCTAAAAAAATTTCAAGCTTATTTTGTAAGGCTTAAATTTCAAAATCAAGCCTTTAATTCCTGGAAAGAAACAAATCTTGGTTTCTGATCAATGCTCTAACTGTTGGGGGTTCTTTATTAAATAACTCTAGATTATATATGGGTAAAAAGTTTTAGAAATTTTGTGGCATCCCCACTGATAAAAATGTCCTCATTGTTTAATAAAATCTTTTAATCAACTATCTATTAATTCTATCTTCTTTGGTGGCAAATCGGATGGAATTTTGTTAGATTTTCTGTTTGAATTTGACTCTTTTGCTTTTAGTTATGCGCCTGTTTCAAAACAGAAAACAGCACATGTCTTGATGTAAAGTAAACAAACTCTTGGTCACTGACCTCGGTAGCTTAGTTGGTAAAGCGTCTGGCCCGGAAAGCCAGGAGGCGCGGGTTCAAGTCCAGTCTGAGGTTTGATTTTTTCCTTTGTATTATTTGTATTACATTAAAAATAAACGAGGATATGTGAAAACTGAGCGTACATATTTTTGTGCACGGGTAATAAGTGTTGGAGTGGAGAGCACGTATCACCAAGCGCAGCGTGGGGCAGCCACCTGCCAGATGGACCGACGACCTGGTGAAAGCCGTTGGTTCTCGTTGGATGCAGGTGGCAATGAACCGGTCGCGCTGGAGAACTTATGGGGAGGCCTATGTCCAGCAGTGGACAGATATAGGCTGTGATGATGAATAAGTGTTGATGCTATTTAAATTTTACTTCATGTTTTTTGTTTAAAACTAAATTATTGTTATTTATTAACATAGTGCAGGTACTAATAATACGTTGCCAAGCCAACTAATAACTCACAATTTCTTTACATTAAGTCATCAACACTTAATATTAAGTGGTCCAAAAAGATTACCTTGAGGAACTCTTTAGAAAAATAAGAAATAATATTATAGGACTACCTTTAGAACATTGTAATAGCAGTCACCATTGACATGGCTGCATTGGAAATCTGATATTCTTTATGTTGGCATGAGCCTTCAATCTTATCCAAATTAGTTAACACCCCATTGAAAATAACGTAGGGTTGTGATAGTTCTGAAAGATCTGGTCGTTCCTCTGATAAGATTTGAAGGCGCCCTTAACATAAATATGATGAAAGCTGTTGAAGAAGAGAAGAATACGTTAAAGGGTTTTCTTTTCAGAATTTTATTATTACACATTTATTATACAGATTTACTAGACTGCAAAAAGAGCCAAGTGGTCAAGGTCACATCGATAAACTCTCTTTGCTCGACGTGTCTCGGGTTCGATCCCCGTGTACTGAAAGCCTTCGTATGATCCACGAATGCTTGTTCTGTGTATGAGTATCTTTGTGCATTGTGACTTGAATGTTTATGAAAGTCTGTGACACAATGATTAAATTATTTAGCGTATGAATATTTAAAAAAACTTATAATTTGGGCGAAAAAAAATTACTTGTTTTTCAAGCATGGCGGCCTGGGAGACTGCCAAAGAGCTAGAAGAAAAAACGGTAGTAATGGTTTTACGTGAGGAACGCAAGCGTAATTTTCATTAATAAATATTGAGAGATAACAGTTTATATTTCAGTTTTATAATCTCCTGCTTAATTTTCAATTAAATTATAATTGGAATTCTAATTGATTATATTTGGTTGGGTGTGTAATGCGTTTCTTAGTTTTAGTTTTTTTAATTAATTTTAATATAGCGTACGGGTGAGTAACAGTAGTTTTAATGGAATTTTCATAATCTATTTCATTGATGAGCTCGCGTGTTCTTTCGATATGGTTGATTTGAGGAAATGAGCTAATTTAAACGTGAAATTTATTAGTGTTTTCCAATTATTGAAATGGGTTAAATGATATTGTCTTGTCAAGACTTTGGAAAATATAAGTGAAATGATAACATATGGGATGTGATTTGGGTGATGATTGAGTATTAAGTATATCACAAGATATGCCTTGAAGAGAACATGACACTTAGTCAGAATGGGTTGCGGAATCAGAGTGCTGTTAAAGCAATTTTGGGAAGAAATTGCAGAAACTCAAAAACTACAATAAAATAATGAATTTAGACTTTGTTGAACAATTGAGTTTTTTAGTTTTTTTTATATTTGATGGCATGATTGTATTTCTTTGACCAGAATATTAGGCGGCTATGACATCAGAATTCGCCATGCACCCTACCAGGTGAACTATGGGGATGTTTGTGGTGGAGCTCTCATACACAAGAAATGGGCACTTACTTCAGCGCACTGTGGGTGAGTTATCAATTCTCAGGAATTTTTATAAAAAAATGATACTGACACAAGATAGTACAAGCAAAACTTACAAATTTAATTACAAACATCTACTCTTAATTAGATCCAGTGGTAGATTTCTAAAAATTAATTTTAAAAAGTTGAAGAGAGAAAAAGAGGTGAAAAAAATATACATTTCAGAGCAGTCTGGACTTTAAAGGAATTGGTTGCTTTAAAACTACAAGAAAGTGATTTAACCTGCTAAAATGCTTTGATCTTCAGTAAAGATATATTCAAAATTACGTCATGAAGAATTTGATCTCTGCAGGATAAATAAAAAAAAAACAACTACGTATTTATAATTTATATAACTTTTTAGCTCAGACCACAACTTCATCAGGATCGGAAGCAGTTATCGACTGAAAGGCCCAAAAGTGATGATCCTGTCACACTCAATCCATCCAATGTTTGGTCATGAACATAAGTTTGACTACGACGTTCAGTTATTGAAGTTATTCAGAGGTCTTTACATTAGTAAGCTGGTGTCTCCCATCATCATCAGTGGGGGAGAATGTGGTGAAAACATTTATGTGTCTGGATGGGGATATCCTCAGGAGAAGGTATGTTTTCATTATGTTTTTTTTTGCCAAAATAACTAAGCATTAAGATAAAGGATTTACCTCATATTTAAGAGTAAATGCTGGTTGGCAGACGAAAGGAGAGGCCTTATACTGGAGGTGATGCTAAATTGAAATTATGTTTTTTTTTTGTTGTTCCATTCCACAATCTTACCAGTTAGTTATTTGATACTAGTTTTGCTAATTTACGCTGTTTTTGCAAAAACATAAAAAGTGAGTAAAATGATGATACTGTAATATGTTATTTTTAAAAGAGTAACTTATGGAGTTTCTTGCCGGTTCTTGTCTATAAAAATGACACTTTGGAACCGCGCAACTGAAGTCATTGTTGTAACGTTTTAACGGTGACACAGTCATTCAATAGGCATAATATAAACAAAATGCCACTGCAAGCGTTTCTGAATCAATCAAATTTTGGAATGGAACCAGTAGCTTTCATTGAAGATAATGCGTCTTTTGTACCCCCAAAAATCAGTAAACAGAATCCATTTTTTCATCATAATGATTACACTTCAGGGCGAATATCAAGATACCCTTCAGCAGGCGAGGATGGGAATAGTCTCCATGGAAGAATGCCAGGAAGTTGAACAGTCCTGGTACAACCATACTCTTACAAGCAGGATGTTCTGTGCTGGTGGATGGAGTCAGGATGCGTGTCAGGTAATTTCTTGGACATTTGTTTTGGAAGAACTTCATATAACTTATTGGTATATCAGTCATGGCTAAGCTACAACTATATCAGTTGATCGATCACAAGGTATGCGATGTTTAATGCGGTCGGTTTGCGGGTGGGTGACCATTTATTACATAACGAGTTCTAACGTGTTTCAAATGGTACTTTTAGTATGGAGCTTAAAAGTCGGATACCCAGTCCGACTTAGGGGTCTCGTGTTGCTCATGTTCAAATAAAAAACACTAATAAGCCAAAAATTCTGATTATTTTAAGAAGTTGTTAATTTAAAAAAGAATCAACAAAATTAGTTCATCCAGTCCGTTGTTTTCTTTATATTATTACATCAATCTGTGATCGTAAACATTAAATAATGTTGTTTGAACAATAAAAATATAAAACCCTCTTCAAATAAAAAAAAGACCCGAACTTTATGAAATTTCTATGGAAAAAATTACAGCTATACGTTAAATGACAATAAACAAAATTGGTTCATCCAATCCTAAGTTTTTTTTTAAACAGATAAATTGACAACCTCCACCCTTCTAAAGTCCCATGACAAATGGTAAATGGTATCCTGTGGGACCTTCAAGATTATTTTATACATTTTCCAGGGTGACAGTGGTGGTGCAGCAGTTTCCTTCGGCCGGCTCGTCGGCCTCTCGTCCTTCGGCTTTGGCTGTGGCCGAAAATTACCCGGCGTCTACGCTAATGTGTCAGAGAAAAATATTAGGGAATGGATACGGTATTATACTGGTATTTAAATGTATAGATGTGGTTTAATTTAATGACAATTGTGATGACTATCGGTGTACCAGTTTCTCTATTTCTTGTTTATAGTACGGGGAGACAGTTTTTGAAATAACGATGCAAAAATAGTATCAAAAATGATTCAGACGTTTAATAGTGCAGCGGTATCAACCATCAATTCACAAACCAGCATTTCTTTATATGTTAAGATTTACGTTTATTATGCCTAAGTTGAACGCAACGTATAAAAGTAGGCTATTGTAAGGGATCTGTACTAAAAGGGTAAAATCTCTTCATCTGTCTGTCAGTCCGTAAGACACCAGGCTGTATCTCATGAATCGTGGTAACAAGACGGTAGAAATGGTCACCGATGATGTGTTTATACTACGGCTATAACGAAAAATTACGAAACTTACGAACACGTACATTACGAACTCTATCAACGTTAAGGAACGGTTGTTGTTTTTCGTCACCAAATAGATTTATTTCAGAGTCACAGTTGACCGTCTATATGTCGCGTAAAAAACAGTTTTACTTAACCCTAAAATAACAACAATAACAATTTATTAAAGCTTTGACAAAAAATCATTATTGCTTACGATCAAATAATATCGAGATAGATAATCATCCCAAAACTGAAAACTATTTTGTTCTTTTCTCTCCCATCTCGAATAAACAGATATTATTGCACCAGTGGTATTCAGATTCCTCTGCCGTACTAACGCGGCGAGCGATCGCCAAAACGTGCTGTGTTGTACATATTTGATGTACAACGCATCCCACGCAAGCTTTGAAGGGTTAACTCGTATCATCGTACTTAAACTATCAAAATGGATTTGTATATCAAAGTATTGTACTTTTTTTAAAAGCTTTTTGTGCGTTATACATTGTAGTCGGTTATGGTACGGTGGTAACATGTCTAATGATGTTATTATTAATATTATAAATGCGAAAGTAACTCTGTCCGTCTGTTACGCTTTCACGTCTAAACCACTGAACAGATTTTAATGAAAGTTGGTAAAGATAAAGTTGACCTTGAGGAACATTTGATAGTTTTTATCCAGGACTTTTGAAGAGTTCTCTTGGTAACGCGATATAACCGACCTCGACGCGGGCGAAAAGCTAGTAATAATATAAAATAAAATATGACATAATTCTATCTCTAGTAGTCTAATCAATCGATCATAGACTATTGAAATCGATCGTTAGTCAACATTATGACATTTTTATTTCACACTTTCTGTTCTAGTTATAACGTATGTACCTTCGTCTTTTTTGGTTTTTATATATGTTTACGTATGGAATTTACAAAGCATATTGATGGATTAATATTAACGTTTATTTTTCATTAGTTGGATTGTGAATGGAAATAGACAAAAATGAGTTTTGGGCAAAGAGTAGAAGTAATAATGTGTTAGCAATACGTTTATTTCTCTTGTTGAAGGCGATGATGAAGAATAGAATGCAATAATGACTATTTATTTGGTACATGCTGACTGTGTAGACTTTTATGGAGATGAAATAAAGGTTTATAGGTACCTACTTTGGAAAAAACTAATGATGATAGTTTTGTATAGACAGAGATTGTATTTTGATGAACATCATACGAAGACATAATACTGTTTGTATGGCTGCCGTAAAAATGTATGGTAATTCACAAAAAGTGTTTTCGGTTTTGATTATTTTGTTAGATTCTCAATATTTTTTATTGTCCTATAGTTTTACCAACATATCTATTATTAGAATGCACGACTTCCGAGTCAAATAAAAGCAAAACGCCAATCAAATTAATATTTCAATTCCCCAAAAAACTGAACAGCATTCCTACCGGACGAGACTCAAAGCCCTGACTTACACGCATTAAGGACTTCAATAAAACAATCGACAGACTGTCATGATAACACATTCATTCCGGTATCTCAAAAAAAATGTACATTTCCAATAAAGCCTAAAATGCAAACGACCGGCGAGGGTTAAAACTGCATGAAAGCTTCGCCGTGGAATATACTATCGGGAAAAATTGACGAAAAACATTTTCCATTTTTCGACATCCCCCCCTTTCACCCCCACTATATACAATATAACGCACACAGGCACAAAGTAATATAATTATCTGTTCAATTTTGTATAAATTACGCGTCTGTGTGCGTTTTTTGCGTGTGTGCGTAAACGTAACATTCGAAATGCGGTAGTGTGGGTTTATTTTATCCAACACTGTTTGCTGTAAGTATATTGGCGTGGGGTTATGGGGTGACCCCCTATAGGGTGGAGGGGGGTCACCCCGCCTGATGACGATGATTGCGAGTCTGCGCAGTTGCCAGAGCGAGATAGCAATAAAAATGAATGCCTACAGTCTATAGGCTAGGTAGCTACTCTAGGCATGATTAATACTAGTGATTTCACCGTGAATCGCCTGTTATTACAGCCTATTGATGTATCATCAGCTATAGACGTGTATTTTGTGATTATACACTTAAATGGTAATGACTGTTTTCGTTTGCATGTAAATTTAGACTTAAAATTGCGAAAAAAAAAAACTTTAAATGAAAGAAAAAGAATTCCTTGTCAACATCATTATGAGCGATGATTATTACTTTATAGATTTGATACTAGTTCCGTTTAGCTGTTTGTGTCACCTGATATAGGGAAACTAGACACAATGAGAATGTCGTAAAATCGCAATCGCAATCGTCGTAGTACATTGTAATAAAATAACTTCAGGGTTAAATTTGACGTTAATAATCCTAATCCGGCTACAATTCAAAGTACCTGAAGTGCTACTATTAAAAATGCGAAGATTATTGTGTTTCAAGCTTTTGTGGTTAAACCATGTAACATTTAAATTCATTTGAACATCATCATCACCTTTTTCATGTCATCGTTTTTTTGTTAAGGCAAGTCGTTACACGGAGCTGCACATCTGATCATGAAAAGATGTCTTTAATACTATGTACCACATAATTTGTAAAGGAAAAAAATATTATAGTCGTAATTTATCAAAGTAGATATAGCTTATTAGTAAAATAAATTTATTTTAGCAGACCTGCGATAGAAGAAAAATCAAAACAAGTTGAGGCAATAGTCTGCAAAAATACAATAAATGAAAAGTGCATTAACTGCAACATATCAAGATTATAATGTATAAATACATATATGACAATAATACCTTTTCACAGAAATCATCTGTGTGCAACTTCTTAAAATTCAGAATATTGAACAACACTATATCAACATAACATTATCAATTCTCAAAAACGACATCAAAAATAACCTAGTCTTTAAAAACGTAAGGGCATCGAATGATTCATTTGATCCACAACCTACCCTAACAGGGCAACAACCCCAAGGCGACAGTCAGTTCAAAATTTCATCATTATCAAATGAATGATTTTGGATATTGGTCTGCGATCGTCATCCGGGGTCTAACGTCAACCCTTAGGGTAAGTGTAAGCTGTTGTGGAAGGGAGAAACCGCTATATAAAGTGTTGGTGCCGTCTCGCTTCTTAACGTCACTAGTCTTACTTTGAGAAGTGGTACTGTGGTACACTCTATGTTTTTCTTCTTTCAGTGGTATAGGAATTACAAAGGTTTAAACAACTTGTCTTGCGTTTAAAATTCCTGTGTCACAATCGCAACGTTGGTTACTATAGTACTCCGAAAAGCTAGACAGATTTAAGTAAAATTTAAATGTATTTACGATGTGAGAATTGGAAACTATTAATTCTTCACACCCTTTGTTTTATTATTTTGAATTCTCAAAATTATATATGCTTTTGGTGAAGAAAAATAAATGAGAGATTCCAAATTTTAGGCTTAAAATCCCCAACCCGCAGTGAGCTAGCGTGGAGATCAATGTTCAAACCTTCTCTAAACGAGAAGAGTTTTATGTCTAGCAGTGAGACAATTATAGGCTAGTATTATCTAGTATATTATTTAATAGAAGAAATTGCTCACGTAGATTGCTTTGAAACTGTTAAATGATGCTACAATATACGCATCGGACTGTCATGGTTGACAATCGGGTTCAGTGACCGCACTTGTGTCCACGTAGGTGATTTAAATCCAAGCTAGGCTAAATAGGAGTATATTTAGGTATAATTTAACTTTACTTAATAGTGTTTAATCATTTTGACAGAGTGACAAAAGAGTCATGTAGTCAAGGATTATTACAAATATTAGACAATTGGAAGTTTTATCAACTGTAATTTGACCATTAGTTGTTTCTAAAATAAAAGAAAAAATATGTATCCCTTATGATTCATTCAGCTACAGGTTATACATTTTAAAGTCGATCCTAAAAACAATGGTGGAAAAATAAAAATAATTTTTTTCAATAATAAACTGGTTAGTACATGGTACATTGTGTATCTTTTTTTTAGTTTTTCAGACTCAAAAGACTGGACCAAGTTTTATAAAATTCGATAAAGCAATATGTACCTTATATCAACAAAAAAGCTAGTAAATTAGTTGTCACTTGTAACAGAGATACTTGTAACAGAGAGTAAATTACAGCTTACACTTTTGAATTTTTTAACTATTACTAGCTGTTGCCCGCGACTTCGTCCGCGTGCTAAGAAGATATAAGTTATAATTTATACCTGCAATATTTTTTTCACATAGTCCATAATATCTTCGCTCCTATTAGTCGCAGCGTGATGGTTTATTCAAAGGCCTTCCTCGATGAATGGTCTATTCAAAACAAAAATAATTTTTCAATTTGGGCCAGTAGTTCCTGAGATTAGCGCGTTCAAACAAACAAACAAACAAACTCTCCAGCTTTATATATTAGTATAGATTTATTTTCTACCTTTTCTTAAACAACAAAACCTTTGGCGCTAACATTATATGTACTTTAATAAGCACCCATATGATTTAATCGACATATAATATAGAAATCCTTTCACAAACACGGCTCTAACTAGTTTTCTTAAACGGAGTCTTAATATATATTCATGTTTAAGTTGGAATTTGAACCCAGACCCTTTGACCAACAGTATTCGCTAATAGCACAATAGATAAGGCTTGCATCCTGGTAGGATCAAATTGCGTATTTATTGGTAATAGGTTCGAATCCCAGGTGATAATTTTCTGTGTGTCTAGGGTTACGTTGATGTGATGTTTTAAAACATGTTTTTAGTTTTATTTTCTCTTAAAATATGTTTCTTTTTGTTATTTTCGATAGGTGATACTTAAATTGATAACTTTATAGGCGTATCAATAGATTTTATCTTGTTTTTTTTCCTTTTTAATAATATACGACCCCAACGCACAAAGACACCCAAGTAATTAGGTACAAGAATGACGAGTTTAACGAAAGTTCTAGAAAAGTACTTCGGTATGAAACAATAAGTAGGTAATTTTATAAAGAATACCGAACCAATCACTAAATATTATTATGTAATAAAAAGACCGAAAGCAAATGCTAGGGATTTGATACAAAACAAACCTTTTTTTAGCCAGAATAACACCGGAACGAGCTTAAATGCCTTGCATAATTCACAATAGGAATATTACTAGCTTCCCCAACATCACTTTAATCAACCTTTTCATTTAAATAACCAATGCCTTTAAAATACAGGGTGGTGTAAAAGCGAATACGTAAATTCGATAGTTAAAAACATAAGCGTCCTCACTCCACGTAATTTTCCGATCCTATCATATTTTATTCTGAGATCAACATGAAAACGTTACATTATATACAGGGTGTGTGTATTTACATAAACGGCCGATACTTTACGCACGGCTTTAATGCCGGATGCACGGTATATATTTATTAATTTCTGATAATTTTTGCATGCTACACCATTTTCAGGAGTAAGAGAGGTAGTGTTGGCAGATAAAAAGTGTTTTTTTTTTGTTACGACTGTAAGATTTTGTATTGAAATGTTTCGTTCTTTATACATAGCATCATATCAGCACTAATCAGCAGTTGTCTGCATAGCACTTGAATTTAGTACCTCGTGTATTCCATACAATTTCACTTTTCTAACGACTTTTTAGGATCAGTAGAAATAATCTTATTTTCATTTTAATTTTGTAACCAGTTGGGGTAATGATGATTCATAAGGCAGTGTTTGGAGGAGGTGAGCTGAAGATCGAGCTCAGTGGTGTGCCATGGGAGAGGCTTATGTCCAGCAGTGGACTAAAATGGTCTCATGATGAAGATAATACTGATGATTTTGATTATAAAAAACGCAAGAAAGATCTTTATTGTACATTTTAATAAATGGTGACACATCTATAAACAAACGCATATTTCAAGTGTAGGAATTAGTTTCAAGTCCACCCTTGCAGCCTTAAACTTTGTTGCCTAAGTCTAAACAGAAACTTAGGTGCTGTCATCGTGACATTTCACTTCATTCGATCGACGTTTCTTCTGACTGTCCTTAAACACTTTTGTCTTCACATGACTACCCATGTCGTCACTTCATCTAACTTCCATCCAACCAGATTATTGTGATACTAACCTACCCAATAACAAAGCAGAAAAAAAAGAAAAAAGGAAAAAAAATACTTTCGTACTTTTTTGCAAACGCTACCGTAGTCGGCTTGCGCGTGCAGTTAATAATGATATATAGGGTTTTCGAACGCACCCCTTAATCTGTTGGATTACTCTGATGCAACGCGACAACATTTTGTGATGACATCACCTTTTTCATCATCATCGGTGATGAATTTTATTCGAAACAATCACCTTTTTGCTTGATTGTAAAGCTGTACTAAAAGAAATTTCAGACTTACACTTCACGAAATAGACAAAGATAATTTGACAATAAATTCAACTATAAATAGAGAATTAAGTACACTAACTTTCGGCCTTGGTTTCGCCTGCGTAAATGTTGCAAAACTAGCAATAAATGTTATAGGTTTTATTTCTATAAAATATGTTGATAGACTGAAAAGTAAAACAAAAAAGTCAGATAAGCCCTTGCAATATTTATCCTCAAACGAGAATCAAACCTGCACTCTAGGTCTACTCACTCAACCTCACACTAGTCGTAACAATAACTCACAACAAATTTTCCATGTTTGCAATCATAATTAATAAGTACCAAATAATTTGCTAACAAAGTTGCTAGCTCCATTCAGTTTTAAGTCAAGGCAAAAAATCTTAATAGTTCTGACATTTACATAAAAAATATCTTCTAAAGTATGTGTAGGACACCAAGTTTAGCTAGACACCTACATACACCTACTGAGCTAATCCAAGGTAGGATACAACTAATGATTATAAAAACACGCTTAAAAATAGATGTTTTAAATGTCAAACCTATTGGCATAATAATTATTGTGGTACTAGCTGTTGCCTGCGGACCCACCCGTTGTAAATCGAAAATGATACCGCAGAAACTTAAATTTGGGAAAAAAATATATCTTACGTGTTAATCCTGGTTATAAACTATCTGTGTACCAAGTTTCATCAAAATTCGTTCAGTGGTTTTTGCCTGATGGAAGAATAATATGTTTATTATTCTTCCATCAGACATACAAACTTTCGGGTTTATAATACATACTAGCTGTTGCCCGCGACTTCGTTCCCGAGGGTAGAAGATATAAGTTATGATTTATACCTGCCCTATTTTTTCACATTTTCCATTGTACCTATCTTCGCTCCTATTAGTCGCAGCGTGATGGTTAATAGTCTAAAGCCTTCCTCGATGAATGGTCTATTCAACACAAAAAGATTTTTTCAATTTGGACCAGTAGTTCCTGAGATTAGCGCATTCAAACAAACAAACAAACAAACTCTTCAGCTTTATATATTAGTATAGATTAGCAGGATAAGACTAACGTTGCGTGTGACTGGACTGTGATTGTGACTGGCTGTTTTATGGGGTGGTTACTGGCTCACTGATGGACAAATATTTATGTTTATTGTACTTGCTTATTATAATACTTACTACTTCTGATTAATTTCGTTGCGAGGCTCAAGACTGAGAGGCATCGAGCTTAAGGGTATACAGGTTTCAAGGATTCTGGTTCAAGTACAAGAGATTCAATGGCGTGTTAGTCCCAAAAAAAAACAGTCAAAAAAGGGAATTAATTGATAAGCTCGAGGACATACGCAACTATAAGATGACGATTTTAGATTTTAAAATAACAAGTTTTTTCAGAATTAAAAAAAAAGTAAGCACCTGCTACCTAAAGAAACATTACTTGGAAAACGAAATATAACCGACCAAAGTGCCACTACCCCAGAACCCATATTTCCATTTTCAAGATAAAATAAAGAATTCATGTTGATAATGACAACCCATCCAAGATGTAACCGAGATATAAATCCCCCATTGAACATCATGAAACATTATCCAATGACCAATACCCTTGGGCTAAAAACGAGGGAAAACGCGAAAATGTGGTCGTCAAAAATACGATTAGCATTTTCATGATGTAGAAAACTAAGTTAGATTTTGAACTTTAAATGCATGAGCATAAGGTTGAAAATGGTTTTATGGATGGAGCAGTAAATGAAAAGTTGCGGGTACAAATTTAATTAGTCAACTGCACGCTTGTGCGTTTGTAGGGTAAGTTGGAATGTGTTGCATTTATTTTATTCAAGAATTCAAAGATTTTTCTAACGATGATGGCATCTAATGACCAATCTAATGATAGTTTGTCGAAAGTTAGAGGGATTTCGAGGACAATTTTGATATCCAGACTTAGATACTCCTAAGCTTGATAGGATTACGTAGCTAGCTACGGTCTAGTTAATGACGAATTGTTCTCAGCTGTATCTATAGAAGTCTCGACACAGACCTACCCCTCAGCTTACCATACAGCAGACACGGCAGGCGTGAACATATGTGCTACGTGACACCAGTTATATACCTCGAAACACGCATACTTAATACATGTATGAACGTTTTCAAGAACACACAACGATACGAACGAACGGAGTACACAGCGTTACAAGTATATAATGATATTGATCCATTTTCCATAAAGCTCTTATGAATATAATGTTCAGTAAATAGTTTATTCTAACAGGCCAAATAACAAACAAACGTATTACACACAGACGTGAAATGCTTAGAATATCGCAACTGCAGCACGCACACACGCACGCGGAGTTTTATAATAAACACGTAAAATCATTATTTGATGATTTGGAGGTACGCGAGTCATCGGGGTGAGGAGGGTGGCCGGTGGCGCCTCATCCCAGTGGAGGCGGCGGGCGCGGGCCGGCGATGCAGCAGCAATGCAACCAGCCCATCAGTGTGGCCGGTGAGGCTGGTGACGCCGCGTGTATACCACCTACGCAACGCGCGAGCCGACCCCAGCGCGCAAAAAAATAACAAAAAATCACCAAAAACTAAATAAATAATAAACAACAAAATTTCAAACGGCCTAAATTCAAAAAATCGAAAATATAGACCACATTTGGTTACAAAATTCGAAATTTTTGCGCGCATGCGTCCTACGCACCGCTGCCGCCCGCCGTCACATTCAGAATAGTTTTATGCAATAGACGCTATTTAATTTTCTCCACAACACACATAATCATAAAATAGTATTTAAGTGAATTCATAATCAATAGTATTCAGCAACACTTGAACTTTATAAACTTTCAAACAACCGGTTTCATTTATTACTGTAAAACTAGTGTTAAGGCAACTGAAGGCAGTTTAACTCGGATTTGTCGAAAAAGGGCTACATAACATCAACGACCATCCGGGAGAAACAGCTTACGAAAATAAAAAAGAAGAGGAAGAAAAGACCACATGGAAAGTCCGCGAAGAAGACCATGGCACTATAGAGGCGGACTAAAATAAGTTAAATGCGCAAGAAACTAAAGAAAGCCAAGATTTCATAGCAAAGGGGAATCTAGCAAAACAAATAACAACCAGCGCCATTTGACGATAAAGAAACACGTTTTTTCGCAATAGAACAAGTTTTAAGTTTATATCAACCGTTATTACAAGGAATCAATAGAAAAGAGAATTTAAATCTTAAGTTTTTTGAGTACATTTAAACAACACTGGTTAATTTTGGAACTTTTAATATTAATTTAAATTGATTTTTATATGCAAACTCTCTATATATATCTAGTGAAAAGTAAATTAGTGAAAGACTCTGGACCTACACGTTAAGGCTAAGTGATATTTGAAATATTTGGCAAAAAAGTTTTGGGAAAAGCTTTCGACCAATTTCATCGACCGCTCCAGACTGTATGGTGGATGAAGTAAAAATAAATAAAAATACAAATTCTTGTGCCTTAAATTGGCCTTAAATTAATAGTAAAAAGGTAAGATAAAATTACTCCAAAAAAGTTACAAAAAATCTAAATTTTACCGAGTTTACCTACCTGTTGAAACGACTTCTAGATTTGTTTAAATAGTACAAAATTAAAATAAAATTAACGTTAAGACTTAGTTAAATATTTGCGTTATTTCTATACCTATAACGTTTTATATGAGTATGTATAATTAATGGGCATAAACAAGGGCTAGACATACAATAAACAGACAATACAGAAGAAGACGTAGAAGAAGACAGAGAGAAGAAAGAAGGAGATTTACAAGACTTGATACAAGAATACAGGACTTTACATCTTTATCACGAAATATACTTCAAGTGCCACCCAGAAGAAAGCACTCAGGTAAGAAACGAAACTAGATTTAAGATTCCTTTTCGAGATTCATAGAATTTGGAAAAAATCTTATGAGCCCCGAAACGTGGATTTCGATCTATCTTTTTATCTATGTTATTTTCAGGGATTAACTGCTTCGTAATTGTGTATTTTATTCTGTAATTCTCATTTTATCTATATTTAAACCATTTTCATCAGCGTTCATGTTAAATTCAGCAGACTGCTTGCATGAAAATGTCCTACATGTTCGTCCACCATTAAAATAAAATTGCCGTCTATTATCTCGCTCGCACTTGCTGGAACCGTATCGTGTGTTTCATCTTTTTCAGGATCATTCTCGAATTCATCTACTTTAACAACGAGAATTACTTCTTTTTCATAGATATGATTAGTTTTTTTAAATACATCTTTAGTTTCATGTAATTCTTTATTTTATAGATAAAAAGTAATAATATAAAATATTGTTGATGTAAAAATGTAAAAAAAATCTTCGGAAAAATTTTCTCGTCTTGTAAATAAAGAACATGTGACTACTACAGGCAGTGTGTTAGTATTGAATGCCAAGAACGTTGTAGAAACATTCGCTCTAACTTTCGTTTTCGCCAAGTCAAGTTCAGGTTTCGGCGATGATTCGGCGTGCGTGCCTTTTGCGCATGCCCGAGTCATCACAGTCATTGCCCAGCCAAATTATTGATCTCGGCCATGTTGGAAAATGCGGGGGAAGAGGGGAGCGTCATTTACTAACGTGATAGTTTTCACAACGCTCAATTATATAGGGTGGTGGGGTAAGTGGGGGGTTCGAAAAAATGTATACATCAATATGGCGGATTTTGTATTAAATTCTATCGGTCACGCCCCTGCGTACGCGGAATTTATGGATAGGGTTTGCTGTTGATAGTTTATTTAATAATGGTCCATTTGACAATTAATTAAGCTTTTAAAGGCTTTGAGTTGTTTAAAAAGGAGCGACTTTTTGCTGCGGTTTCAATGATGATGACGACTTCCGGCTTAAGGAAAAGATTCAGAAGAATAGAAGGAGTTTCGTATGAAATTGGATGTAGATAGATTTGTAATGGTTTTTGAAATTAATATCTAAATAAAATAACGACCGTACTAAATCTTTTAGAACAATTGATTACTAGATCTACAATCATAATCTTTATAATTTTACAAATTATGGACTTGAAAGCTTACCTAAATCAACGTTTTAGGAGAAAATGAAGCAGGTAATACTAAAACCGGTCTTAAAATAGCATTAAATGAAACACAGGACGTTGTAGTTACAGGCAGACGCCCTAACGTAGGGTCGTCGTATGTATCGGTAGATTTAGAAGCACGTGGCTGAAAACGGGGATGTAGACGCGGAGGGGACCGGAATGTTGTGTCTAGCTGTTAATGTAGCTAAAGTGCCAGTAAAGGGGTTGGGGTCACTTAAAGGAAGACTAAAATCATTGAAATGATTTCTGAAGTTAATGATTTTAATAACGTTAAACTGCTGATTAACATCGTTGAATTTTTAAATGATAACAATTCCCGTCGGGTGATGATAACTTAAAAGAAAGAATTTATACTTCAATTGCAATCAAATCACTTCTAGAAATCCTATTACAACTCTCTTCAGAAGTCGCTGCAGTTGACATTTCTCTCCTATGTAGGGAAGTTATCACAAACTTTCTGAACAAAACATATTATTTCCATTGTGTTCCCTTTAGTAAAAGATATCACTGTTCTCCAGTACTTCCATTCTCATCATTAATGGTTTGATATACATTGATCACGCTTTATCAAGTCTCATTAAAGAGAATAAAATATATTTTAAATAGAAAATCAAATGAACAAACTCAAAGCAAAAAACATTATAAGTGTCGCATTAATCTCTCTCATTGAAAAGTCATAATTATAATCTATGAAGATTCTAACGATTAGATGTTAGAAATATGACATAACCCCATCAGCACTTAGTTCCTTTACATCTGCTATTTCAGTTCCATAGACTTGCACTTCTACTATAATTAATATAACACCAGCTTTTGTCCTCAACTTCACCCGTGTTTCGCCTCGTCTGGTATGACGGCAAAACGCCCGTGTTCTTTCTAAGGGTTAAACTATCTCTATACCATTTTTTTATAATTCATAATAAGCTCAGATGGATAGATACAATTACTTTCACGTTTGTAATGTTAGGAGATTAACCAGTAATTTATCAACAATCTATGGCATTAATTCATTAATTACACGTGTCTTCATTAATATCAACACTTTTTCTATAAATGATGTCTACGGGCTGGCATCTCTTTCGTAATAAATTATCTTGTTGGCTTTTTACATCTAAGCAATCAAATGCAAGTCGCATTTAATTGCTTAGCGACAAAAGAAATAAAATATAATAGTAACCGCTATTTAATTATGTTCATAGTTTTTTTTAATAGCCTTAACCGTCGAGGGCCTTGGTGTTTGTAATACAATCTCATCAATATTGGATAAAGCATTTTGGAAAATTTTAACTATTTATTAAACATCATTATTATCCACAGTCCTTATTATCCCACAGTTGGACAGAGGCATCTCCTCAGTATCCCTATTCAACTGTTCGGCAGGGACATCATCATCATCAGCCTTTAGTAGTCCGCTGCTGGACATAGGCCTCCCACAATGTGCGCCATAGCGCCCTGTCTTCGTCATTTACTATATACTCTGCTTTATCGATTTCATCTTCATCAGATTTAACTTCAAGCTTCACTCTATCAACTTTCCCATTAGCTAAACCTCCCATATCAACGAAACATAAACTGGTATTCACTCAGAAATCCAAGCACTCAAGTATTAAGCCATTGGGAATGCTAATTTGAAGCAATAGCTAGTCGTTTAAGCTTCAACAGTCAGCCGAGAAAACGCACGCGTAAAGACGATCAACGCAAAACGATCAACAAGAAACTTGCATTAACAACTCCCATAATAGATGCAAACAAAAAAATAAATATTAACAAGTAATAATATTTTTTTTTGCCGGTGTATAGTTGAATCATTATTGCGTCCTTAATGTGATTTTGAATTAAATGAGCGAGGAACGCCGGGTGAAAAACTTTGATTGCTGTTTTATTGACAAATAGTTGAGGTACGTTTTTGTTTTGCAGTTAATTTGGTAATGATGTGGAAAAGTGTGTTTCTTGAAGGGCATAGATGTACTCTTTATAGGTAAAGTTATTTGATAAGTATAAGGATAGAATTTTGTTATTAAATTTTACTACTAATATTGTAAACGCTAAAGTTTCCGGGGGATTATTTCCGATTTGAAGAGGACGATGTAAAAGACTAGATAAAATTTACAACCACGTTTGCTTATGATAGCAATTTTTTTTATGGAACCAGGCGAAGTGAAATATAAAATAATCAACCATCTATTCTAACAATTAGAGCAATACATTAAACAATACTTCTTAATTAAAAAGAGTATAAAAAACTTACATTAACAGCCTTTTCTATACACGGAGCAACACCAGTGTCCAACATCCAACGACTTGAGTCTCAAGCGATCAGCATCTGTATGAGGTCCGGGGACCAATGACTGCACGGATAGCCGAGTGGTTGAGGTCACCAAGCCAAAACTACTGCTCGTCGTGTCGTGGGTTCGATCCCCGGGTAGGACAAGCGTATGTCATCCATGAAGGCCTGTTCTGAGTCTGGTCAACATTATGCAAGGTATTTGTATGTTTGTGAAATCTCCCGCGACACAAGAAATAAATGATATAGGGCGGGATTTTTAAAAAAATCTGCTATATACTATGGCCGATGAATGAAAAGCAATTGGATTATATTTGATACTATTCGTATTCTCCTAAGTATTTTTCCAAATTCTTAGCAATCACGGGTAATGAGATAGGCACGTCGACTGCGAAGCCTCGGTCTTTTGCTATTGCGGTACGGGACTAAAAATCCTCTATCTTAGAACTACCTAATGCTCACGACTTGTATTAGGATAGTACGCTCTGCAAACAAGTGATTTTATTGGCTCCTATTAACAGATATTTCTTCATCTTAAGTGCTGTTCATGTGCCCAATTTTTTTGTAATGTGAAAAATGAAAAATGCTTATGCAATGTTTTTGGGAATGTTGTGAGTAATTTTTACTGCTGTCATTCAATGATCAACCAAAGTAGAACGCAGTGACTATTTTGAATACAGAGGTTTAACTTAAGACGTATACTTTTGACCAATCCACCAGCCAATCGCAGCAAGGGCAGCTTAACATATAACTAATAAATTGCAATTATTCACGAGTATCCTTTTGAATAACGCTCTTAAGCAAGATTATACGTATAAAACAAAAGTCCTGATTCATTTTTATATTATGTAACAAAGACGATACAAATACGTTATAAAAACGTAACAAAAACGTCATTATGGAGCCGTGTAAAGCGTCAAACACGGAGAACATCAGACAAATGCGTGCAAAACACAACTCGTAATACGTGACTCTCTTAATGTAATAAGACGCATTTTTCTTTGACAAAAACGTGAGCTAGTAATGGTGTTAGAAAATTGATGCGAGTTCAATGGTTTGTGGTTGGTAACATGCTCTACTTGCAAATGCTAGTATTAATTCAAAAGATAATAATAATATTGCATCGTTTCACGGTACGTCAATTTATTACATTTCTCCGACGGTTCGCGGTATTTCAATTTATTATATTTTTCCGAGGGCGGCGCTGTCATTGAAATTTCGATACTGGCCTCATACCTAAAATGAAAAGATTCTATAGTAATGTAAAAAAATAATATAGTTCCTTAATACTGAATCAAGTGCCTGTATCTGGGTATTCAAAAAATAGCAATAGCTATCATGCAATTTTTATCAAATAAAAAGAAAGTTGGCAATTGTAATTGCTTATCGAGAGATTTAATAAAACACTTTCCTTTCAAAAGTTTCTTTAAAAAAAAACTAGAAATGGAAACATTCAATTTTTATTTTTTGTATTTGTCCAAAGATTCAAATAATATTAGCTCAAGTAGAGCCACATCCAATCCATCACTACTGCAGTAGTGACACTAAGTTTTTACAAGCACACATTCTTCATACGAGCTAGCATTCCTGCGCAATACGCCGTGAATCTATGATAATATTGACTTAGTCATGTTTGAGACTGACTTGAGCAGTACCTAGGTCTAAGTTGAAAGGTAAGTCCCTCTTTCAGTCACCAGGCTACAGGTGCTGCTCAGGAGAGCCAGGCAGTTGACATTTTTAGCAGATGATGTACCGTACATATTATTGAAAGCTGTGTTTACTTCTAAAACACTCAAAGTCGTCACGTGCCTTGGGATCGAATTTAAGACTTTTGACTTGGTAGTTCTGCGGTATTACCACTAGCAAAATGAAGATCCAGGTTCATGGTTTGAGGTCATAAATGTATTTGTTACCCAAACGAACTTCTAGTTTTTCTCACGTTTTTATACACAATTGTTTGTTTGTTTGTCGTTCCGGTTATTCTTGTACTTAACTGAACTTTGAGGCACTTCCCGATAAAGCTTAAATTTTCAGGGTAGATTCAACCCGATGAAAATGCAATTTGCAACTATAAAAACGGTTGTATTGATTTTGGTAAAATTTAAATGGGTTCAAACATTCAAAAACCTAGGTTTTTAGATTTTTTAAATCTATTAATTTAAGTCACATGCTAGTAGTATTTTTGATATAGCCTTTTGCTATAGATAAAATTAGACAACTGGAGACATATCTATACTAATATATAAAGCTGAAGAGTTTGTTTGTTTGTTTGTTTGTTTTAACGCGCTAATCTCAGGAGCTACTGGTCCAAATTGAAAAATTATTTTTGTGTTGAATAGACCATTCATCGAGGCAGGCTTTAGGCTATAAACCATCACGCTGCAACTAATAGGAGCGAAGATACAATGTGAAATTTTATGTGTACAATGGAAAATGTGAAAAAAACAGGGCAGGTATAAATCATAACTTATATCTTCTACCCACGGGGGCGAAGTCGCGGGCAACAGCTAGTCAAACATAAAACATTATTTTTACATGACTTCTATGCTTTACAAACACTGCCTACCCTAAATAATAACTTAGCATGAACATAACAAAAGTCGGTGAAAGGATTCAAGTTTAGATGATGACTCATCGTCGCTTACTTAAGTGAAACTTAAGTATAAACTAGCAAACTATTCTCAAACCACAGATAACAAAAACTATAACTTTACTTTTAATTTTGTAACATATCAAAATTTTAAACATCATGCTGAAATGTTAATCACATTTTTTGAATGATATTTCATTTTAAAAATTAAATACATACATTACAATTAAAAATAATGTAAATATTAAAATCCAGTACGTTGACTATGCTAGCCACGCTTGCATAGTCAACGTAGGCTATGACTTAGCGTTATTTTTATGTATTAAATACATATTTTTCAATAAAAAACATTCTATGAAGACATTAATATCTACTTAATGTGAAAACTGAGATTTAGAAATTGAAAGACAAACCTCTTCTTCTGCTCCTGAAGAATTCTTTGCCCAGCATTGGGATTAACATAGTAGTATGTGTAACTTAAAACAGTATAAAATCTTAGCACTATCATTAAACAAGGATTTGTAAGACAACTTTTAGCTCTACAATAGTTTTGAGGTTTGAAACTAGATGGCGCTGCTGTGCTAACGATTGATGCTTTTGAACTTTGACTTGTAACTTCTAAATCGTTTATTGAAAAGAAATTTAATGTAGAGAATAACACTTTTTGCGAGTCTTGTTAAATGATAGGTTTGGGTATTTAACTGTAAATAATTTATAGTCGTTACTAACTGCCGTAAATAAGGACGATTGAGAAAGATTTAATATTTACAAAGAGGTTTTAAGGATATATTTTTGATGGCGTCTGCAGTTTCATTGAAGTCATTAAAAATTTACTCTTAAGTCCAAAAATCTAAGATCTAAGTGGTACGCTTCGGTCAAATGTGCCCTGCAAACAAAATGTTAACTAAAATATAGCATAAGACGACAAATTCTTCTTTAATTCACTTCATTTAAATTGTAATCGAACCCGCGACTTACAAATAACAACTAAGCGAATACAATCGTGACTGACTTGACTTACATTTGTAAGTGCACAGACAAACAAAAAAAAATGGCCTCTATCAACTTAGCTTTTTTCTAACAAACTGTGATAAAATAATTCAAAATTAGAAAACAATTCCAAATTTAAAAAACGCATTCCAGACCGTTACATTTCAAAAACCACATAAATTTCAAACTGCCATTCTAAATTCCGAATTCAAAAAGCCGAATCTATTCAGCCAGCTTCCAATAATTACTGTACAATATATAGTTCTAAGTATGAAGATTTCTAACATTTTGCCGTGTCCTAGAAACGTATACACCCACAGACAGCGAACATTTCTTTCTATATCTAATACTACTATACCTATCTAAAATTCATAGCGAAATAAGTATAAGAGCCTAGGTTCTAAAAAACTTTTTGTCAAAAACCAATAAGAAGACAAAAATAACAATCCAATTCTCAACTTTAAAGCTCTCATGTTAAAGTTCGGTTTAGAATGTAAAAAAGCTGGATAAAAGACGTTTTGTTGTAAGTTTAGATCGCGGCAGTGCAGGCCAATGCACGGTGCATACAACTAAGTAGTGATGTGGTGGTTTCAATAACGGCTTTTAGTGATGGACGTTAACCGTTCTTTGTAAGAACTAGTTGATTCTTGTTTCGAGTTTTGTTAAAGAATTTTTTTTAAGTTAAAGAACGGAATATAACATTTTATTAGTTTAAAATAATATTAGTGTCAATGACGGGTTTAAAAACTGCACCAGGTTTTGAATTAAACTTAGTATTTTGGTTGAATTTTTCATTTATTCAGAGCGAAAGTACTTTTGCTATGAGCTACTATCATTACTAACCTACTATCATTTTCGAAAAAGAGTCTTTAAGGCAAAGACGAAAAGAAGTTCAGATTTTGAGTCATCTAAAGTTTTTTTTTTTAATAACACAAAGTTTCCCTAAAGATGTCTTTCATACCAAAAGAATGCTGCTTCACAATAGCAAAAAACAATTGATAAAAAGCAATGCCTTTTAAAAAGTTCAATGCAGTACGGTTTTTCAAATAAAACGTCGATTTTGCTCATTAGATTTGCCAAATAAGAAAAACAAGCTATCATTATTCCACCTAATTTTAAGTATGCAGTAATCAAGTAAGTCAAATGAAAAAAATCTGAAGAACTTAAATTCAAAATAAATAACTAGCATGAAAGTGAAATAACGACCAAGTTAAAAATAACAGTCACTCGTTGAGCCGTTTTATGCGCAAGTAGAGGTGGCCTGTAAGCGCTCAATATAGGCTAAAACATATTATTATATGCAAGAAGTTTCTTATACTACGAAAATAGGGCTGGCCGCTTATAACAAAGTTGAACTGCTATAAATAACAGCGCAACACTTCAAGCGTTATTTATCCTAATATTTTTATCCGATAGAATATTTTTAATAGGCGTACTGCAGATTTTATTAGTGGGCTTGGTGTGACTCGCTTCTAAGAAGTTATGTAAAGTTGGGATATGAAAGTGTTCGTTTTATTGTCACGTGAAATGCGACCGGTTTTATTTGCGGAAATACGTTTTATGTACATGTTTTTTTATAGTTTGTTACTCATATTAGATTTTTCTTATTGAATCTAATAGAATCACTTGAGGAAATTAAGATTATCCAAGAATTAGAATTTTATTAGTATCAATTTCAGTATTAAGGATATAACTACGAGAATACGGAAATGCATGGTATTAATCTAGGTTCTAACGTCCAGCACAGCCCTACGGCCCGCAGGCAAATATGAACGAATGTAAGTTGACTTAGAATAAGTATGTTCTGCAATCGAGAGTCAGCCAGTGTTAGATCATAATGTGTTGAAACAGCACACGCGCGCGACACTGCCAACAATACAATGAAAATTCAAAGATATTTTATGAAAAATTCAAAATAATAACGCCATTTTAGACCTTTACATGTTGTCGCGCCATTTCGGATTTTTAGCGTGCGCCGCCGCGCCCGCGTTCGTATTTTGAAAATGTGACTGTCAAACAGCTATTTTTGGAACTGTGATTTTGAAATTATCGAAGTGAAATGACTTGGATTTGATATATATTTTTTATTTTATTGTAAATTTTTAATGTCTACGTTCGTTCTTCCGTGAAATTGGAGAAAAAAGTATTTTATTGCGTAACTAGGAAATAAAAATTGTGTACGTCATAACGATAAAGATTTTGGCGCGCATTCTTGAATGAAGTTTTTCTTGGAAACTGGGGAAAGACTTGGAAAAAAATATATTTTATTTTTTCGTTAATAGTTATGTGAGTGAAGAATTGGACTTTTTGTGTTGTGTTGAACGGATACTGAGGTTAGTTTTAAAATTTATTTTTATTTTGTTTTCTGTTAAATTTAAAATGCTTTTATTACATTTATAACGTGAACTAATAATAAATTTAATTTACCTTATGAAAAACAAGAGTGCATCTCTATTTGAATTTGAGAATTGTTATTTGAAATCGGATTTAAATTTTATTATTTATTTATTTAAATGCAATGCAACTAAATAAATCAATTATGGATTTAATGATTATTTGATAATATAATTGGTATAATTTTCTCGTGATTGCGTACCTAGTAGTCTGCATGTTAAATCTAAAGAAATTACGATAATTTTAAAATGCGATAGTTTTTATTTCTTATCATAAAGTGTGTAATTATTTTTATGAGGTTTTCAATATTTTCATATATACGTATCATTAAGTGATTGCATGGTATTTATTGATTGAATAATTGATTTATTTCGTTTTATATTGAGATTTATTTTATTAATTCCTATTATATTTTATAAAAAAAAATCCAATTTAGCTTCAACAAGTTTCTTAACCCTTATTTTAATGATGATCTTTTACTAACCGATTTTACTACTTTATATTTGTTCCGTTTAGTTATAAATTTTTAAATTAAATTACTTAAAAATCACTTGTATATTGGATTTTTAATATTAAAAGTAAAGGACAATATTAAATACTTTTCGATAATTTTGAGTTTTTAGGAAATGGGTTTTTATTTTTAAATTATTTTGACCGTCTCTCGTATAAATTTCTTATTGACATTTAGCCGCCAAAAATTACAAAATCTATTTCCTTATCTGATATCTGAAATAAAAAATAACCAGAAATGTATCTAGATTGAAACTAGATAGTATTGCGTCCTATCTTAGACCAAGAATAGGCCATTTTCTATCTACGTGGGTGTTACATGCGTCTTAGGATTATAGGGTATCAGACTAAGATCTAGCTATCTTTTCGGACCTAGACTGAATATAGATTTGACCATCCTGGAATATTTTACCACCAAAAAAGTCGTAACTTAAATATTTCAATTAGCTCTCAATACTCAGTACTTGGGGTTCTAAAATCTAAAATGATTTTTTGAAATATTTGATTATATCGATAATTTAGTGTATATAAAGTAATAATAATATGATTTGCTCTACAATTATAGGTAATTATAAATAAATATGCGCACGCGTATTATCGCGAATAATATAATTTAATATCTCAAAATGTAGATTGATTGCTCATAATAGTCCAATTTCCTAAAAAAAAAACATTTTCTTACATAAAAAATAATCTGCTTTACAACTGTCAAAGAAAAAATAACTTTTTTTAGTTTCTATTAAAGATGAATACTTTTTAAATGTCTATTTGCCTCGTTTAACGGTATTTTACTGTCGAAATGATATCCCCTCTCAAGTAAAGGCGGAGCGACTTAGTAGGCGTCGCTTTTTGTATCCTATTTTCAATGAATCATAATGATAATAGACTTAATACTATTATAATATAAGACTTCCATCTTTGGAAACAAATCTTAGAAATTAGCATTGATTGAAGTAAGTTTATAAACGTTAGAGATTATGAATAGTTAAGTTAATAACGTTGTTGTAACAACAAAAATAATCTACAACCAAATGAAAATAAAAAAAAAAGCTTCTGAACCGAATTTGAAAAAGAAATATGGGGACAAAATATTGACATGTTAAATGAAAAAAATAATCAACAAAAGCAGTTTATCCAACATGAAACAAAAATAAAAAGGAATAACGTACAAACGAAAAATAAATCAAAATTGAGTATCTCTTACTTTTTGAAGTCGGTAGAAAATATAATATAATCTATAACAGTAGTTTTATTCACGGTAACAACATCTTAAATGTAATTTGTGTCGCTTTTCAACACATGATAAATTCAGAGGCCTTATAAAGCCAAAATCTAAAAAGAGGTGAGGCATCTACCAGGGGACTATCTGAGAACTATCTCTATATAAGTACAGACAAGAAGAATCAAATTATTATTTGTATCTCTTTTCATTCACGGCATAAATTTATGTGACGAGACCCGGTCCTTTTTTCAAGTGTGCCCACACGCAAGTCCAATAAGCAGAGGTATTAAAAGCATACACGGAGATCGTTGTTATCACCAGCCTGAAATGTCCCACTGTTGGGCATAGCCCTCTATACTGAAGACAGTATACTGCTAGTTTAATGCGCTGTTTCTCCTCCCATAAGAACAGGACTAAGAAAGCGGTGAAGGGTGAAGAGTGACAGAATATGAGTGCTGTCTATTGTAATTTTGACATTCAAAAACTGCTACTTAGTAGCACAATTTGAATAAATGGATTTCCAATTTATTTTTTTACCTGATCTTACAACTGTCTCTGTAATAGGCCGCAACGTATAAGTTCAGTAGGTAATTAAAAAACACATTTTAGATTTTTTCCCGTTTATTGCTTCAAATAATTCATTTAACTGATTTGGCTCAAATTCAGCAGCCTTACCTTAGCTTAGCTTAACCTCTTAGATCATTCTAGATATTAGATCTTGATAATTTCATTTGTCTAGCTATCATGATTCATGATACAGTATGTAGTAGTATACAGTCTGGTGACAGACTGACAGAGGGACAGACTACCAGATGTGCAGGTAGCAGTGCCTTATTGATAGCTCTTTAGGTAAGGACACAAAAAATAAATTAATTGCAAATCTTAAAGAGAAGAAGATAAAACTGATTTTCCTTTATCTATAAGTATCTTTACTATCTCTATATAGTCACGTGCCATCTTTTACGGTACCTCACGCATATTTGAAAGAAATCAAATAAATTTAGCGGAAACGGAAACAATGCTGCCTCGTAAAATTCACGGGTTACCTGTGTTGCTAGTTTGAAAACTAATGATTTTTATGTTAGTATAAACATTTTGTTTCTTTCCAAGTTTTGTTGATGTATCTAATACTAGCTGTTGCCCGCGACTTCGTCCGCGTGGTTAGAAGATATAAGTTAGGAATTTATAAACGGAAGCCCTCGAAGATGAATATTTTTCCCCGTTTTTGCCACATTTTCCATTATATCTTCGCTCCTATTTGTTGTAGCGTATATAGCCTAAAACCTTTCTCGATGAATGGTCTATTCAACACAAAATATTTTTTCAATTTGAACCAGTAGTTCCTGAGATTAGCGCGTTCAAACAATCAAACTCTTCAGCTTCATATATTAAAGTATAGATGATAAAGTGGTTTGGAAGGTATATAGAAATAAGGAATAAAACTAACTACGCGGATAGCTGAGTAGTTTAAGACAAGCTTTTGTGTGATCCACGGATGCTTGTCCTGAGTCTGGGTGTCTTTATGCATGTGACTTGAATTTTCGTGAAACCTCCCTATACAACAATTAAATAACTTAATTAAGGAATTTAGGTGAAGCAATACGCAAGAATTCTTTAAAAATATATATTTACCAACGTAATTTTTTTTTACGGTCATTCATCATCTTATTTTATGATACAAGATTAGTTTTAAGATGTAAAAAAAAAGTTTACTGTCAAAAGTATCCGACGTTCAAATAAAAATTGAATACTGATAGGATTGGAAGAAAACAATTATTCTACAAATATTCAACTTTTGTACACAATTTTCGACGTGACAAACAATTTAAAATCTAAAGTTTATACCGTCTTTATCATTATTGTGAACTTAAAATATGGAGACGGCTATATTAAGATGCGTCAATTGAGCAATAAATCTATAACTTCTTCAGTATGTCTAGTATTTTAAGCTCAGTCTATTCTGAAAAGACGAAAGCCATACGTCGTCACCCTATCAAAGTAGACATAAATCAATCTAGCTATTTTAAGAAGTTCCTAGATTCGCTTAGTCAACTTGGCTAAATGCAGTTTCGTATGTCTATAGACAAGTGATGGTTCTATTTTAACGAAAATAGAAATCGGTCAAATGTAGGGAAATATATATTTTTAGGGCACCGTACTTCAAAAGAAAAAATAAACCTTAGAGAAGTTGATTTTATTGTTTGTTTGTCTGATTGTCTGCCTCTCTTTCTCAGGAATGGATAGAGGTATTTTTTTAACGAATCTTACAGTAATTAATGTGTCACGGGGGGCTTACATAAAAAGACTTAGAACAAGCAATCGCGGATCACAGAAACTTTTGTCCTAGCCGGGGATATGTCGTTGTTACCTCAATCACTCGGCTATCCGTGCAGTTAAGAAAATAGTTGATATTATCATCAAAAATTGGGTCCGCGGTTTATGCACTTTTATGGCTTTTTTCTTATAAATTCTTGGCATATATTGCATACGTTTAAGTATTTGAGTATCAACTTAAATCTAAGGGCATAAAATGGATAGAGATTTAAAAGAAAAAACATATTTTTGCTCATCTCCCCCAATGTAAATTAGGGGTAAGTTACCCCAATCATATGTTATTAATGACACTCAGTATATTTCCAGGTTCTGCCAATATTATAGATACAAAACAAATCATTTTTCTAACATAACGAATCCACAAAAACGTTAACACTTACCCCATACTTAACCAATACCCCTAGGTCATTAATTACAAATAATTATTTGTTATAAGCTCACATTATTTCAGTATACGTACACTGCCTTCTACACTTATACTTGGTGTCAAAGGTCCGTAAAACTATTAGCCTGCGCCTGCGCACGTTGTCGCGAAACTTTATTACCTTACCTTTTTGATATAAGCACTTAAAAGCTGTCCTAGTTTCTATGTAATCATCTTTTTATTTCAACTTCGGAGAATTGTTTTTAAGATTAAAAGTTAAAAGATTTTGTTGTGTTCATGTTGTTTATGTCGTTATGTGTTGTATGATGTTTAGTTAATTTCGAGGTTATAATAATTTGTTGTGGTATCTGTAATTCCAAACAAACTATGTTGAAATATCGTTCGATTAAAATTATCCAGATTTTTTTGAACTTATGGTTATGACTTATAAGTAAATATATTAAAACTATTTAAGCAAGTTTTTTGGGTGAACCCTCAATATGACAACAATATTTTTATGACACTAAAAAATCGATCATGAACGAAGTGATTTTCAGGCGTGATGTTTCAAGCAAAGAAAATCATTGCCTTATACAACTAAACAATTTATTATTATTGCATTGATAATAATCTGAAAAAGAATCTTCCAATATTAAGTATAGAACACAAGAAAAACCATTTAAAACTTTACGAGAAAACTTTAAACGGAAAACACATCATCATTTACGTGTAGATGAAAATCTAAACATAAAAATACAAACACATATATAGTTAACAACATAATAATCCTTATGACACAATTTTTACAATAAATAAAATATAATATAAATGGAAAAATTCAATCGCAATGGGAATCACATGCAAACACACGCACACATGCGCACGAGTCGTTACGTAACGCCATTTTAAAGGCAATATGTTGTTTTAAGTACGTCGTATGCATACGTTGTGGAGATGAGCTTGTGTCCAATGTTATACGACATGAGAAGCTAATACATGTGTCATACTTAGATTACTTAGTTAAGTGAAGTACTGAAATTTATCTTTTTGAGGATCTCGGGGCTAAAGTTTGTATGACTCTACATTGCACTTAACAATGACGAAAATATATACAGCATTGATGCACGTAAATAAATGCAATACTTCAAGAAATAGAATCAATATTCAAAATTAAAACAAAAATATAATCTAGTCAGGAATTTTCTTTTTTTAAATTTAGCTGCTGTAATTTTTCCACGTCGTTGGGTGGTATCGTATCCAATTAGAATAAATTCAAAATAATTTGGGTGTCACTTAATGGATTAATAAATAGCTTGTGACGTGACGCTCAAGAAATCTGACTTCCTATTTTTACAAGAATTTTCAAAATCGTTTTTACGATTACCCACATAATGACAAACTCACTAACTTAATGCCTCTATTAAAGCTGTTGAATAATGGAAACAGACACAGACGTATCAAGCAGCTCAATTTATATACAAATTTACATACATTTCAATGAGACCGACTCCGTCGGAAAAATGTTGTAGGTACTTAATGTTACCGGGAATCGAATAGAGATTTCTCGATAAAAATAGCGAGACCTTTAATCAACGATCCAACGGTTTTACTCAAAGTGGATTAACTTTATGAGGTAGTGTGGTATGTAGGCCTGTTTGTGATGGATGTAGTTAAAAATATATTAAAAAGTTTTGTGTGATATAACTTGTTTAAGCTTGCAGAAGAACAATAAATATATCTACACAAAAAGGGTTTTACTCTGACTGGTAATTTAATAGGCAACTGACTTGGCTAATGTCGCTGTCGCTTATTATTTTCAATTAGGACTGATGGATAAAAAAAAACTTAATTGAAAAATATTAAACACGTATTTT
Organism: Trichoplusia ni; assembly: GCF_003590095.1. Taxonomy (NCBI): domain Eukaryota; kingdom Metazoa; phylum Arthropoda; class Insecta; order Lepidoptera; family Noctuidae; genus Trichoplusia; species Trichoplusia ni. Next base: position 7,356,996 of record NC_039487.1, read on the forward strand.
TCCGATTTAAATTCCAAGCTTGCAGTCTTATAATATACTAATGCAATTTTCTTTGACAAAAAAGAACGAATGCCTATAAATTTCCATTTTTTCCATGTGTCTGTATAATATTATGTAATTATTTCTCTATTAAGTTAAAAAATATAATTTGGTTACTAATGATTTTACACCAATTTACTAAATTTCGTTACACTCCATCGTTTGTGATTGTAAATTTCGATCCCACACTAGTATATGCAAGTCCTGCACCCAGGTCAGATACTCTAGTACAAAATCTAGACCATTCCGGTTTCCAAAGCCAACCCCGCTAGACGTAGGCGCACCATTTTTATGTAAATAGGCCACACAGTGGTTTAAAAGCTTAAGCCATTGAAATTGTTACTTTTAATGCATTTTAGACTGGTTTAGCAAGCAATAATCTAGGCGTAAATCTAGACTTCCTGCATTTTTCCCTACTACTGTAATGAGAGACATGAAATTGTTAATTGGAAAAAGTTATATAATTTGTATGCGATTAAATTGTTTAGTTAGTAAAGTAATTGATGTTTATCAAACTGATGCTAAAACGTGGTCGAAACCGTTCAGGTGTGTATCAGATTAGCGACAAAACAACGGCAAAATTGCTAGAAAACCAAAAAAATATCGCTGCTCTTTGTGACCGTTTCAATCGTGGCTAAACTTGATTTAACTGGCAGCTATTTGTTAAATAGACAATTCTTCAATATAAATTAATAATTATTATATCTATTTCATTTGATAGTATTTCTAAAATCGAACAATTTATTCAAGTTTAGAAATATTAGTAAAATATAATGATTTGTCAATTGTAAAATGTAAATAATACATTGTGATAAAATTTGATGTCAATGTATTTAATTCATACTAAATACGAAATTATCCTTGTTTTTCTTCTTTAAAAAATCTTTTAAGAAAATTATTTAAATAAATCTTTATGACCTTTTACACTTGAGATTACTAAAAAAATGATCATTTACCATAACCCAAAGAAAGACACAATAAAATGGGATAGTCACAACTTGGATATTCAACAGACCACAATCTCCTAAAACTGTGGCAGTTGTGTGAGCGGGACACAATTATACGCTGAATAGAGCTTCATCTTGCTTCCCCATCTATAATATTATAGGAGATACTGCCCCAGGCATAACATATTCATCGTATCAATGTAAATGTGACTAAACAAGGAATAGAAATTGTGTAAATCGTCCCCTCAACAGATGTTTTACGCATCCAACCAGATTTTCTTGGAGTAAGTCCAAGATCCTCGAATTATTTATGTGCACTAAAAGCTACGCTATATAGCGATGTTGAAGCGATACACAAGAACAGATTGAAAAAATATGGCTAGATTATTTTGGATCGAGTCTAATCATGACAATTTATGCGTAAGTCTCAAAAATTCTGATTGCACGGATAGCCGAGTCGTTGAGGTCACCACAAACCTACTGCGCGCGACGTGTCGGGGGTTTGATCTCTGCACAGGACACGCATTTTGTGTGATCCACGATGCATGTTCTGAATCTGGTGTCATGTGGTGTCATGTGTTACCTTAGCCCAATCTTAAACTTAATCATTTTAAATTTGACGAATGAAATAAAGGACTCAAATTAAATGGCACACTTGATAAAAAATCTAATTACGCAAGAAATTAGTGAGACATGTTTCAAGTTACGTAATATTTGTTACGAGGATAAATATATAAGGAGGTTGATAAAAAAACTGAAAGAAAAAGAAAAACAGTTTTATTTTAGAATGTACTATTTGAATTTCCAAATATTTTGTGAAACCAATTAGTTTTTTTCCCTTATCACTTAGTAAAGATCTTCTTCTAGATAAAGTACTTTCAATATTTTCATTTTATAAATCATTTTAATAGTTTATATCTAGTCAGCTTCAGTGTAAAACCGGTCTGACTTTTTAACTATTCAGAATCAATCAGTTGGATTCAAGTAACACAGTTAGTTGCAGTCAGAGATACATATCGACGAAGTATTACAGTTAGAAAAATGTGCTGCGCGTGCGCAAGTCGCCTGACCAATCATTGAAGTATTAGAGTTTTATACATTAGATAGTATATTGGAGGATTAATTAAGTTGTGTAATAGTTATTAAATACTAATTCGTTTTCTTTTTTAAAAATTCAAACCACTAAACTAATTTTGTGGGAAATCACTGTTGGAAAATGTAAAAAAGAAATTAAAAATAAGAAACAAATAAAAATGACGCTTTCAAATGCGCAATGCAATCCGCAATGCTCGTTTCACAATATCGTATAATTTCTATAACTTACGTAAAAATAAAAAAAAACAATCAAACCATATTTAAAATACCAATCAGTTTAATCATGAAAAAACACCAGCCAACCTTTGTAAGTCTAATTCAAACAAAAATACCAAGAAAAAACCTGACAAATACTCAAAGTACTCAAAATGTATCAAAACATGGAAGTTTCCTACAAATGATCGAGTCTAAACAATTGACATGCTATAGTCTAGCTTTTAGCAACAATTTTCTAACCGCTACGCTTTTATAAGACCTAAAACATGAGCTGGAACAATGGTATGTTATGACAGCCACTCGAAACACGACGATTAGCGGAAAAACGATACAATAGAATAGGCGAAGAGTTTGTAAATATAGGGATTAGCAGAGTATTAATCATGGGTAAAAATATGTATTTGAGTGTATAGATTTGTGGCTTAAAAATTGGGAATTCTTTGGTAAAAGTTATATTTTGTTACTAGCTGTTGCCCGCAACTTCGTCCGCGTTAGAAGATATAAGTTAGGATTTTTTAATGGAAACCCTCGAAGATGAATAATTTTCCCTGCTTTTTTTCCACATTTTCCATTGTATCTTCGCTCCTATTAGTCGCAGCGTGATGGTATATAGCCTAAAACCTTCCTCGATGAAATATTTTTTCAATTTGAACCAGTAGTTCCTGAGATTAGCGCGTTCAAACAAACAAACTCTTCAGCTTTATATATTAGTATAGAAGTATAGATGACGAGTGAGCAACTACTAGAACTTAATTTAATATACGAATAATTAAAAAAACAACAACACCGTTATTCCTGTTGTACGTATTGGATTATCAACGCGTTCTTAAATATCATTTAAAATAATCCATCAATAAAATCCATATCTAACACTCTCTTAGCAAGACATTGTACATTTTAACAACTTCACTGATAATTTCATTTAGAATGAAAGCTAATGAAACCATTAGTAAATTATACTTTTGAACCTTTTTTTCTACAAGACACTCAATAAGTTTCCATTTTTACTGCTTGGATACGAAACCCCAAAAACTAAAACAGAACCAAGTAAACCGTGTACACTAGTCCACATTTCTTATTAAAATGCTAACAACATACAGACGTACAAATTTAACACGCAATTTACATGGAAATTAATCATAGAGTGACCTTTCGAAAAACATATGTAGAAGTGCCAACTTTCGTGAACAGACATCTTTATATCTAAGTTCTGCTGGAACTCCACAATTTTTTAAGAAGAAAAAAAATGTATTTTCATAAAATCAGCTTTGCGTGAAATTAAAAGCAAATTTTTCACAGTATTAGAAAATAATTATAATCGTATTCGTTTTCGTTCATGTGTATTTTTATCTATTAAATTTGGATATAATTTAGAATTGCAACGCATCTATAAATTGTTTTATTTCAGTAAAATATCTATTTATATAATTCTGCACGTGTGCAGGTATGTCAGTACACTCCTGACCGACTGTACCGATTTGAATGAATAATACTTATAGTGTTAGGTGCTACCGTGGATGGTTACGAAACGTTCAGCCTGGCAAAGCGAAGTATCACAGGGCTTTCCATGTTGGAAAATGCAAATTGAAGACTGAACATAAAAAAACTTCAAAATTGACAGAGAAATCGACTTGCATGAATGAAACAAGCTTTACTAATATGCAGGCGATTTTATTAATTCAAGTAAAATATAATTGGAAAAATATAAATAGCGATTTTAACGGCAGCGACGATGGTACTTTTAAATCTCTGAACTGGGTGAATTAAAACTTCAAAGAATCAAAATCAATAAAAACCAAACCACCTGTACCACACCATACACAGTCTGATCCAATCTGTCGCAACCACAAGAAGCTCTTAATAAAATCACAGACAGATCAACAATTATCCTAAACGCTTGTATGTTTTCCTTGCACGAATGTTTTAGCACACACACACACATGAGTTTTGTTTAGTACGTACTTTTTGAGATACACACACATTGATGGGATGCATCACATAAACCAATGTTTGGCTGCCGTGCCAAAAAACACAAAGGAGGTACGAGGCGTAACATGTCTTGATACTTGAAGATTTTGATTATATTTTTAGTTTTATTTCTGTTTGTAATTATTTGATGGGGATGTAAGATAGATAGACGAATAATGACTAATTAATGGGGACACTGAATATCATTATTTTTATATGAAATGAATACAGATATATAAAAAAAGATGAAAGAAAAATTTAGTTGAAGTCTTGATGTAGCTCTAATTTGGTTATTTAAAATGGATAAACAGATAAAACAGAATTCTAAAGTACAATTGATTTTTAATATTCGTTTTTAGCTAGTTTACAGACAGTTCTTCCTGCCTCTTATCTAGTCGAATCAAATAATATGACAATAATTCTATCAGATGGAATGTTTTATTTATAAATTATACTAAACAAGGGACCATTACAACAAACAGACGTATTTTTAATAAAACAGCTATGCTAATGAAAATGATTATACAAGAAGACATTCAAACCAAGTTAGCATTGCGTTAGCTATTTATTTCTAATATAAAATAAATATTATCTAATTACATTTATACGAAGCAGGTGTGTATGTAGATTCTAAGAAATCTTGTTTATTAATAGAAATCAGTAAACCCGTTCATGTGTCCTCTTTAATATTAAAAATTAACACCACACTTTACATAGTTGCCACTACCTCTACCAAGATCACTTAAAGCGAAACTTGCTTTGCAGAAGTGAGATGGCGCTATTTAGTATGTAGAGTGCTATCTTGCTTTCACAACGACAACAGATTTCATAGTAGGAGGGCTTTATAGCGGTAGGAATAAGAAGAGGAAGTAAGTGATAAAGAGAAGCGTTGTTTGGCATAAACTGATATACTCAATTGGCCATTAAGACTTGAAATTGGATTTTCAGAGCAAATACACTCTCACGCATTGCGTCGTCACAAAAAAGATAGGAAACTCTGAATGTAGGACAAATGAACGATAAGTTCGTTAACGTTAGTTGGAAATTAATTGAAAAAAAGTGTAAAAAAGTGAAGAGGTTGATTATAAGCGTTTTTGAAATCGTTACTCAAACGATCATTTCATCATTACTCATGAATATTATACAAAAAAAAAACTATTTCTCCCTTTGCAGTTAAAAGGAAAGTTGTCACTTAAAATATACTTATACCACTATGAGAAAGAAACACCCTTAACACTAACGGCGATTTAAATCTGATTGACGTTACAATATTCAGCCATTAGTCATCAAATCTTCCATTGTTCCATTCACTTTTGAAATGACCTAGAAAGTATCAAAATCTGTTACACCCACTATAAAAGGGATAAAAACTTGCTAATACAAAAATAGAACGTCGAAAAATGAACATTAACGTATATTTTGAAATCTGCGCTGCGCTTGCGTTCACCAATGAGAGTGCGCGCGCGCATGTGTTAGTGCGTTTGATAGACATTTTTATGTGTGTGTCTAATACATTTGACGGATTTTTCGATGTGTGCGTCTAATGTATGTTTGCTTTTAAAGTTTTTTATTGGTGTGCGTTTATGTAGGTATTGGATTTATAGTGTTAGTTACAATGTCGTGTATATATGTAATTTATTTTTGGAGTTTAATTTCGTTTCTGGAGGACGTTTTTCATGGTTCTGTGATGAAATGTTGATATTTTTTTAACAAGTTATCTTTAAAGTAGAATATTAATTAATGTGCATTTCTTTTAGTGTAAATTAAGGAGTCTTCCGTCTAGACTTTTCTCAAGTGGATATCGGTGTCAGTTTTATCGATTTCTAAACACTTTAAAAATAGGGTTAAACAAAGTGATTCATAAGGTAATGTAAGGTCATTAGAAAAATAACTCTACTTTAGCATTTATCCCTTCGTTTTTTACTAAAAAACTTTCAGTGGGATTTTTTTTTCGTAGGTTTTGCTAGAAACCTTCATTATTCAAAACGTGATTAAGAATTCCGGTTAGGTCTGAAACTAGTTTGACGCGTGAGTAAACCGTTGCATCATTGAAAAAATAATATTTATAGCAGTTGTGACATGCTTCTTACATAAAGAAAAACGATTTTTTAAAATATCAAATTAAAGTATTTTATTTTCTTAAAAACAACACTTTCCCGTTACAAAGGACATTGAATACAGATTGAACGAACATGGCGCATACAACGTTGGCATGTTAACAACATTTCGACATACATCGACTGATCTCTCACAACTATGATTGGCACCTTGTTTACTAATGCCTCAATGGTAATCGAATTAAACGTAATATTCAAAAAGAACTACCTCCCAGGTGTCTGGTAAATGGCCTTGGTTATTAATTTGCTGTTTTCCATAAAGAAAGGTATAAAGAGTTTTCATCTCCAATTTATATAAAAATATTGCTTATTTGGGATTTGGGTTCTTATCATAGATGAAGACGAAAATTTGCTATCACACTAGTTTAATAGCGAGCTAATAATCCAGAATACAAGGTTATTTCCAAGATCTTCCAAGAAGTTTTTCTTTTACCGTCTTTCAAGAAAAAATTACAAAAATATATGTAAAATAGATTTTTTTCTATAAAAAGTTTGAGTTTAAACAACGAATCATCATTCTAAGCAGTAATTCGAAACTCAAAAAAGCGCGTTTTAATTCACATTTGAATATAGAACTCACAAAAAGCACCGAGCATAAAGTAGGTATATTTTTCTTTTTTTTTCACGATCAAAACAAGACTTTGCCAAAGTGCCAAGTTCGGAGAGTGGTTACAAAAATACCGACAAAATTCAAGGTTGAAATTCGTTAAAAATAACACGAGTGCATTCCCGATGCGCCTGCGTTTTATAATATCTGCACGCATGCATCTTCACGGCACTTTGTGAGGTAGGTAAGGTGCCATGACGTCAAATGTTTGTTTACTTGATTGTTTGTTTGTTTGATGATTTATGGTCGCTAACGTGGTAAGATGATGATGGATGTAAAATTTAAAGTTTTTTTGGTACTTTTGCGGTATTTTCTGTTAAACTTTGGAAGGGTAATTAATTCTATACTACCAGAGTACCGAATGCTTCAAAAAAGCTGGTCTCGGAATCGTACGCCATATACAGTTTGTTTGTCCTTTACCACCTAAATACTTTTAACTAGTTCCACCTATTTTTTAGATAAATACTTAAACATTACATACACATACAAGAAATAAAAATGGTAAAAAAGAAAAAATTTGAATAACTTGTATCTCTATACTTACCAATTTACGAACACTACAACGTAATTATAGATATCGAGTGTAATTGCTATATGATTATTATTGAACATTAGCGGTTTTGCAACTATATTATTCACTTTTATAAAACAGAAAGAAGTGATATTTTAATATAAAACATATTTGTCAACTTCGCAAGTCAAACAAAACTATGTTTTCTATCCCTTTATAATAATGTTCACATTTCAAAGTTAATACGAATAACAAATCTAGCACTAATGAATATTAAAAAAAAAACAGCCAATACAAAAATAAAACAGCTAAACAAAGAGTTTTCATAAAAACTATATTCAACATCATTACAGAACCGCCCCCAAAAAAAATTAACGGACGAATGAACGACCATACACTATTCATACATATGTATGATCACTAACATACATACATACATAAAATAAACGTTCAATCATCTCATTCAGATACATGACTGGCCAAACCACGCCTAGGAATAAATAAAATTCAAAAATAGAACGCGCGCTTCCTGCGAATTGAGTTCTAAAATTAAATATTGAAAAATGGCCGGCCACGCAAGCGCACACGGTACGAAATTTGTGCATAAAATTGCATCCCGCATTAACCGATCTAAACATTAAAAATAGAATTTATTTAGGAATAGTGCACACAGGCGGGTTGAGGTACAAGGTTAGGTTATGTAACGTGAAAGTTTTTGTAGAGTTTCTTGTGAAAGAAGTTGTTTTTTCAAGTAGATGATCTTATATATACCTAATATCTATATTTTTGTAGATTTATATTGCAACAGTTTTGTGAAACATTGTTTTGATAATTAACTATAATGATTATCCTCCGAAGACTAAAATCGATTTCCTTTAAGACTGCCAACGTTGAAAGCAGGGTGTTTTAGTGTTGTATTTTAAATAACAAGATTATTTAAAAGCTGACTAAGTCCACTAGTATTTTTTCCATAAATATTAATCTCAATATAAAATGTAATTTGTAATACCATTAAAGAAACATTTTCAGTCAAACACATGCAATTTTAGCGATCTTTTTCCAAAAAAAACACGACTCCATTTCCAAAAAATATTCCGAACACATTTTACATACATGAGCACAACACTTTAGATCATTACCTAACACACTATAAATATTAATCCATTTAACAAATCGATAAGACCTAGTCGTGTGCACAAGGCTTTACAAACTCCAGATTGCCTTCTTTCAGCCAGTTAAAATAAACAATCGCGATATTTCCCAGCTCTTTAGAACTTCACATATACATTGCTGCTCTACTTGTGCGAGCGTTTTACTATATGTATACATGGCCAGTAATGTACGTCAGGCCCAGCTTTTGATCTCTCGTAGATAGGTTTGTGTAAAAACGTTTGCCGGTTTAATGGTGGGATGCATTTTAGATTAGTCTTTGTGCGAAATTCTTGAACTGGTATTCTATAGTTTTAGGCGAATCGAAGGTTAAGCGATTTTTGTGAAGGTTGAAATTTTGATGGGTGGTTATTTTTCTTCCGCTAAAGTTTATTTTCATATTAAGTATTTGAAGGTGTTGCTTGTCTTATTAGGCCTATCCTATTCATTATGCGAACCCATCTAAAAAAAGAGTAGGATGGACTAATACAATAGAGAAGAAGAATCAAAAAAATATTTTGGGATAAAGAATATTCTAGAAAAAATCACTCTTTTGGAGTCGAAGAAGAATTTTTTAAAGTGGTATAAAATACTATTGCTGCTAAAGGCGCTCCTTTCTTCCATAAGCAGACAGACTTTCGTACAGATCCAAGCTCATCTTACACAAAATTCCATCAAAATAAGTCCATCAATTTACCCTCAAATCTAAATAAACAGACACCTATATCTTCATAATATTAAAATCGACACGTCTTCAGATTTGATACCGAGCCATCAAATTTGCATCCAAACATGGCTTTTCTGCATCTTGCACCATCCTTCACTACTACCCACATTTTCTCGGAAACCGTGAGAGATACATCAGTAGCAAATATTTAAAATCGTAAATACCTAACTGTACTGTCTACGAGTCACGATGTTTTGTGCGTAGGCGCAGCGAGAATTGCTTCATGCTTTTTCTATATCTTATGTTTCGGTATATTATGTTTAATATACCTTTAATAAATGATTTTCATATTTTTTATATGATTTTTGTGGAAATAAACTAATTTCTTCAGGTAATTTTTGTGTCAAGATTTCATCCATCAAATCTGAAATTGCGTGGTAGGACAAATGTATTAGTTTTGATTTTCCAAATTTCGCTTATATTTTCGCTTCCACCACTTTGATTATTCTGAGGTCAAAGCGAAATTAAGATCTTTCTTTAATGGGGTATCAATGTGCTCTGGAATCAGCTATTGCCAGGAATCTATTAGTGGAATAAAGAAAAGAATACTGATATCTTATGAAGAACATAGGGCTGACAGTATCGTATTACGTATATTGCATTCTCGTCAATATTAGAAAACAAAATGATTTTAATCAAAATTTATTTTGGTAAAACATTTCAGTCTATGCTCCTTTTTCTCCCTTTAAACAACATAAAAAACGTCATATTTATAAAGTCTTAATTATTAAGGTGATATCTTCAGGATATCTTTATTTTATTTTTTCATAAAAAATATACATAATTACTACATGCAGCCTTTTTTGACTTTTGGAAGAGTTATCGACTGTCATAATTTTATTCTGTCTACTTTTAAAACGGATACTTATTAAGTCAAAGCATCTGAGGATTTTTTTAAAGTTTAAAGTGGTTAAAAAAATCTCTAAAACCAATTCTAAAAGCAAAAAGAGCTATCCCTTTAAAAGGTATTTTACTATAAAACCGTAAAATATTATAGTTTCTTTAAACACCATATAAATCTTATGTTAATATCATTTCTTAAGAACAGTTATCTTCGTCTGTAGAGTCACGACCTGCGTGGGCGCATGCTTTACGTACGACTTTATTAGATTGATTGCTAATTGTATTTTATTCATTAATATTAGAAATATTTTCAATTTTAGTAAGGGACGTAATTCATTAAAGATTGACTATTAAAGAGGTATGGATGTAAAAAGATGGATTAACGATGTAAGAAAGGGCTTTACATTTTTAAATATCTTTTCATTTTTAGAACGAATGTATAAAACAGAAATAAAAATAAATCATCTTCATACAAATACACGTTACGAATTAAACTAAAACAAAGTTGACACTATATTTGTGTGTAGTTTGAATTTTTCTATGCTTTTTTGCAATCTATATTAGATTTATAAGACTATGCAAAATTAAAACCGAGTCATATAATATTTAGAAAAAAATCTAAGATTAGATTAAAAGCTGTCTCCAACACACTTCAAAAAGTTTACGGTATATTATTGAATCTTATTTAATTAGCACCAAAATTGTGTAAGTCTTTAATTTTTAATTTAAGGTTAAATAAGTAGCATCCATTGATAATATTCAGCCAAATAGCCATGCGCCAACGTTACCTTTAACTAAACCCAACAAAAACAGAACACCTCCTACCACAGTCGGATAATAAATTGTAACTAATCCCCAAAAATACCTAAACCAATCTACATAAACATAGACAACGTCAACTTAAAAACAAGATGGCGTCTGTCTAATAATGCCATTGTCTCAAACCGGTAGAATTTTGGTTGCAAAACGTGCGCTCGCGCTGATCTGACTCATGCGGGTGGGGGGATAGGCTAGCATAACTTGTAGGCTGTAGTTTATATATTTATAGATCGTAGTGTTGGGAAAAATGTTGTTACGTCACTAGTTTAGAATATTGAATGGTTTGTTGAGATTTATTCATTCAGTATGTATGTCGTAAGTTTTAGGGCTTGTATAATAGTTTGGGGAGGAGCAATTGTTTTGTTTTTATGACATAAATTTAAATTTTACAGTTAGTACTTTCTGTGAAACTGTAGGATGGATTAAATAAAATAAAAATAAGATGAAAGTAGTGAATACAATATCCAAATTATAATATTGAATTTATGAAATGTTTCCTAGATATGCTTGAATACATAAAACTTAGATAAGTTGATATTACGGATCTACGTATCTTAATTGCCTTGGCCGATCAGTGATTGCCTAAATAATATTAATAAAAAATCATAAACTATTTTGTTTAGATTTTTAATGCCAATTACCCTTGAAATTGTGCTTTATTTTTGTTACTTCGTCAACACTATAATTAAAATGCCATTAACAAAATCCTATTACGAATTATTCTATTAAGACTACATGTGGAATGTGTCAATTTGTTTTTTTTTTCTAGTTCTGTGACTAAACTGTTCTTGGCTAGATTAAGTTGTACTTCAATACAAAGTTCCTTTCTTATTTAAATTAATTTCAAGTTCGTAGGTAGGCTTTATGTAAATTTAATTGTGACTCAGTGTCCAAAGGTTGAGAATTCATAGTTTAGGATATACATACTATACAATTTATAAATGCTTAGACCCTGACATAGAGTATTCAGATAATATTCACACTTTTTTGACAGGCTCGACCGAATTGTTTTAGAAATCGTTTCATTTTCGTGCATTTTCTTTTCCCGACTAGTTTTCAATTTCAACGCCAAGCACGTTATTATTTTAAGATTAAATAAAAAATCACCTTTTCGTACTACTCTTTTTACATTAAAACTATTTTTTTTCCAAAACAGTGACAATAAACAATAGCAAGTTAAATACAACCAGAACGACCAACCTGAGTATTTTATTTTCTATGAAACATTTCCAAACAAGAACGATAATACTATCGCTGTTAATAAAGACGCTTTTTACAAAAAAAAACTACCAACCATTAAATCTCCAACAATTTCACGAGAGATATCTTAATTGCGTCACAAAATTAAAAACAAAACCTCCTACACAATTAACACTTCTAAAAACCAATTACAATTGCAGCCATCTTTGAAAACCACAAAAACTATGACAAATACTAATGAATGATTTAATAAGTATGTATATGTGTGTTGTAAAAAACTGGTTCGGTAAGTCTAGACCAGTTCCAACAATGTTATTATATTTCTTTTGACGTGTACAACGCAATCTTATACTAGGCCGTAACCCGTTTTGTGCTAGGGTTTTCTTGAGATTAGATTTTTTTTCGTTAGATTAATTTATGAGATGAGCAAATAGGTTTTTGATTTTGTCATTGCTAGTTGATAATTGCAAAAAAATGCTTTTAATCTATTTAATTAAATTATGCATAATTTTGATTTTTGTTTATCTTGCAACATTAAAAATTAAACACTTTTTAAAGTAATTAATATCTAATCCAAGTTTAAGATCGATGAAGCCGCAATATTATCATTAAAAACTTTAGAAACTTCCTAGAAGATTGAGCTATCAAATATAAAAAGTTTAATTCAAAAGGGACCATTATTTTAGGAGATTATCTCGCACTTATTTTGTAGCTCGATACATTAGTAAGTACAGGCTTAGAAAATCCGAATCGTATTTTTCATTATTTTATAAGGTTAACTTCCTGTATTACAGTGCAGGTAATATAGTTAGCCACTATGGTATTATAAAAATTGCTTCCAATCTAGCGTCGCTGCTCTCGAAGTTATGAAGAATCTGGTAATGTTAAGGAGACGTTCTCCTGAAAAAGAAAAGTAATTTACATTTAAATTATGAAAACATAATATCCATTAGGATCATTAAAATGGGTCAGATTGTACTGATTTTGCTAGGTTATTCTATTTTTTTTTAATTAAAGCTACTTAGACTAACATTTTGCTGAAATAGCGGCAACAGAAATACATTAAAAAATTTCAACCCTCCAGCTCTAAAATTTCATAAGGTTATGAGATAGATCCTGGTGACAGACGGCTGGACAACATAGCCTTAGTCAAAGCTTCAAATTTTTGCCCTTTGGATACATAACACTAAAATAATCAGGGTCGATTAAGGTACTAAAGTTATACTACAATCTGACTTGACCTCACATTAAAACTAAGAATCTAATCCATCCATCCATCCACAATAGTGCTAGAATTCATGATAAGTAATAAAACACTTCCCCTTAATAAGAACACCATAAATATGCCAAGAAAAAGCATCAATTAAAAACCGTCTAACTTGCCCTTAAATCAATTGGCAGACAGATTCATTAGAATAAAAACTTCAAAGTTCAACTTTATCCGTACGACTTAGGGTCTAAATTCGTACAGCATGGAACAGTTATAAGGAAGATACTATGGAAAATAGTTTTAATAGTGTTTATCTGTCTAGGATGAAAAATAGGCAGGCCTAGGTGGTTATTAATGAGATATTTTTCTTATAAACAGCGGGTTTCATAATAAATGTTTAAGTTATTCAATATGACTTGTACACAAGATGATCTAAAATATGAAAAGTTTTTAATGATTTAAAAAGAAAATCATAAAATTTTTCGATTCCGATTTTCTCGATTTTATTTTTAAACATTTTTACTTTTGCATACTTATGCCTCAATTTATTATTGTCCTTAAAACAACACTTTTGCGACGGTCGAAATCGAACCTTTACGAGAACTTTTGTAAATTTTTAATAAACCTGATATAAAGAAAATAAAATCAAGACGAGCCTGAGTGACAAATTACCAATACTGAAAAAAAAAATGACCTTTGGTAATCCTATACCCTAACATATTTACGAGGCTAAAGTATTCATATAATTACAAATTACTGACCATAAAAACACAGAGCAAAAGAGAGCAATTTAAAAAATTACAAACTTACGCGCTACAAGAGTTCCTTAAAAAAGGAGCGCGCCAACGCGAAACAGGAAGAAATTTTCCCGCTGCGCCAGCGCACCAAGCGGCAATGTTCGGAACTAAACCGAAGCGCGAACGACCGCCAACTCTTTCCGCGCGCTTTCTTTTATCACCTCTCTCACTCGCACCCGTGCACACGCCTACCTTTTTTGGCGTAAGAAAGGGACAGAAACAAAAAAATGGCCGAACGCACATGTGCGCGGGAGTTTGTTTTCGTCTTATTTTTCGCAGGTCGTTCGCCTCGGATATTCACGTCGCTTTTGCGATTTTTTTGTCTTGCTCCTTCCTTTTTTTCGTCCTTTTCCCGCCGTGTGTGTTCGCAGTGCTAGGTCGCGTGGGCAGTTGATTTATTTTCCTTAGTTTATCTTAATCTGTTTTCTAATACTGTTCACTTTATTGGGTCCCTTTTTTAATCTAATGCTAGGTCCGCAACTCCGTAACTTCGTTCGCAATTTACTTTTTTATTTGAGAATCTTGGTTATTTATTAGAGGTTGTAAACTAGGCCTTGTTTCTTGGTAAAGGTTTAAAAAAGTGTATTTTCTTATTCCGTGGATGGCAGTCGTAAAACTATACGAGTTTTATCATTAGGATTTAATTTTCCGTGCTCTGGCTGTATGGGATATTTACAGCGGTGTTCTGTGTGAGATATTATGTTATTGGGCTGTGAGCGCTGTGATCTAAGGTTAATTACGGTTTGAAAGCTGACTCATAGAACTGTGCCCCTTGGAGTTATTGGGTAAAGTTCTATGACGATTTTTAGGCTTTATACTGTCAAGGGTAGCTATTGCTGTGAGAGCGAAGTGCTATATTTATCTTTTCGAAATAATGTAATGAATTTTGAAATGTTGGCGATATTTTAAGTTATCAATTTAAAAATGATGATGCATTTAAAACAAAACTGGAGTATAATGTAGAATATAATTGATGGATTGATCTGTTTTAAGTTCGAATTCCGTCTAATGTTTTTTTTTCTTTCATTATAATTATATGTATCTAATTACAGTCCAGTATTAAAATTGTTTATTACCTCCAATAACCTTCAAATGGAACTCACACATAAATTAGCAAGTCTATAGGCTAAAAATTAAACTTAAGCTCTCTAGGAAGGGACTCAGAAAACGCTTTAATTAAGCCACTCAATTAATAAAGGAATTTTCTAATCAAAGTGTGTAGTAAAAAGATTTATCTTTAGAACGCTTACAACACTGCGCCGTTAGCAACCAATAGTGCGGGTAATTGTATATATCGATATCGAGAAGTTTATCTCTCGATATTTTGTCTAATTGGATAGCTGTCTTATTCGAATCGTGTTAATTTTTCTAATTAGTTCCTGGTTTATATCAAGAGAGGTTGTATTAGAAATATTGGTTTTTGAGTTATGTACTGATTGTAATTAGAAAAACTAGTCATTTTTTTGTGAATAGTTTTTTCTGTGACTTGGATTAATGATTAGGTATGTTTACTACGGTTTACTTTTGCGAATTTCTTGGTATAGTTTGACTAGATTAATTTAAGCCCTAATAAGATACCTTGGAGTGAGGGATACGGCATGTGGTTAAAGTTTAGGGATACGGCATGTGGTTTAAGTTTAACTTAGAACTAGACATGTGAGTATTCAGCCGTTAGTTGTAAGTAAAAGTGGATTAAACCTATAAGCTAAGTTATGAACTTACATAGCTAATATGTAAAATAAATTAAAAGTAAAAATATACCAACCATTTTCCTTCATGTAGAGAAGTCTTTCCTTCTTCTGAGGCAGAAAGAACTGTCTACTCTGAGAAGAATTATTATTCACCATGCTTGATAGCTGAAAATAAAAAGACCAGCTGATTTTAATTTAGTCCTCTTACGTCTAGCTATTTCTCAATCAATAATTAAAGCTTAGCTTCAGGTCTTTCCAGATTCAATTGAATAGCTCATTTTAAATATCTCCTGTCTAATTATTATAACTAGTTCTATTGTGCATAAATAATAGCATTATTCAACAATCAATTAAATATTTGTCTCCAACAAATAACTTTGGTAATCGATATTCTATCGATGGAAAATATAATTGATTAGTCACAACACTAGTTCCAATCTCTTATGAGTTAGAAGTGGAGCCGATGCACTTTATACATTGTAGTGAAACAAAATGGCCGCCTTAAAGATAAAGTTTTAAAATTATATGTTTTATAATATTGTATGAGTATGCTGCAAATGTTTTTTATAAATTTACTAAGAAGCTGATTAGTAATTTAATGTAGAGTTTAGCCACGTGTATAATTCTGGATCGCAGGACTAGTTTTGGATCCAACTTGATTCAGTGGCGCTAATTTTCTAAGTCGTCGAAAGTTACTCTAAACTAAGATAGATAATTCACTTTAAGGAACAACAGCACTAAATTACCTTTAAATTACCTGATCCATGTCCTAAGCATTTTCTGAGAGCCTATTTCCATCTTTTAAGGTCATACTGTTACATTTGGGGAAAATACCCCATTTAGAATACTGTCTCGCTCTTGAAGTGTAAGACCCTTATAGAATTTCATATCGTTCTGGTAGGCCATTTTGTGGGCATACAATTGTTTACCTGTAATTATAACATGAACAATTAAATTTAATACTCAGTATAGTTAAAAAATTAAGGTTAATTAAAAGTAAAATTAAGTTATATTATGTCATGTGACAGACATTATGGCGTATATTCGATCCCGGCTGGGACAAACATTTGTGTATAAATATTTGCGCCTAGATTAAATATTTTCCGTAATATTAATGTTTGGGGATCTCCCATCTAGAAAAGAAGAAACCTTTGCCCAATAGTGGGACAATCACAGGCTGATAATATAAGACTACATCCTATATGTTAAATAAATACAAACCTTTTTGGAGAATAAAACAATAAAATTTGTTTTTCAAAGAGTTCCTATTTTACTTGCCAAAATAATATGGATTTTTAGATGGTCTAAAATCTGTATTTTATTATGCGTTTACAATTAGAATTTGCTTTTAAAAATATGTATTTGTAATAAAAAGTTATTGTGAAACGGTTAGACCCATAAGAGTTAGACTCGCTTAACATTTTGACCACAAAATTGACCCTGACCACAAAGTGTTTGTAAGACGGCAGCTTTATTATGGTAAAAAAATACTTTTAAGGTACACATTGATGTGGGGAGGTATATTACGTATTTAATTGATGTTAGTGGCGAATGAGTTAATACTGTTGTACTAAACCCCGTTGGATTCATAAAATACTATTAATTAACAAAACTTAAAAAAAGTGGGTTTTTATATATTCTTTTTTTTGTACAGAACCCTCAAAAGCTTAAGTCAATTTTAAAAATCTGTTCAAAATCAATTAAGGAGTGGTTAACTACGCCACTACGACTCTAAATTTTATAGAGATTAGTAACAGAAAGCGTTTTTTATATCATAATGTTAATTAATAAAAAAAATATAATAAAAACATATTCATACATTTACTTATCTACATTATCATCATAAAAGTAGGAAACGACTCTACAATTTACAACTGTTTTTTTCCACTATTCAAAATCAAATGTTTTTATTTCAAATAAGCGGCTTTTAAAACCTTACAGTAACGGCCCTAGGCGCAAGGTACCAAAACGAAAAAAAACATACTCTCTTAACAATTAATACTTATAGGTTCTATATGTCTTATGAATTGCTATTGCGTTCGCAAGAACAGCAATGTCTTTAACTAACCTTAAAATTAACACTCTAATCTCTACAAAGACATATTATACACCAAGTTAGAAAATTCAACTCTACAAAATCCGAAAATGCATTCTATATGCCTATTTAAAGATGATATAATTATAATTATAACTAAGTTGAATACTTACTTTAGCATACCGTGGTTGACGTGTGTGTCTCATTGCAATCGCCACAGAATTGCGTCTTTATCACACACAAAGACTCTCTATGATTGCAACATACTGCAACTTATACATAGTCGAGATAACGTGGTTATTTATAAGATGTGCCGTATTCATAGTGATGTTGTTGATTTCGTATTGTCTGTCTATTAGGTAATATTTCTAGTATGAGACAGCTGAAGGTTTTTTGACATATTTTTTATGATGGGCAAGAGAAATGGTAGAAGACCAAATGTCATTAGTCGATAAGTAAATCATTGGTGTGTCTAGTTTTGGAAGTGTCTGCACGTGGCTTGAGCTATCGGAAATGGGCTTTTAAAGAGGGATTGGGCAATTAAGACAATAAAATGTTATAATGAACGAATTTGTTTCTCGTAGACGTAGAATGTGGGGATTCTGATAGAAGAATGAAACGAGATTTAAAACATGTGATAGCTAAATAAAACGTACACTTTTTTCAAATTGTAAGATCATTTTTTTTTTCAAAAAATTATATTTTTAGTAGTTGTTTTGGTTAATTGTCCATTCACCAAAGAACTATTTTACATATAAATCAATGATGCCCACAGCGATCGAAGCCCATATATAAAACCCAGCCTGTTTGATACTGAAGCAGCTCTGACCTAGTGCGATTCGCTAAATCTTGACACACCGCTTTCCTTTCGCAAGCTCATTTACTTTTCATCCGATGAACTATAATTTTATTTAAAATTGACTTCGGAAATCGTGAAAAAAAAGAGAGTAAAAATTTTTTTTCTTCGTTTTCCCTGAATTTTTTCCTCGGTCTGTTGCTGAAGGTCACAGTCCAGACTGTTCTGAGTCGAAAGACTTAATTGAATTAATAAATTAGGACGAGTGTAATAGCTCTGATCTAGCACTGGGTAATTTTTGGGGTTTATTATAAACAGTGAATATTAATTTCAATACAATTTCTGCATGTATTCTTCTGCAACTTTTGTGTAAGAAAGTATTACCCTATTATAAGTTCAATTGTACATATTTTAACTATTTGTGTGATTGTATAATACCATATTATTAAAATTATTTTAATAAATAATTAACCAGACTATGAATACAACACTAGAGCTTTTTTTCCTCCGAAGGGGCGGGGTTATCGCGGAAAAGTTGTGGATTTTTCAAAATTTTATCAACTGCACGTTGAGATACCGTGCACACAAGTGCAGATAGTGATGTGACTGTTCATTCTGAGTCGAGGATAGATTTGAACTATAGTGAAATCGATAGATTTGGAAATGGATAAAATTCCAATGAGTTTTTACTCTTATTGGAAACAAGAAAATAAATTAGCATTTTATAAATTTTAATATTTAAATCCTGAGCTGATGATTAAACCTTAACCGTATACAATAAAAAAAACGGGTTTAATGATATCACTTTAATGAACAAAAAAGACTTTGTCAATGTCATCGCACATATCAATCAATATCAATGTATTGAGATCGAAAGTCACTCCTGAAGTAAAAAAATGTAATAAGGTAATATGGGGGTATAGAAATTTAGAGCAAATTAAATCATACTCATTATTTTGTAATAATAAGTTGAAGAATATAGATTTTCCGATCGACTTTACTGATTGTTGTAATAATTTATGTAATAACTTGGAACATCAAGTAATTTTAGATAGTTTATATAAGGAAATAATTGATATCCTTAGCTCAGGTGCTATATCAACTTATAATGAGAAGAAGAAAGAAGGTCACAACCAGTGTAAACCAGGTTGGAACAAATATGTAAAAGCTGCACATGAACAAGCGCGTCTTGCCTTTCAAAAGTGGACCTTGATTAATAAACCAAGGAATGGATTTTGGTTTAACAACATGGTTGAAACTAGAAAAAAATTTAAGAAGAAATTGAAATGGTGTCAGAATAATAAAGATCAAATAAATATGAATACTATTGCTAATCATCATAAATGTAAACATTTTGGAAATTTTTGGAAATCAACAAATCAATTGAACCCTAAGCAAAGTTTGCCCGCAAGTGTAGATGGAGTAGATGAACCCAGTAAGATTGCAAATATATTTACTAAACTGTTTCAAGTAAAATCGTCTCTCGGTCCATCGTTTTCTGGATCGAATGTTACGGGAGAACCGGGAGGTGAGCCTACCAGGTTTTCGGCTAAGGAAATAGTTACAGTTATAAAATTTTTAAAAAAGGGAAAGTCACCCGGTCATGATAGTCTTTCATTGGAACATTTAAAATATGCAGGTAAGCACTTGCCTAGAGTTCTGGCCATGTTTTTTAGTTTATGTGCCTGTCATTCCTATCTCCCAGCAGACTTGGTCAAGACGATAGTTGTTCCAATAATTAAGAATAAGACTGGTGATACGAGCGACAAGAACAACTATAGGCCTATTTCCTTAGCCACTATAATAGCCAAAGTATTGGACGGTTTGATTGATCGACAGTTGAGTATGCATTTAAAATTGCATGACGCTCAGTTCGGCTTCAAACGACACTTGTCAACAGAAACTGCTATCCTCTGTCTCAAGCATACCGTTCAATACTACACGGCTAGGAAAACACCTGTGTACGCTTGTTTCCTGGATCTCTCAAAAGCATTTGATCTAGTATCATATGATAGTCTATGGAAGAAACTTCGACAAAACACCAACCTTCCTAACGACCTCATTCAACTATTACAGTACTGGTATAATAATCAGTACAATCATGTTAAATGGGCAGGTGTACTGTCGGATGCGTATAGATTGGAATGTGGGGTGAGGCAAGGTGGTCTTAGCTCGCCCAACCTTTTCAACCTCTACATGAATGAGTTAATACAGGAACTCAGCAACGCCAATATCGGATGCTCCGTTGATGGGCAGTGTGTTAATAACATCAGTTACGCGGACGATATGGTATTGCTGAGCCCTTCGATTAACGCCCTTAGGAGACTTATCCGTATCTGTGAGGATTATGCGGTGATCCATGGGCTCAGGTACAACTCATCTAAGAGTGAACTGTTGGTTTTCAAGGCCGACGGTAACAAAAGTTACAAGACAATTCCACCAGTAACTTTAGGAGGTAGTCCACTCAACAGAGTCACTCGGTTTAAGTACCTGGGTCACTGGGTCACCGATGATCTTACTGATGATACGGATTTGGATAGAGAGCGCAGAGCGTTGGCCGTAAGGTGTAACATGCTAGCTCGTAGATTTGCACGATGTACAAGGGATGTTAAAGTTACTCTGTTTAGGGCATATTGCCAATCTTTGTACACGTGTGCCCTATGGGTCAATTACACTAAACGGTCTTTCAATGCTCTGCGGATCCAATACAATAATGCCTTCAGAGTACTTTTGGGACTACCGCGATTTTGTAGCGCATCAGGGATGTTCGCTGATGCAGGTGTTCCTGACTTTGGTTCACTTGTGAGACAGCGTTCAGCATCACTGATGCGGAGAGTACGCGATAGTTCTAACAGTCGGGTTGCTATTGTAGCTGGTCATGTAGATAGCCCCATAATGTGGCGCTGCATGACCAGACATCGACCAGCATTTAGTTATATAAAATAATATTTAATTAATTCTAGAGTAGTTTTCTGTTTAGAATTTATGTTATACATAACTATGGACTATTATGAAATAAGTCTGAAATAAATATTATTATTATTATTATTATAATGTTTATTTGTTTACGAAAACAAATCCTGGACTATATATTTTTACTTTCCCTATAAAAAAAAAACAAAATCTAATTAAAAAATACATTCAATAGGAATTTATAGTGTAAGAGCCCAGTAACTACTTGATTAAGTACACTATCGTAATGATTGTAACAATATAAAGGTAATTGGGTTTAATAAGAGATAGAATCTCGTTAATTACTTTACTTCCTTATTGATACGGGTCTAATAACTCTTATTGGACCTGTATTTATGTTAAAAACGTTTACTCCTAACGTTTTTTTTTCTATATTGTTTTGTGTTTTCTACCATGAGGGTAAAAACTTAGCTTATTGACTGGGGGTCAACTTCTTTCTGGCTGTATCTCATGAACCAGGATATCTGATAGTTGATATTTTCGTAGATGATGTATTTAAGCTCTTTCTCTAATGGCAAATACTAAAAATAATAGGATAGAGGTTGCGACAAAAAGGGACAAAAAAATTTGGCCCTCATAAATTCTATTTGTCACTTTAGTGTTGAGAGACCTACTCACAAGTTACCGTTTTTTTTCTTGGTTTAATGAAACTCTTTTTTGAAACAGTCTTAAAAATCCAATTAATAAAACAAAATTCATTATAATAAGGGGTTTTGAAGTTTTTTTATGACTCCCTTAAATAGATAGAACCCGACCGATATTATAACTACTACAAGTATCAAACGAAACAAAACAAAAGTAGCCCGATCTTTTTTAATTTTGTCAAAAAAAATATCATGGGTCAGGACAGGAAAGATTTGCGAACGTAAAAACGTGTAGAGTCAATTGTTTTTGAAAAAAAAAACTACTTTATCTTGTAACAATCCAATGACAATGGTTTTATACTACTAACACTATAATCGATCAAATTACTGACTAATCTAGACAATAGTATTCAATCCTGATGTCACCTGTCTGACTCATAACCCTTGAGTACCTAGACTACATCTTGACTAGATCTTAAAGCTGTAGAGTCACATCACTAATCAATAAAGTAGACCAAGGAACTATAACCTCAAAGAAAAAAGACGTAACACAAAAATCGTATCAGATAAAATCAAATTGTAACCCAATTGATTTAAAGTTCATTTTCGAGTGTGAATTCACGGCGTTTATGGTTTTTATTTGTGGAGTAAAAATGCATTTTTTCGTTAGAAAAAAGATAATAATGCTGCGTGTTTTAAATGGAAATTTTATAAGTCGACGCAGCGCGGGGCGGTTGTTTTTTCGTATTGACGAGGTAAAAATTTTCCATTATTACGTAATAGTGATTTTTATAGATTTTTGTGCTTTTTTTGCTTTCATTTGGTGAGTTATTTTAGTGTTTTATTGCAAGTTTTGTTTAACGTTTCGTGAGGATATTTGAAAGAATATCTTGTCTAAGATATCTAGGCTGAGTGGAAAGTTTTTGGAAATAGTTTTAAACGAAAAAAATCTAGCAGTCAAAGACTTTTTTGACACGTCACACAGATTTTTTTGCATTCAAACTTTTAGTGATTTTGAGTATTTGCTCTGGAAGGTACGTTTCGTTTTATTTTTATCTTGCATTTGCGAAACGAGACTTTTATAAATTGGAAAAATAAATAGCTGATCATGAGACTTTCCTGGGCACGTGTTTGCACTAAATACTTGTTAGATTTTTCCATGAAGTATTATTTGCTAAATTATTAAAGATAACAAACACGACATTTTCTTGTTAGATAAATAACATATTTTTACCTATTCGCCGTTAGATGTCGCCTTGGTAAGATATTCTGATTGTTACATTTTTCTAACAAGACAACTTTTAGGTTAGGATGTAAATTGTAAATTAAATAAAATAGAAAAATAATTAGTTACTTTATAATTTTGATTAATAAAAAATTATTTGTATTTACATTATTAAACTTTACTTTAAAATCAACATTTAAATCACAAAAAATACATTCTCTACACAGTTGTACAGAGAAAAAAAAACAACAAAAGTCATATAACAAAAACCTTTTTTTATTAATTTCAACGAAATTATGCATCGTTAAATTCATACAAATTATAATTCTAATTCAATTTGACAGCTACAGTGTATAATATTCATAATGGGAGCAAAAAATGCACCCCAAGTAAAATTGAATAGAAAAAAGGTGGCACGCACGCCGCCAATTACCTCAGTTTTTTTCTAAATGCCGTTTATACATTTTTTTTTCGTCTTTTTATTGGTCGAGCGATTGAAGGGGCGTTTTTTTCTGCTTTTTTACAAACGTGTCAAGATTAACACGTGTTTTTTTCCACCGTTTAGTAAACTGCGGGATTTGACGCTCTGTTTGGACAGGGTGGGTTACATTTTTGGATTTTTTTTTTCGTTTTTTCTTTCTTTTTGTTTTTTAAATGTAGATTGATACTTTCGTAATTGTTAACGGTCGATATGCGGGGGTTGGTTTTTTGCCTATTCTAATATTTGTTTAGCAACTTTTTCTTCTTTCTTTTTCTTTGCTACTGTGTACACTTAACGTTGGCTTTTTTCGTAGGCTTTTTTCCTCATCGGATTTTTTTGCGAGTCTTTCTTACTTTTTGTCTGTCAAACTGTCTGAACATCTGTCAGTTGCAGAGGTTATAGGTGTTGTTTAAAGTTCAGAGCAGATACAATCATGTTTGTTGTCTGTCACCTCGGAGTCTGTATCTCAGTAACCCATTTCTTCGTTGTACACGTGCGTTGTGCTTTAAATAGAGCGATTTGGAAATTTCTCCTGAATAATTATTAGTTTATTGGAAGTGTCACTGGTGCAGGTTTTTGGTTTCTCCCTTATTTTGAATTCTCTCTTTATTAAAAACAGTAAAAATTTTCAAGAAGTAAAGTTTCTTTTATATGCAGCACTTTTATCGATATCAGTCTTATGAAGTCACCTAGTATTTTTTCTGCATAGCTTTTTCTTTCGCCAGGTAGTAGAAATGTCTGGCCCAAGAACAACGCCTGTCATTGTATAAAAAAACTTTTTTGTTTGTTCCACTGACAAATTAGTTTAAAACATTGTAATAATCCTCTTGCCATACCAACAAAATTTTATTAATAATTATTTAACAACGTTAAATGAATTAATTACAGTTACAAATTGAATTTTCTTCTATTATATCACCGACTTTACGTCACATCATAAACAAACATATACCGATAAAATATTAAAAGTATTTTCATAGAATATTTGTTCTATAACTACGTTTCGGAGTTATCGATCACACAAACGGACAGACAGCTTTGTTCGTACGCCACACTTGTCACGGAATACTCACATTAATTATATTTTAGTGATCGAATTGTATGGAGACAGAAATGAAAACTTTTTAGTATTTTTTTCGTGTTTCTATCTAAGTTTATTATAAAGCTGTAGTTTTTTTATAGTTTTGTTTTAAGCTTAGTAAAAAAGTCTTAGTACCTACCGTTAGAAAAGTATACATTTTGTTTTTGTAACTCGAAAAAATATTTTCAGAAAAGAATATTTACTTGTACAAAAAAATAGTTTAAATTCTAGGCCCGTGGTTTTGTACTTAAAAGCCATTTGCGTGATCAGAGTAATAAAAATATTTATTTTAAATACAATCGAGGACTCGGCCGTTGTTTTCTTTAAAATGTAGTGTTTATTCAGACTTAAACATAATTTGAGGCGAATCCGAAAATTCTAAGCAAAGAGTTATGAGGCTTTGTTTTGTTGTCTTTTGTGTAAAAGTGGTTTCCACACTAACCAATCTTAACCCTTCACGATTTCTTCCAAAAATGATTAAAAATAGGTCGCGGTGCGTGAGCGGGTCGTTACGACCCCCACGACTTTTTCAACAGACAACCCTTCTCCGCTACTTTGTAACATTGATACATCATATTTATTGTTGAATTGTATTCTCTATCATTAAGCTACTAAATGACCCATATTTTCTACGTTTCATAGAAATTATCGGTTTTTAATTAATAGTAGGTACTTAGGTAGATTATTTTTTGTAAAGCGTATTCTCATACATTTCTTATTCAATCGTAGAAGTTACAGAACATTTAAAAGCGAATTCGTTCTCTTAAAATGACAACGACACAAGTATCGAGATACTAGCTACTATATTAAAGAAAATAAGTTAAAAGTTCAGTTAATTACTTGCATATATTGCTTTATAACATTTAATTTAACTTCATCTTTTCGTCTTAACTAAAAAGTTACGTTACGTTACGAATAAGAACTGTATTTATAACTTAGTTTAAAACATAAACACAGACTCATAATCCCACGTATCTCTACAATTTAAATTATTACATCATCCACTCAACCTCTCCAAGAGACTATCAGCTTCACAGCATCTGAGGGTTAAAACAGCCCACCTACGAAAAAAACAAAACAAAAGTCATCTAAAAATCATAACCCTTCAAACCAGTTGAAACACAACACTAGATTCTTTCAACAATCCGTTTCACTTAACCCAGCAAAAACTATAAAGGGTCCATTTGACCCTTTAATTTATGCAAATCAGTGAAATACGGAAAGGTGTACAGGGTACTAATAATGTCGCCATTTTTTTGTTTCTACTTTAAAAAGGAACCGGTTTCTATGGTATCCCTTTGTTGTCTATGAGAACGGCATAGACAAGATTGTGAGATAATGTTTGTTAGTGCCTATTTCGTGAGAAAGTGATGTTTTAACAGATAGAGGTTAAATCAGAATGTGTATCATATGTTAGATGGATGGACAGGATGTAAGGGCTAGGTTTTCAGTGGGGGAGACCTGTGAGCTGATAGGACCGTGGACTTTGATGGACTTTTATTTCCCTGTTAATTTTTTGATTTGGTACGATTTTTTTTTTGTAGACGCATCTGAATAGTGTGTATATATTTATGCTATTTATTCCACAGTTCCTAGTTGAATTAAGAATCATGCGATAAATAAAGTATTTATTTCGGGTGTTTTGGTGAAAATTAATGTACGTCTAACAGTTTCGCAATTGGCTACAGGATTTCTTGCATTCTGAAATTAGTGTTGATAAATTCATCTCTTTACAAGTTTAACTTGTAGTTCACGTTCCGAATTTCAGTAATATATAATTAAGTTAAGGAGCATCTGATCTTGTAAAAAATATTAACGTTGATTAATAACTACAAACTTAGCAGTGACAATAATAATTGTAGCGTATTCTTAAATCATCCTTATTAGTATGTCTTATTATTAACTCCCTAATGACTACTAAAACTGCTTTCCCCCTTCTTGTAATAATTTAAGAAACAGAAAATACACCTATGAGAAATGCCACCTGACGAATCGTTATCATTTTTTGAATAGCAATTAAATATTCAAGCATATATGAATATAGGGTTGTTAACACAAAGATCGTTATGGACATGTTTAAAAAGACATTTAATTAATTATTAAGTAAAATTGTAATTACTTATGTTTTAAAGGCGTTAGAAATATATGGGTGTCTGTTTGTATTCTTTAAACATGTGTCTGTTTTTTTTTAAATTAAAATCGTAGATTACAATTACGTAATGAAATGAGTTTTGACTAAATCCAACCCAAAGTATAAAAAAAAACCCCATTCATGAGGCTCTTTCCGTCTGCGTGGCCGTTTGTCTGTCACCAGGCTGCACCTCATGAACCGTGATAGCTACGAATAAAAGCAAAGATTGAGGTGACACATCTTTGTTACGGTCATGTATTTGTTGGGTGACACTCATATTCACCAAAACAAATTGAATAGTAGTTCAGAACCCTCAGTGAAGCGAGCCCAAATCGCACTTTTACGGGGTTTTAACCCATTTAAAACATTTATATCTTTTTACTTTTTTATTTTGTAAATCTTTACTTCTTGTCCAAAGTCTCGTACAAATCTTATATGTAGCATATATATATATATGTTATTGAGTGCGATACCACTGCCGGAAATTATGCAAGTTAATATAAAAGTAACAATGGCCGCGAACAGCTGTCGCGGGCCTGCCACAATGGACGCATGTTGTCGATATTTTAATTAAAATTTATTTTATTTTGTCGTGTAGATTTTTTTTCTGTTAGATTGTTATATTTAGTTGAGAAAGTGTTGACTTCTTTGATTTTAGGTATCTAGTCTTGAAAATGGTTAAAGGTTTTTTTTAATACTGAAAAACTACTGATTCATTTTCGGTAGGTTACAATATCGATTTTGTTTAACAGTAATTATCATGAAAATAAATCTAATCTATAAGATCATTCCTTAATAAATAAAATATAACCTAAAAACTTTAATACAAAACAAATCTAAGTACCTTCCACTTACAAAACAAATTTAAATCTTCAACACATAAACTACAAAGTACTAATAAACTAAATAGTTAAAAAACACTTTACTTGAACTAAATAAGCTGAAATATTGGACATCGCAGTTAAAGATAACCGCGTTTTAAACTGTCAGTTAGTGCCGCTGTGTAAATCGCTCTGGGTTTATCAATGATAGATCTTTTACACCTCAACGTGTTATTGGATCCTATGTTTTGTTAATTAGTGTCATTTATAGCTATTTTCTTTGGATATCTTATTTTAGGTCATATGAAAGTAATGGTTCAAGTTTTATTTTAGTAAAGATTACGATGTAAGGTTTTTTTTTTGAGATTTAAGGATTTGCTTTATAGAGTTAGGAAGGTATGCGAAAGCAGTTTAATATTTTTGGCTAAAATTTTTCATACAAATACTAACTCTTAAACAAGAAACAAATAACTTAATTTTCGAGTAAAAAAATAGAAGTCAGGTAATAAAATCAAACAAAAACATATTTTTGCATATAAATTCCATATATCCAGCTACATCTCCATATACCAAACTTGCGTATCTAAATAAATATAAATAAATAAACGAACAATTCCATGTTATAAATTAACCAAAAAAACCGATAACATTATTTCGCGACCATTATAGAAGCACAATAAAAACGTAGGGTCAACATCGGGCTGTTCAATTCATTGTTTAATTCGATATTATTATTAGTATCGTCTGTCCATCCGTCTGTAGGGGAGATCCGAAAGTTACGAAATACTCACAATGTTTCGGTAATAATAATGTTAGGTTTATTCGACTTTAGAATAATTTTAGTAGCGTAAAATAAAAGTCTAAAAACACTCAGGATTTATTTAATCACATTAATTAACTGAGTTTAAAATTATGTATAATTTAGAAAACAAAACATATCAAAATACTATCGTTATTAAAATTTAATACTACGTTAATTTTCTTAGATGCTTTACTTTTAATTCCTCATTTATCTAATTATACTTCTTTTACATAAACATACGTACAAATGCGGATTTAATTCCTGAGGCATTCTCTAGCAGTCAGCCATACGAAGGCTTATATAGGTTATAAGTATCTTTACATTAAATCTATAAATTACGCCTGAAATTGTCAGTTACATCTTTCGATTCGCGATCCAGCCGCCTGCGTTAGCTCATGGTGAAGGGCGCCGGTTGGGTCCGAAACTAGTCAGGCTATCCCAATAGATACGCGTGAGTAACCGTCCTTAAATTAATTATTAAGAATCGGTATCATGAAAGTTATTGTAATAAGTATATGGCTGATAGTATTTTCTGTCTTGTCTTATCAAAAACACCGCTAAAAGAACCATGTTTAGAAACTTACCCTACTGAGAAACGAACCCCTTTGAGAAAGGTTAAAATATGAGTCAAGTTTGTAACAGCAGAATATTAGATGCTAAACATTAGATACAATATCATTATTGTTTTAATATAATTAGATGAAATGAAAGAGGTATCTACAATTTATAGATTAGAAAAAAAATATTTCCTATTGTTGATTCGATTCTTTTTAAAAACAGTCGTAATTATATGTAAGGAGGCAATTAATAGTCATTCTAAGTGTCAAACTATAAAAAAAATTGTATTTTAATTTAAATGTTTTAGAAATTACAAAAATATGATTCGGATAACACAATTTAAACGTTTTCATTCTTAACGCAGTGGTTATAAGTAATACCTATTATCGAAGGCCAAAAAAAAACATCCAAGCACTAATTTTGTAGAATAAACATATTTCCATTATCATATTTTATTAAGATTTGATTATTGTTTAGAATTATGAATATTCTAATGACGATGTTAGGAGCAAGAGTACCGGTTTCGCCATCTATTGAGCAGTATTCTAAATCAAAGTCTTCGAGCCTTCTATTACCTACTAAAGAAACTGGTGAAGAAAAAAGAATCTTTTATTTCTAAATTTTTTAAGTTTAATGCTTTATTGATATTATTATTGTTTAATATTTATTCGAAACTTAAAATACAACTTCAATAATTATTTAAATTGTAGAGTCTAGATGTTTTAAGTATCATCTCATTTTTTTTTAATTGGCACAAACATTAAGTACTCGATCAAATGTTAAAAAAATCAACCTACAAAGATGGATGTTAAATTTCTCTTTAAAAAAAGACACTTTATTTCTTTTTGTAACAAATCATAAATTTTAATTCAAATACAATCGTTACGTATCCAACGACAATTCTGCCGCCATTACAAACCTCACCTTGAGTTACACACATAGGCATTTTTCTAAGTAATTTCAAATGTTATGAGCCACAGAGCGTGTCAGAGGCACTCCCAAGCCCCTCCCTGTATTATAACAGCAATTGTCTTACTTGTTAATGATTTGATGATAAGCAGAGTTAATGGGCGGATAGAATAGTGAATAGTGGGGGCATGTAGGAAAAAAAAAACGTTTTGTTTTAAGTAGAATTTATTTACTTCAAAAAAAATTATGATGAATTCAAAATGATGACATATTAGATATATTTCACAGTATTAGTGTAAGTTGATTAGAAACTAATTATGGGTTTTTTGTCGTTTAAGAGTAATTGAAATAGTTTAGTTTTTGTTTAACGTCGTTGTAGGGGGCGGTAGTTACTATACAGTTATTTATTAACCTAATTTTAATTAAGGATCTTAAAGAAGAAATTAAATTGAATAAAAAACATAGTTAGGTATTTATATGGTGCTGGTCATATCAAATGAATGATGGTTTCCAAAGAAGATTGTTTAAAAAAAATAAGATTCTACTAATCTTAAGTATAAGATGTAGGCTTCGTAGCACGCTACGCCATCTGTTGTGGGGTAGCGGAGTAATAGCTCCTAAGAGGGAAACTCTCAGAGGGTTGGTAACACGGCCCTCCGCCAAGATATGAACCTAACTTTCTTATTTAGGTCAAACATAATCTCGCTAACATAAAAATTCTAAACAAAGAGTCCGGTCATAAAAATCCATCATACCTGAAAAACAAAAAAAAAATCTTTAAATACTTTTTCTAACATCTCCAAACATACTTTTCTTTAGGTAAAAATAAGAACCCAAGTAAAGAAGGCGGTAAAATAAAAGTTTCACAACCCATTTCCCTAACTTTAGGTAAAACAGGAAAAGAAAAATCTCAGAAAAATACCGTTGGCTAAATCCCCATAAGCTAAGCCCCGCCTGAAAACAAAAAAAAACACAATAGTAAAAGAGGCGTCGCGAAAAGAAATCCTCAAAAACTCTACACGAAACAGCGCTATACGAATTCCATAAGTGCGAGCGAGACGGACGCCATTAAGAAAAAATCACAAAGAAACCCATTCTTTTTCATTTCCTCCCTTACTAATAGCGGCTTAGAAAAAAATGGGGAGCTCTACTTGTCCCGTTCTAACATGCAAGGGTGGGCCGCGCTCGGGGTCGGGCGAGCGAGAGGGGCGACCACCCTGCGGCGTCCTTAGCGCCCTTTTTAATAGTTCTTATTTCGGCCGTAGTCCGAGTGGTCCGTCATGCGTTTTTGGGGAAATCGTGTTGGCGAGTGTCCGGCGGCGCGCGGGGCAGGGCGCGCTCGGACACACGCCGGCCGCCCGTCGTCGGCCGCGCCGTCTTTTCCTTGACCGGACGCATTTTTCCGCGGAAAAAACGCGGGGCGCGTGCGCCCGGCGTCGGTGGGGATGTTCTTGGCTACGTCTAAGGCGGCGGGGGCGGCGCCGCGTCTTGCTAGTTGGACCGGCGTCTTCGCCTGGCGCGCGCGTCCGCCCCACCCCGCAAGAAAGCGTCGCGACGCTCAAGTTTTCCACCAAGAAGTTAGTCGTCGCCCGCCCGCGTCTCAAGAAGGTCTCGTTTCCGCTTTCCACGGGACTTGCGCTTTTCCGGGGGTGACTCGGCCGCGAAAAATTAAATAATAATAACGCCGCGATAACTTTTTCGGTTTATTTTTTTGAACGCGCCGCGCTAAATAGATTGTTGTCTTGCAGATCCGAAGACATCGTCGGACTACGGAAAGAGTGTAAATAAAAGAACCGCGAGCGATCGCATGTCCTCGTTGTGACGATTCGTCCGAAACTGGAATTAATGTTGAAATACTTCAATGAGAACATATCCCTAGCGCTGCAGGAGAGGTACAGGGACCTCCATGAGTATCGGAAGACGGAAGCGGTAGAGGAGGGCTCACCGAGGGAGGCCAAAGTACCGAAAATAGCGGAGGAAGGCGAGCAGGTCGGCGGCGAGGGCGCCTTCGAGCCGAGCGCCGCGCCGCCGTACCCGCGGCTGCTGGAGCCGCCCAAGGAGGAGGACAGCTTCGTGGCGAGCTGGCTGCAGAACTCCTTCAAGATGACGGCGGCCGAGGGCAGCGGCGAGGCCTCGGCTGGCGGCAGCGCGCTGGACCTGCGAGCCGCGCCGCTGTCGCTGCACATCCCCAGCCTGCAGCAGGCCGCCGAGGCCCAGCGCCAGTTCAAGATGCAGGACTTCTGGTCCCGCAGCCGCCCCGGCTCCCCCGGACAGGAGCTGGGCGAAGGCCACAGCCAGCCAGGACCCGCGCCTCCCACTCCGCAGCCGCCAGCAACTCCAGACCACAAGATTATGACAGAGAAACTGGTCAATGAAATTCAGGTGAGTTTTTCTAATTTCTTTCAAGTGTTTCTAAGTTGTGTTCGGGGTTAGAAAATTTTCAAAACAGTTTTAGAACTTTGATAATAATTCAAAATAGTGATATAATATTTACAAAAAGTAATTTGAGACAGTAAATTCAATGCGATTAGAAAATATTAGGAAAATTCTAATCATGGAAAAAAAATGTTAGAAATTCTGGAGTAAATTAAAATTTTCCCGACGGCATTACAGCCGCTAGAATTTACCTGAAGTTCTAAACTTCTGAAATCTTCACTAAAACTAAACAGACGAAAACGAAATATCACGTCACATTCTTATAACTTAGTATCATACACTTAAAATAAAACATTTTAGAATCACGTGTATCTTGTTCAAATATTCTTGATCAACTGACCTCAGATTACTGCGAGGTGAAAACCCGTTCCAAATTTGAATGATCCCTTCCTTATAAAATTAAAAAAAAGATACAAGCCAAGGCAACATATTGTAAAGCTTTTGTTAACAAGAAAGGGTTAAGGTCCTTTGCGTCAAACTTATTATTAAATCGTTTTTGTGTCCTTATGTCGCATCCGGTATTACAAAGGATATGTAAATTACAATAATCTGTGATAATTCTATTATTTCTGTATTACCTGTGATCAACTTGTCGGCAATGACGATTATATTTTTTTCTCTAACTGTTTGTTTTAAACATATGGCTTGAAATATTTGTCGTTTCGGTTCAGTGATTACTTTTATTGATATAACATTTGTTTAGATTTAGAATCGGTCGGATACTATAATTTCGTTTTAAATTAGACTGAATAATGTTACTTCTTGATATGTAAAAAAAGGAATCAATTTTGGCGGGAGAGATTAGACGGCCTTGCAAGTCTTTGTGTTTTCTTTTACACATATTCCCGTTACGTGTGTCAATGGGAGACGAAAATATACAAGATGTTAATTCTTTGTCATCCAGAAAGTATTTAAACAACCGTTCATTTTATCATGTTTAAAGCGTGTCTTAATTTGAAATCGTGTAACAAATTTCTAACGTTATTTCTATTTGCAAAATGCGATTCTCTTTTCAAACAGAAATAGAACGATGCAGCCATTAAATGCAAATATAAAAACGAAAAACAAAAAAATAGTAATAACTTTCTTAATTTAAATTCGAAAACAACAGACGAAAGAATATTACATTTTAAATTAGTTTCAGATACGTTTCACCTTGCGATTCCCACGACACCGGATTAGGGCCGCGATCATTTTATTTTTAATTTTTTTATAAAGCTTTGTTTCACTGAAGGGGTGTTGACAGTTATTTGTTGCGAATCCTTTTTTTTGTTTCGAAAAATTTTTGTATGAGCGGAACCGGTTTTACGAGATTTTTGTTGCGTATTCATTCGGTTTTTTTCGTAAATCGAGATTTAACGGTTCGACGCGCTTTTCTTTTGTGGTTTAGTTTTCGAGAATAGTTAATTAAAATTTGATTTATTAATATTTTTATTGTTGAGTCAAGGGTTTGCTATCAAAATAATGAGTTTTATTGTTTTTTTTTCTTGTCAAATATGTTTTGTCGAAGGCATTTGTGTTTGCGGTTATAAATTGGCGCGGCGTTATTTGTTGCACTGCGATTACGTTTACTGTGTGCATAATAAATTACATCATCGGACTTACATCCTTTAAAATATATTATTTTAACATAACTAATTATATCAAATTGAAAACAAAAAAATATTATCTCAAAAAATAATGATATTATTTTTACAAAAAATTAAAATTACCACATTATTTTTACAAAAAATGTATTTCTTTCACGCCGCTTCATTTGGGATGGTCAGCAGCAACAACAATCGCCATCAGCAGACTCCACAATGAGTGAACGATCGCTCGTACCGTTTGCGCTGGTAAATTTACTATCAACACTCAATAATATTGATGTAAATACTTTTTTAACTCTAAATGTCGTGTCTGTCTTTTTTTTAACAGTTTTTAGTATATTTTTTTCGCGTTTTAACATTTTTTTTTGTTGCGCTTTTAAGACTTTGTCCACTGGTTCTGTGTAAAGAAATAAAATGATTGTCAGTCTTCACAGTATTTATATATGAAATAACAACTCATTAAGATTTTATATTTCAAATACCTAAACTTATTTATTAGAATACTAAGCCTTGATTTTAAATGGTACAATGCATAAATAAAAGTAAAAAAAATGTTTAAGTTAAAATACATTAATTTTCCAAACTAGATACAGTAGATGTCATACAAAGTTTTGTTCTTTTATTAATCTAATTGTTAATAGTTATTAAATGCAGTTAATCTCAGTGGACATTGATCTTTATTTTAACGGTTTTGTAGCGTTACATTTTTCGTTTTTAACCTTTGGTTAACCGCATGTGCACGAAGTGTTGTGTAGTTTTCGTTACAACCCTATAATGGGTAAGTTTTATTTTTTGTTTTAACTAAATTAAAACGGGGTTTTTCTAACTTGTATATTTGCTTGTATTCAATGATTAAACTATTGCTATGTTGCTTAATGGGTGTTAAGTTGTAACCATTGTAAAGTTTCCTTATTTTACGATTAATTTATTTAACAAAATGTTTCGCTTTTGTAACTTTTTAACCTCTGGATGTTCTTTTGATTAACGGCAAAAAGCATTCCTTTATTAAAATTATAAAGTACAATTACACAATTTATTTATAAACGATCAATTCGACATTGCAAAATTCGAAATTCGAATTCCGTAAATGATTTTGTAAATTAAATTCAAAATTAATAAAATATTTTCTTATTTTTTTTTTGTTTTTGTAAAGGAATGCTTTATAATTTTTATATAAGATATTAATTTGTTTATTTGTTTGCTTGTGCAGCCGCAACAGCAGTCGCCGACTGGGGAAACACCGATCGGCGATAGGAACGCCATGTTGCCCTTCGCTCTGGTAAATTTCCTGAATAACCTGAATATCGATGTAATTATTATTTTCTTTCTTTCCATCTTCTGTAGGAGGTCTATGAGAACTCATTTTCTATAAACCCTTACGCAAACAATTGAAAACCTTGATTCTTTTGATTTAGCAAAAATTACAGCATACTACAAAACTATACAAGCATTAAGAGTCGATTTAGTTAGTTGAGAGATACTTACGTCCGAATCTTCAGCAATTTCATTTTTGAAGTAATAAAATTTGAGCAAGTTCCAATAAAATAGTGTATTTAATTATAAATAGCAACTCATATATCCTATAACTACATCTTTTATAATTTTCTGTTCTTTACCTAGCTACGTTCGTAAAAATACTAGATATAAAAACGTAATTTAACTGAATGTGAATGAGTTTTCATAGACCACTTTCTTTCTTTTTACATTATTTCAGTTCTTCATAATTTAATTACTCCAGGGAACACATTTCTTTTTCAACCATTTCAATTAATTTTCATAGTTTATCTTTTGCTCATTTATACCATTTTAATAACGCTATTTACTTTACATTAACTAACAGTAAAATATTAAATCGTTTGTATTTTTTTCGTTTTAGCAATTTCTTTTAACAACATTCCTAAGTACATGATTGCGTTTAAACAACGAATTAAAATTACTAACGGTTTTTTATTGCACACAAGAGTCGAATGGAACTCGCTTCTAATTTACGTGTTTTCTCTACAGCAACAAGCGCGGTCTGGGCAGAGCATCAGCGAGAGAACTCTCGAGGAATGCTGGTCTACACTTCAGCGAGTGAGTTGGCATCTGTTTCAATGTGTATTGTTATCTTCCAAGAGTAGGGGACGCGTGGCCGTGGCTGTGTATATCATTTAAAATTTGAATTGTATCTTTTGTAAATTTTTATTTTTGTATTTTTTTTAGATTTTTTTTTAATTTTTATTTGTAATGTCTTGTCTTTTTTTAAAATCGGAATATTGTTTTTTATTCATTTGTTTTTATTTTATTTTGTAATATTATTGATGCAAATACACAGCCGCTCAATCGCGTCCCCAAATAAACGGGGTGTTGGTTATCAAACCAATAAACCTAACTTATTTATAAGGTGAGTTTTAATTTTCATAAAATTCCCACTATTTTACGTGTACCTAATAAATATCTTTATCTAGTACTAAAGTGTTTTATCGTGGATCTGAGCAGTGGGTGGCGTGGGCCCTTTTTTATACATCAGGAACTATAAAGTATCTAGGTTCGATCTAAGCGTTGCATATTCATTAAAGGAAGCCTTTTCGCATAGAATCGGGCAAGATAAAAAATCTTACGATAAAACGCCGCGGGCGTGTTAACAATTTATTTAATCGAGATTCGAGCGCCATTTTGTTTTTGTTTTTTTTTTAATTCTGTAACCATCTGCGTACAAGGTGGTGTATGATAAGTCCGGAAGTACTTGTTACGGGATGTGTTATGCATCTGCATTTTATTGTTGTAATTTTAAAGTTATTGAGATATCGTTTGTATTGTTACTAGATTTTGTAAGGTGCATTTGTTGCTTTTTTTAATTCGGTTTTAAAAAGGTGTTGTGATGTTTTAGCTTTGAAGTTTCGCACCTTTTTTGTGTTAGATGACGGATAGACAGGTTCTTAAAATTGCTAATAGAATCCAATAGAATTTCAATAAGGAATAACTCTATAAATTAATACAGAATAAATGAAACTTTCTTTAAACAACTAGGTACCTTCATTTCCTGTAGGTACCACAATAGGCAATAACTTAACCCTAACGATCCTGAATTTACTTAACTTCAACAAAGAGTACAAAACGAAAAAGGTTTTTTACAAAATTTACAAAAAACTCGCAACGTGCATTTAAAAAAGTACAGTCGGTAAAAAACGTGTAGTCGTGTCAATAATGCAAAAAAACGCACAGGTGCTTGAAAAAAATAAAGAGGCCGCCAAGTCGAACGAAACGGAAAAGTGTACTCAAAATAAAAACTACACTCTTTTTACGTGGCGGTACTTGATCTTTTGTGGGCGGTACTTTGGAAAACTGTGGAGCCGACTGGGGCAATGCTTTCGACAAGACGAGTAAAGAGAAAAAGTTGTTTGGTTAAATGTTCTAGTTGAAGAATGAAAAGGTTATTAGAAAAATAATAATTGTTGTTATTAATTCAAATACGATGCCTAATGTATGATAGGTATAGGCATGCACAAGTTCGTTTTTAAAACCAAAATTAGCTTGCAAACTAAAAACCAAACAACGGAATCAAATAATATTCAGTTTGTTCTTAAAAGATCCAAATTAAAACGCCAAACGCGACTACAATCCCTAAAATTCATTCCACCAAAAAACAGTACAATGAACACCAAAACACACAACTCCACAGCTTTTCGTCCAACAAAACAAAAGTACAACACATTGTCGAAAAAAATCCTTCAACATTTGCATGTCGATTCGCAATGAATTTATAGTTATTGCCTCTAGATTTATTATAGTGCCTTTCCGAAAAAATCTACCGAAAATTACCGAGCGAATTTGAAATTCAAATCGCAATTGTTTTTGGTTCAAAATTGAGACGATTTTGACGTTCACCGTCGTATCGCGACATGTGCTTGTTTTTTTTTTTTACTTTACTTGCCGACTGTACTTTCGTTTACGTTTTTCGTATAAATCAATTCGGTTAAGTTGTCTTAGTTTTTGTTTCGCGGCCCCTTTAAGTATAAATATTGTTTTAAAAATGTTCTTAATGATGTATGTTCGTTTGTTTTGTGACTGTCGGTTTTATTTTTTAAGTTTATTGCTGCTTGTTTATTGGATTCTTTAAATAAGTTTGCGTGTTTTGTGATTTTCTTTTGTGGATTTTTAGGTTGTTGCGAATGATAGGTTAATATATTAACTTTGTAAGAATATAGCTAGATTAAAATTCATTATAGACTAGGCAACTATACTATACTTATAATCGAAAAATATTATGGTGATGCAATGTCTTCACGAGGTACATTTAAATGTTTTGTTCATTAAAACTGCAAAACAAAACAAAAACCACCTGACTACAAAAACGTCAAAAACTCATTCCATTTTCAAATAACAACCCGAAACTTCGTAACAATCACATAACATTCGAAAAACGGAACAAGAATTCGAATTTTAAAATCACAGAAGCAAAGATAATGAAATTGTTTTTTTTTAACGGTTCTAACTGTAACATCTTGTAACAAGGGAGGTAGGGTGCGGTAATTATGAAAAGTGTTCTAGGGGCGGAGGGGAGAGGGGGGAGGAAAAATTGTACGACGGGAGACCGTTTAAAAAAAGAGGTCTAATGACCGAACAGCTTTTAAAGTTAATAGGTTTGGACGGATCCACTTGGTAGTCCGTAAGACTCTTTATAATAATCGATAAAATCTTATTAGGTGCCCTAAGACTGTATCAGAATTTTTAATTAAAGATAGTGACCGGTGGTGGACTTAGGTTTTTTTAATAGAGAATCGTTGATTGATAGAGAGATTCATTGAGAAAAGGTTTAAGATGCAGTAAATATATTACTGTATTAGAAGATAGTTTTGCAGTTTAGTTTACTTTTAATAATTCTCAAAGGATCACAGGAACCTTTAACTGAACCATCCTGTGTTTTTAAAAAGAAACTCCGTAATAATAGCTTGTAAAAAAATCTTAATCTCGTGTATTGTATTAAATTTTCCATAAGAAAAATGTACGGTACACAGACGGACATTTTTATTCTTTTTTTTTAACATGTCAGTTTACACGTGCCTGTTCACCCCATTCACGTAAAACGTGACACAACAAACAATAACGTTTAGAATGACGTCAAGTACCGCTATCACCCCAACCCATTTGCTAATTTTTACCACTTTTCTCCTATCTTTCATAATTTTCCTCAACCTCTTTAGCCGTATTCATAGTCAATATTTTGAAAAAACATAAGTAATCGTTATAAAAAAAGAAAAAGAAGTAATTTTTTGTAGTGCTTTTCGTAGTTGCGTAATATTAGTAAAAATCAAAAAAATCTTAGTTATTTTAGCCAAGTTAATAACATGCGATCGTTGTGAAAGGAAGGCAAAGTATTCTGGGCAATGTTATTTTATAGCTGCCATCAATTTAATCATATCAGTTTACCAATACTGAACGAAATTAATAGAGAAACAAGAAAATTTTCCAAAGTACTATTTATTCATTAAAATTTATATAACCGAACTACACTAAAATAAAACAAACTACCCGGTTTAACGGACTCAACCCATTTCGTAATTAGACAAGCTATCACTCACTGCTTTGTCTGTAAAATAAACGAATTTCCTTCTTTACGTAATAATGTAATTAAATAGGTCGTATCGTTAATATTGTTACGTGATAACAACGGGAAACTAATTATAAAGCTGATTATTGAAACATGTAAATCATAGGAATTGATCGTAAGTGTTTCTAGTTAAGACAGACAGCAATGTGAGGTTTTTTAATTTCTTTCTCTCTTTTGTCGGTTTATTACGACGAACAGAATTATAATTACACTGTCGCACTGTGTTAAAACAATAATTGTGATAGTAAAAAGCTGAATATTAAGAAAGAGGTTTACTTATAAATGCTTTAAGCTTCGCAAAGATAGTGGTTTCAAACAATTTCTTAGACGTAGAAAAAAAAATCATTTTATTAAGCCGTGCAGATTTATTTCTCCAAAACATCATCTAAAATCGCGTCGCCTATGAATACGGCCCGGTAGTCCCACGGACATTTTTCTTTCAACGCTCACCATAATCTTTTTTTCGTTCGCCCGTAACTCATGAGAAAGAGTTTTTTGGTTAAAACTTGAAAATTTATTTCACAATTAGCGGCAGGACACTCTTAACTCGAGACATTATTAGAAAACTTTCTTAGCGGTCGTAAAAACACCGTTTTTTATCGCGAAACGACACCTGCCCGTTTTTCGGCATGAATATTAGATTTTCGATTACTTTTTAATATTACACTCAATTTTCTTTAAGCTTCTAAAAAAGTACCACAAAAAAAAAATCTTATTTTTTTTGTGCGGAAGGTGAAAAGAAAAAAACACAAGTTTCGAATAACACTTCGTTAACGTGAAGTGAAACGGTGCGACATGACAACGGTTAAATTTTCACAAGCACACACAAATTGGCAGGAAAACACCGCCCTCTGGGGCCCAGTGGAATAAGAGAAAAACTCGGCAAAAATTAGATTTCTTCAGTACAGTTGTCGGATTGAAAGGTTTTGATACTTGCTGAGGAAATTAAAGCAAAGTTGTTTAAGTGCATTTGAATATGATTACAAAAATAGTGTCAATTTAAAAAAAAAGAACTTGTTTAAAACAAAAATCTGTATCAATATAGATAAAACATTATACTTACTAAAAGACGTACAAACATAGGTTATAAAATTTCCTTGTTTGAAGAAAAACATTTAACATAAATCAAATGAATG
The DNA here is from genome assembly GCF_003590095.1 of Trichoplusia ni. NCBI lineage: Eukaryota > Metazoa > Arthropoda > Insecta > Lepidoptera > Noctuidae > Trichoplusia > Trichoplusia ni. The sequence continues at coordinate 7,398,079 of NC_039487.1, forward strand.
ATTAACCTGGAAATAATCAAAACAAATATTTTAACAAGTTCCAAGTAATCTTATAAAAGTATCACATACGTTACCTCAAATTGAAACAAACAACTCAAGTTATTTCTATATAAGGAATTTTACAAGCGCCGCAATAAATAAATATCGAGGTAACTATGTAATTACTCTTATAATGTGATTAAGGTTATATCTGTGTTGGTGAAGTATTAAAAATTAAATAGGAATGTTTCTTTAAAGCTATAAAAGCCTTATAATGGCCAATTTCAACCACACCTTAACATTTAAAAAGATTTTTATCTCGTTACTTGGTTTACGTAAAATGCTTGTGTAGTTAGTTTATTTATTTGAACAATTTAGTTTTTTTGTGGATTTAAAGAAGCTTAGTTATGAAATTTTGTTACTATTTAGTTAATTCCGATTTGATTAAATCCCATTTGAATAAAACTTTACTTGAGTAAAAATGATTTTCGTTGATTTAGCTGAAATTTTACGCAAAAAATAATGTAGTCAAACAAAAGCCACTTAAATCAAAACTAACACCAATTTTGAAAAGCACAATCAAACATTAAATATACAAAATATTATACAAAAAAAACTGCTTTTAAAAAAAACGTTTTAGCAAAACATACATTTAAATAGAAAGTATCAAAACCATTTACCCCGACTATATCGAAGCTAATGGCTTGTGCTACACAGTAAAAAAGGAGACGCCGTTTGAAGATAAAAATTAGCTGAAATTAAAAGATACTAACGAACACCATTCTGTAACTCAAATGGTTCTTAGCTTGTTCCCTTCTCAAGAAATGTTTTTTTTTGTTTACTCTAGCTTTTACTGAAGATATTTTTAAATATGTGATCGAAAATTTCTGGCATAGTTAGCAAGTTGCTCGTAGAATCGACTGTGTGCATCTTAAAGATTGTATGTTATTTAATTTTAAGTAAAACGTGTTTCCTGAACCCCAATGATATGTTTGCCCGTTTTATGAAACCTCGAAAAAAACTTTCTTTAATACATAATACATATATTACAATATTTTAAAAAGAGAATCATAATTTCTTTTGCAATATTTAATTGTTCTTGCGATGTTTAAAACGTGACCAAACATGGTTAAATCACATTAAAAAAATATGGGTAGTATTCTTTATTCCAAAAACCTCTTTTAATTATTTGGTAAAAGAGTTAATAAACATACACGATCATCATCTGAATATAATAATTATTACCAGTCTTGTGTTAACAAACTAGCTGTTGCCCGCGACTTCGTCCCCGTGGGTAGAAGATATAAGTTATGATTTATACCTGCCCTGTATTTTTCACATTTTCCATTGTATCTTCGCTCCTATTAGTCGCAGCGTGATGTTTATAGCCTAAAGCCTTCCTCGATGAATGGTCTATTCAACACAAAAATAATTTTTCAATTCGGACCAGTAGTTTCTGAGATTAGCGCGTTCAAACAAACAAACTCTTCAGCTTTATATATTAGTATAGATAGAGATTACTGCAGCAACTTAAAAAATACGCCATTATTTTTCTTTATAATGACATTAATAGTATACACAAACGCCTGTTCTTAGTTTGAAAAGAGGTTTCATACTCTTCCTGTTTAAATTAAAATGCCTATGACGTCATTAGAAGCTTGCCTATGTGTGTGTGCTTAACAACCAGTCTGAAGTCTGTGTGTAATAGAATTAACCGTGGTATGCATTGAGTGGAGTTGTGCTCTACATTTTAATATTTTTTTATATTGCAACGTAATATTTTTAATTATAAGTTATCAGTATAGAAAGATATCTTATCTGTTATCTTCTCAATTAGATTCTTAATGGTGCTTTTGATTTTTTTAATTCTGTTAGGTGGAATAAAAATTCGTTTTTTTTCTATACTACAACTATATTTATAAAATAGACGCCAAAAATCATAAATATATTGGTAAATTATTTGATGATGATGAAAACAACAGAATAGAGAACATGATGCTTAAAATTTTGATCAACTCAAAATGTAGAGTCACATACACACCCAATAAAAAACACTTTAAACTTGAATTGTCTTCCAATTTCAATTAAAAAAACCCTTTAATAGAACTCTTATTAATCATCTAATACTACTTACATCAAAATCAACAGTAGAATTACAATACAGGGAACAACGACAACCGGTTTCATAATAAACGCTGAGGTACCGACAGCGAAATTGACAATAATCGCGAAACGGTTACAAGTGATTATTACCGAACCCCCTATTTGTGACAGTCATCGCTTGGATGCATCCTAAGTAACCAACGTACCTAGGGGACACTTTTTTAGAGATACGCAGTCGTTGTGGAAAATTTTAGGGTTTGTTTTAGGCTATATCAATTTTAAGTAAGAAATGAGCTTGGATTGGTTGTTTCTATTGAACAAAAGTATTAATGAGCTATTTTAATTTATTAGCCCAGATAAGCCTGAAACTATTTTTGTCTTGGACAGCTGCATTTTTTTTTATATTCTTAATTATGGCTCCAGATTTGCAGGAAAAAAAATAAAAAGTAAAGTTCCCTCGGAAAAGCTGAAAAATTACTTCCCATATATGGGTCGGTCGGCTTTAACTTGGTTGAAATAAATCAAATACCTAATGGGACTAGATGTCTTAATTTTAATGAACCCATGTATGGGTCGGTAGGTTCATCTGGGTTAGTCTTGAATTGTGTTATGGAGTATTTATTATCCGTTGCAATAGCAAAAGCACTTTCTTAATTATCGCAGGAGTAATTTTCTTACCTTTACCAGTTTCTTGCAGTTTATTCTTGAAGTATATTCATGAAAAATCTTAATATTTTTTACAACAATTAATATTTATTTTCTAGTTATCTATTTAAATATAGATTTCAATTTTTTATTTATAAATAGGCCATCGTTCAGGTAAAATACCAACCGGGACTTTATTCGCCATCTTTTCATACTTTGAGCAGAACCCCTGCAAGAACATAAGTTCTGTCTTAATATAGTTTTAAAAACTTCTGGAAATTATCGAGGATATTAAACTGGTTGTTACCTCATTTTACGGTATTTTGTTGCTAATTATACAATGTTTAAAAAGCTGTTGATGACATTTTTTTATATTCAATTGTTTCTTCGTAGAGTTTAGGTTTCGCAGTTTTAATTGTTATAAATAATTGAATGTTTTTATGATTTTAATTATCAACATTTTTGTAAAAACGACGATAGGTGCACTTCTAACACGAGATACGCAGAAACTTAAGGACTTCAGATATTGTATTACATATTTAGATCAAATTTTATTCGATATTCTTTAAGAATAGATGCTGTATATTTATCTAAATAAAATCAATACTTTTATCCACGTCATTAGTGACATTTTAACCTGCCTCTGCATGGCGGACGGAGTCACAAGCGTTCGCCCTACTTTTAATTTTATTAAAATACTGCAAGACACGACTGATATATATCAAAGTCTTTCATTTAATATGAAGAAAATGATTTAAAAAACAAATTTCAGAACTCAAACGTGGAAGATGCATTTATTCAATAAACAATTTAGTAATTACAAAAACTATTCAATCGTTATTAAATTTTACTTAGTACGTAGAGAAACAAAAAATCTTTATTCTCGTCATAATGCTTTAGAAAACTCAACTCAAAATGGAAAATAAAACCTAATCTCTATCTATTTCAAGTCGCAGACTAATAAATACATTACGATCTATCGATACCGCAGCGCCTAATACATAAAAAAGAACAATTTAAGTTACATCACTAAAGCACTTATCCCCGCACTAGCGTGGGCCGATACATTGAATAGCTTCGTATGACGCAGGTATATCTAGACTTGAAACTAACGTCTGCATTGGAAGGGTTGATTCTATTTAGGTACTCAAATATAGAGCTAGTTTAAGGGCAAAAAAATAGGGAATTACATACTTTTTATGAAAAAAAAATACTCAAAAAGGAACCTACGAAGTCGCCAAGTTTTTTTTTTGGTTAATTATGTATTTAAAAAGAGAAATTTTCAATTTTCAATTGAAATCCTATATCTAATGAGGTTACTCTAACTATAACTCTTGAACTCTTAATAGTCTTAATCTATTTCGTATATTAACTAAGAAAAAAAACTAAAATAGAAGAAAAAAACAGGTCGCAATTAAGACCACCGACATAGTACAGAAAGATAGTACAAAAAAGCTAAATATTTCCTACAAGAAAGGTTCAAATAAGGCCTGATATAAAAACGGACCCAGCAAAAAACTTCGCGGCACAAACGCAATGAAAAAGTCTCAGTATTCTATCTCTTTCACACATCTCTTACTTTGACCGAGTAATCTTGATCCTTTATTAAAAAGACAATTGTATTTTTTTTGTAGAGTCACCTTTGTTAAGTTACTGTAATGTAATTTGTTTCTAACAGTCTTTTTGAAGCAGTCCAGATGTAAAAAACCCAGGCTAAATATAAATTAATAGAGACAATTTAAAACAACTTTATTTATGAAACAACTAAGACTCTGAAACTACCAAGATCCATTTTACATAGATTTCTATTAGGAAATGAAATAAAAGCGGTTTAGAAAGCTAATGGCGATTTTAATGCTAAAATACTACGCTACTTGTCTATTAGCAACTAATCAATAGAGAATAGACTTCAATCAATATAAAACTGATTTACATTGACACACAAAACATTAAAACCTGGCACGCAACAATGTAAGTCAAGAAAAAGTAAAAAAAAAAACGAAAAAGTTACGTAACAAAAGCATCAAGACGTATTTCATTCGAGTTTCGAACTAAGGAACCGCGTGGATATAACAGACTATAATAAAAAAGTTAGCAAGTACACATAAGAGCATTACGATGCCATGCCGTACCTACTATAACTATAGTACTTATAAAACGCCCACGGCCCGAGCGCCGCACAACCATTTTTTTGCTGCACACTAACATTTGAAAAATACATGTTGACGTAAACACACATATTTCGTGTTAAAAAATCGCAAAAAAAAATTCGCGCCGCAAAAAATGGACTTACATTCGTCATTTAAAAAGAAGTTATGTGACGTAAGCGAGTGACGTTTTCTTTTTTTTTTTTTTGTTTGTGAGTGACAGACGGTTGTTGAGTTGTGAAATGATTTTGAAAAATCGACTCGGATTTGCTTCGATTGAATTTCAATGCAGGTATTTATTTTTATTATAATGGCCGCTAAGAGCTTATTGCGTAATTCCTCGAACTAGTTTCCGATTTATTACCCGCTCAGAGAATAGATAAACAATAGATTCCTGTAACATTCCTCTCAGACTTAATGGTATAAATTGTAGAAAATAAAATACTAAAAGTAGAAACGAAAAAGCGTTTTTAATTAACATTTTTTCTTTTAAAGAAATATAAAGCTTCTCAAAGTGAATAGCGACGAATTAAAATTTAATTCAATCATTTTTTTCTTCTATAAAATTTTGAGCGTAAATAAAAATTGTGTTGAGTGCTTTTATAAAATGTTTTTTTGAATGGAAAACGTTTTTAAAGTGTCTGTTTGTCAGTCGGTCAATCCAAGCTAATTAGATGAGTAAAAGTTAAAGTTTATAAGACTTGTTTACTTAGTTTAACTTAGGTCTTTACTTAGAGAAAGTAACCTAAACCGAAGTGCAAAGCGGTAAAAGTCGGTACATTTAGGTACTTTGGTTTTTCTTGGTTAGTTTCGTTCGGATATTTCATAATACTTTTAGCCTTAATGATTGTTATTTAACGGGATATATTGGTTACTAACAGAAAGATATTTACGCGACGGTAACTTTAAAAAAGCGCTTCAAATATATTGATTTTTGCGTGTACTTATCGGACGGTAATTAAAACAGATTAAAGGGTTTTAATTATAGTTTATCCTGTACCTATGAAGATATACTGAAATACAATTTTAGTAGTCGATTAAAAAATGTTTCGATTGGTATAAAACACGATGACTTCTATTGTTTAGGATAAGCTTTATTTTCCTGTTTTTTTCTGATGAAACGGTAAAAAATAATGTCAATGTTAATTAACGGTATAATGTACTTTGAGATAATTTTTGATGCAGTTGTGTTAAGGATAAAATTGTTTTATGGCTGTTTTAATTAAGCAATACTTATTATTATATTTTGATACTGTTATTACTGTTATTTGGACTTTATTTCTATTGCATTTAGTATAGTATTTTTGATTTAGGAAGATAACATGGTATATACCGAAAACTATAATTCGCGATTGAGTTTATTCAGCCTTTCGTTTAACATTTAATTTCAGCCAAAGCAAGAAAATTAAATACATACTATTTACTCACATAATTTTATCTAAAATCTGTTGATAATTAAATAATATCTTCACAAGACCATTAAAAAACGCTTGAATAACGATTTTCTTAACTTTCTTACTGCTATTCAAAGTGATTGAAGTATGATGGATCTTCCATTATGAGTACAGATAAATAAAATGGCGGAAATAATTGCTTAATGTGTGTACTGTGTACTAATGTACACGGAAACCCATTCATGAACACGTGTACTGATCAATACACACAATACACGAAAGTTTATGATATTAAAAATTAATTGAGACATAAATAAGTAATAAACTGTGTTTATTAAATAATCTTTTCACGAAAAAAAATATTTACTCATTTATAAAATTGCTTTTGTATTAATATTTGCTCAATTTATAAAATCGTATATGTTTATTCAATTAAAAATAACATTGGTTTTTTTTACTTTTATAAACACATTACGTATCTAAATTTTTATAGAAATGAACAAAAGTTTTTAAAGAGTTTCAATACAGTTTGAGTGAATAAAAATTTAATTATTTCAAAGTCGTACGGCGCGAGGGACTTTGTGTTCGGATCTTAAAAATAAACTCCTTTTGTGCCGCGCCTGCATGACTCCGACTTGTTATACAGATAATTATGATATTTCGCTTAAAACGAGATATTCTGACTGAAAAACTTTTTCTGAATTTCGTGAAGCTTTATCCTTTGTTCAAATGTTTTTTTTTTTTATTGTGAATGTATTTTGTGAGCGCTGGAAATATACTAAAAAGCAGAACATTACTTTCAGTACTACTAGTTTTAGTCTTGTTTCGCCGTCGGTATATTAAAAACAATTTGAGATTTTAAATTCGTAGTAACGTTAAAAGAGAGCTTCTATTAATTAATAAAAAAACACGAGACGCATGAAATCATTTCCACGAAAAATCAATAGTCGACAAATGAAAACGAAATAACCACAACAAACAAATCAAAATACGACACAAATCCGTTAAATAACAAAAGCATATAACATTACATTGACGTTGTATAAACACATATTTATTGTAATAAATAACACACTGAAAAAAATTACGCAACCCACACACTGACGCAGTGTTGTCGTAGGTCAAGACTTGACACACACATACACATTTTTAAATCGCAAAGAGCAACGCACGCAAAAGTTACGGTATCATTAAGTATCGGTTTTTTGTTAAATAATCAAAATAAACGGCATTTTATTAGTGCACGGTAATTTAATACCACTTAGATGGCACTTTTGGTGGTAAATAGGTCGAAAGTTTCTGCCGTAAGCATTATTGGAATTAATTGTTGTAAATAACTTCTTATTATAATACAATTCGTAGCTTACTGTAATAGCAAATATGATAGAAAAGGAAATCATTATGTTTCAAGTGAAAAATATTTATGTATGAGTATTAAAACGCCGCATCGATAAACATAAAATTTATTTTATTAAAGCGATAAACATTAAACTATTGTCGCAACAAAAAAAAACAATTTCCTAAGTGCGTCAATAGAAACGAACATCAATTCCTATTTAGACGACAAAACAAAAACTATAAAAAATACATATTTCAAGAATAGAATGAGCAAATGCTGTACCTAAAAAGAGAATAATATTTCTTCCGTTTGTCTAAACTTGTTCGGCGCACGCGCTGCTTTCGTATGTGGGCGTAGCGCGGATGTGTGCGTTCGCTGTGTGTACGTACGTGTGGCGACCTACAAAGGCGCGTGTGTGCGTGATGCGTAAGCGCAAACTCTTGTCTTAGGTTAGGGAGGTGAGCGAACTCTCTCGTTTTGCAGAGACCATTTATTTTTATTATGGCCCGACACGTGGACGGCTTCAGACGTATATGGCGATTTTATTACGTTATCTTCCTCTTTAGACGATTTATCGGGATTTTGTAGTTTAGTTGGTATATTTTCGTTGTTCAAACGATTTTTGAGTTGTTCGTAAACTAGTTTTGGTACACAAAAATGTTTTACAAACAAATAAAAAATAAAAACATTTTTTCTTCAATATGCAGTTATACGCTTGAATAACAAATAAGTAATAACTGAAATTGCCAATAAAATTCACACGAATAAGAAAAAAACACTTTCAATTTTAATTGAAAAAAAAAACTATTAACACACAATTCGATTAATTACGAATACAATCGGAAAAGGAAATATGTATAAAAATGGAATCGATTCCGCGCACCCATTGTGGTGTAATCGATTGATTTAAAAATGCAAGTTCGATGTCCGTGATCGTGACCTGCGCACGTACAAACGTACATGAATACTGTATGAACATTACTTAGTCCTTTTTGAAATTACAATAGTGTTGGCGGGAAACTTTGTGTTCCTGATGTTCGAAATGTATGAGAAAAAAAGCATTTCTTTTAAATGAGCATTCTTTTTTCTTTGTTCAATTTTATTGAGTAATTTTTGTGAAATGTAAAATCATTTTATATTTATAAGAATACTCGACTCATTTTTTTAAGTTTAGAACAGTTTTTTTAAATAAGAATTTTAAGTTGAGAACAGTGACAGTAGAATCATAAAATCCTAACCAAATTCTTTAATTTAAAATCAGCCTTTATTCGAACTAACATCTTACCCGACTTTAAAAGGAGGGTAATGTCTGTAATATTTTTATAGCTACATCAATAAAGGAGTTCTTTTTATCTTCAAGGCCAAGTAGTCGTCACAAGTAACAGTGTTAGCGCCCTTTGTCATCCTTATCATACAGCCCTGAAAGTGCATAGCCCTGCATTTTTTTTACTAAAGCCGTTGACACAATCGCGCATTTTATTACTGTTTGCACTTTTATTACTTATGACGGTCCATGTGGCCCTGATATATGATTTATGAGTTATAAATTTTATTTGCACCGACATCAAGAAAAAAATACAAAAAGACGAAACAATTTATTTTGTATTAAAAAAACATAAATCGAGAATTGATTTATTGAAAAAATCTAACGGATTTTTGCGAAGTTTCCAAAAATCAAAAACAAATTCTTATTCGTCGCAAGAACATGAGATCATTCCCTACACAATTCTAAAAATAATCTTAGAAAATCATAAATCCTAATACCGTCTTATTACAATAATACATGCATTGAATTAAATCCAGCTAATTGCGAAACATCTAATAATAAAAACACATACATACGTCGTTACATAACACGATAAAAAATGCGCAACGCGTCGTCATTTCTCCGATAAACGCGATTAGGTATTGCATCATCGTTCATACACACACATCCATACAACACATACAACTTGAGTAATAGAACACATACAAAATGCTCATTTTTATTGACAATTTATTGTTTGTGTGTTATTCAATTAAATTGTTTTTTAGTATTGTGGATTTAATGTCATATTATACTTTTTGTTGAATCTCTTCATATTTTTCTTGTTATTTCTTTTTTTTTAGCAACTATTTGATTTTGGAATGTTATGTGACTGTTTTTGTTAATTATTATTTTAAATGAATTCAAGACAAAATTAGCAAAAACGAAAAAAACTTTAAAATAATAATAAAACGAAAATAATTATTTAAAGGCATACTTTAAAAAGCGACAATAATGCAACGTAAGAGTCGAATTCAATTAAATTGAATTCCAATTCCAAATTCGAATTTCTTGTTACAAAATATTCTGTTACTTTAAAATGTCGTTCTCAGATTTCATCCCGATAGACAGTCTGTATGCATGTGTGTGTCAATTGTCTGTGTATGTGTTGTGCTATCGCAGAAAGAAATGAGGTTATCTGAATGCGCCTGTCATTGTCTCGTTGTTAGCACTTCAATTGTAGACTAAATTTGCGACAGAAGTGTCCTGAGCGAAAGTATAGTATTTAATAACATTAATTTTGTACCATCATACATTAAATATCTAAACTTTTACCTAAAATAATAGATAATATTACTGAAATTGATTTAGCGAAAAAACGTCACGTGTTTTGTGCAAATTTGTGAAAATGACAAATGACAATACCATATTTACGACACAAAATAAATAAATGCAAATCCAAAATGGACAGCAAATGCCGTTGAAATGTTTTATATTAGAATTTAATATAAAAAAAAACATAATAAATGCCGTCGGTTTTCTTTTCGAAAGAAATAAAGGTCTAACATTTACAAGCGTTTGTCACTAGCCGATACGAATTTTCATTCCACAGAACAAAAACGAAACATTCCTTTCGCGATAGAAGCAAAACAAAAAATGCATTCTTAAACAATCTACACTCTTTCAAGCTCTGTACACACACACGCAAACGCACTCACACATGCGCACCGCTCTGTTTGTTGACATAGGTCAGGAACGATGCCCACTGCCGGTTTTTTTTTATTGGTTCGACTTACAGACAATGCTTGGACGAAGTATGTAGTGTCAATTAGGAAAAAATGTTGTTTTGAATTTCGTTTATTTTTCTATTTGAAGTTTGTTTATTTGTTTAAAAAATCACGGCATATTATTAATTGTTTGAAACTTTTTTCGTTCCTCGTCTTATGATAGACAAGGAACCAAGATGGCCGCTTGTTATCCGGGTACTGATATGTCAATCAGTTTTAAGTAGCCGTTACGGTGTCTGCTACTTAAAGGTGTAAATTAAGAAAGACATTTAAGGACATCAAAGTTGATTAGCGGTTAGCTATACGAGGATAAGATTTGTATCATTATTTATGTTTTAAAATAGGTTTATTAAAGTAAGTACTAAAACCTTTAATATCATTAAATATTCCTTTATATTGTTAAAAGAAACGAGAGCTTTAAAGAAAAAGTGAAGGGTACGCAAATTAGAGCGATGTCTAGACTAAATACTTGTAACGTTATAAAACTCTACTTTGTAGTTCAATTTAATTGAGTCCTACTTTAGAATTCCAATCTTGCAAATACTAATCTATAGACCAAATCCCAGATATCTAGTTTACCGCAGTAATGTATGTAATAAATAAAAACACCGAATATATTCGGAACGCATTGTGAAGTAGGAAGTCCATGCCGGCGGTGACCGCGGACATTCCCGTGGGCGGCGGCCGATAGCCATATCTTAACAACTATCTAAACTAGCTCATTTTCTGTCCCACTCACACGTATGTGTACGATAGAGATGGAAATATTCGTGTGTAGTGTATGTTTTTATATGGAATTTACGTTGCTTAATCGTAGTACTATGATTTGAAGTTTAAGGGAAATTCTATTTGTGAACCAGCGATTTTTTTTGCAACAAATTGTATCCTTACTTATTTAAGTAAATTACTGGCAAAATAACTCGATGTTTTATACCTAGATTTAATATGCTTCAAATAGGTTTTTTAAGAACATCTTAGTGATAGCCATTTTCAGTATTTAGATAAACACAAATGCGTAGTTTCAGAGAAGGTTAAATTAATTTTGAACTTACATGAAATTGGTTTGAACTGATTAAGTTATTAGTTACATTATATAGACAAATAAGATGTGATTGAAGATAATTCATGTTTATTACTTCTATAGAAATGCAGTTGGATTTATAATAGTTGTGTTTACTCGTAGTAGCTATGGTTTTACATTGATTTTTACAGCAGGAGAATTTTCTTGAAGTAATTCTGTTATAATTCTATCATTTTCAATCAAGACTGTGACCAAATAGTTAGTCCTAGTGGATATTATTTTTGGTATATTCCAACACTCCTATTATATTGAAATTATCTGGAAACATTTTAACGCTAAATACATTTTAAAGCTAACTAACTTTACTAACTATATTTTTCACATAGTTTGTCCGAAAATCTGTTTTTAAAGGCTAAGCAATTTAGCATTTTAGGCTAGGCTTTTATAAGCAATACCTTAAGCAATACAGCATCTAGGTAATTCTAAGAATCTAGCTTCACCTAATACCACGCAATATCATTTTATCACTGAACTATAATTTCATGTCCTCACGCATACAATTCTTTAAGTAAACGGCCATCTTAATAACTAATCATTACATCAAATACATAGCGATAAACGTTTGAACACACTCCTTCTTTCCTCAAGGCTAGTTCGAGGTTTCTCGTGATAAGGAAGGGTAAATATTCTTGTTAGGGTTTAATAAATAAAGACTTAGGTCTTTTTGTAGTCTTTTCTGGAGAAAATAGTTATAGATAAAAGATTCGGTCAAATTTTAGTTTTAAGATATTGAAGGGGGAGATTGGAGTGTTCTGTGCAAAAAATACTTTTCCTTAAGTCATTAGATTATTATTCGAGATTTGCTATCCGAGCTGGTGATCCACAAACAAATCTGTTTGTTTTTTTTTTCTTATAGTCGTTTAAATTTCTCTTAAAATAAATAAAACCAGGTATGTTTTAAAACATAATACTTATTTAATTGAAAATAGATTTCTAAAACTTTCATTTTTTCCTCCGCTCTATTGCGTCTATTTTCATCTAACAGTCTTCAAACTTTATTAACTTGAGTGTAAAATAACAATGAGCTTCGACATTTATAGCGACTATTTGAACAATATCTTGTGCAATGCTTAACACGTTTGTTAGTCACCTCATTAATATTATATTATACCTCTGCTACACGTGGGCTGCCTGTAATGTTGTCCACATAATTTCTTGTACAACCAACCCCACTTCAAATCAAACTGAATCGCCTTTAACTCAATACTATAAGGTTGAATTTTCAAATTTGTTTCTGACATTCGGTGGTCCGCTGTACGTGTGTCAATTTTAGGGCCTGAACTGGCTTAATATTAGGCTTATGACCTTGCATTTTAAGTATGGGTTAGAATAAAACCTTCTGAGAAATTGATTCTATTTTATTCGTGTTATTTTACGAAAAGCCAGCTGTTTCAGCCGTTTCTCTATCAGGAGTTGCGAACAATTTATGCAATGTATTGATGGTAAATTGGCTTACATTTTTAAACATACATTCTATCCTCAGTTTAGCCTTTTCCTTTGGTTTGACTTATAGGCTTACTGAATTGAGCAGGTTAATTTTGAGATGGAATAATATTTACCAACCGATTTAATTTTGACTTCTAAAGCAAATTTTCGCTCCAAAACTAAGATTCATTCTTCGATGTTTATTACATTGCAGGGTACAGTTACATATTAGTTCCGCTTCTCATACAAAAACCTGATTATAGGCATAAGTAGATTGAAAGTCTAGGACCAGTTCTCGCCGTATTGAAATCCTTTAGTAATTAAGTAAAGAAAATCAGGGTTTATAAAATATTAATGTGCTTCGATAAGATTCACGCGATCGCGCCATGATTTGAACTGGCCACATAATTATAATTGTGAAACTTATTAAAGCAAGTATTATTTATCATTTTTAGTATTGCTTGATAAGCAGTTACGCTCATAGATTTATCAAAACAACATTCCTGAGAATATGAATATGCGTATATTCTTTAAAGATGATCATGCAAATTCTTGACACCCCTTTAATAAAAACAGATGGTTGGTATTTATGATTTTTATTCATTGTTTACGAGTACTTTCTTGTCCAAGGTTGGTTTTATTTAAAGAAAGAGTCACTGAGTTGATACCAATGAGTAATTGTTGCCTTGAATCGATAAATGCCCGCTTTAAAAATTCATATTTCTTGTAATACTGACTACTTGTGTTTGTATCCAGTATAGTTTTATTTGTGTAATAAATCTTTCTTTTCTGATATGTTTATGTGAAGATCAATACGGTATGAGAACGTATTAAATTAAGAGTTTTTGGTAATACGAAGATTGCCCTGCTGCGAAATATAAATAACGTGCAAAGTGTGTTAAATAAAAATAATCCCGTGGAAATTAAAGTAGGTAAGCACAGACCGTAAAAGGAAAAAGACAGTCACTACTACACGAATCTAATCAACGAAGCAAGAAAATAATCTGAAAAAGTGTTAGCAATTACTTTCCTTCGCTTCATTACTTTTACAAAGTACTTTGAAAACCACTTAGCACATGCATATCAGACAATAAACCCATCGATCGGCACGTTATCTTTTTACAACCTATTAATTAAAAACAGTTAACTTCTAACAATTAAAACCAGCACGGAAGTAAAACAAAAAAAAACAACTTTTTTATAATAACCAATTTGTCGTACCGCTCACGACACAAGTGACATTTGTCGTTACAATGCAAACATGAAAAAAGTATTGTTTTTTTTTTTAATTGTCGTTATGTTAGGTGTCACCCTTCGTATGGAAAGTGATAAGTTGCTAATTTGTAGGTTGGCACCTGCTATCCAGTTTTTAATAGCTCATGATTTGTAAAACACGTGTTATTTAATTACGTGTTAATTGTTGTGGGTGGACTTGTGTCGTTTAGGAAATGAATGTTTTGTGTGTTTTGTTTAACGTTTTGTTTTGAATAATTATGTTGTAATGTATTTTTATGAGCTATTTTGCGAAGTTGATGTTTTCATATCTACTGGTTGAAATCTATGCAAAAGTTATCGACCATAATCGTACTAATGTGACAAACACACTTCCAAAAAGAGAATGGGAAACAGCTGTATCTAACACCAAAATCAAATTTGTCAACTGTGTACAAATCAAGAAAAAATAAAATCTGAAAAAATCTTCAAAAAACAGTCCTAATAAATTGAAAACTACCAAATACATCCGAATAAAAAACGAAAATCGAAAAAAAAAACACCTTGTAAACAAAAGCAACGTTATCACAACAAAATCCCGCGTCAATGAAATCACGCATGCATCTCACCCACACGGACCAGATTACAACAAAACGAGACGAAAACGCTCGACGTAATCAAATGACGCATTCATTTGAACTTGACTCAATTTTTTGCCGGCCGTTTATTTATAAAAAAAGAAACACATTTTTGAACACACGGACTCGTTTTCCCGTGCATTACTGACCGATTTTTTCGTTGTGCAATAATCGTCGTGTCCTCAATTCTTTTAAAATGATGTTCACCCTACTTTTTTTATTTTTTATTCTTTTTTTTTAAATATTGAGTTGCGACTTTGTGATGTTCTTTATGAGTAATTGGGAATTATTTTTCTTTTGTTTTGAAACTGTTGCTGTGGCATTTTATTTGACAATGTTTGGCCAATTTCTGGGTGGCTTTTTATTTGTGACTTGTGATTCATTTCGTGCAGCAGTCGTTTTTTAAGGACCAAAGATTAAAGAAAATCAATTTTGTGCTTCAATGCATAGGACAAGTGCATAGAAAACAGACAAAATCATGTGGTTTAGTATTATAATTAAATATTTTCATAGTTTATCGGCACATGTGTTTTGTGTTTTGCCAAAGTATATGAGATTTATTTAGTTTTGCTGATTTATTTACGTCTAAACAATTGTTGAATAATGAGTTACTTGCTTGTTTGCGAGTTTATTAGTACGTATTTAAATCATAAAGACTAGGTATGTGAATAAAACAGATTGCATCTAAACAAGATGCTCTCCATTGTACCTTTATTTCTAAACTTTTGATATGACATTCAATAAAAAATTCACCTTCGATATATTCACCACATCTACCTATTTTCATATATATGCTACAAACCCCGTATTAGAAAAAAAATCAGTTCTGGTTCACATTATTCGTACAAAAAAAAACACTATCAAAGTATCATAAGTTTCACAACGGTACTGTCATGTGCAAATTCACGAAAATACACGAAATATACTCCGAAAACAAACATTGTTTTTTTTTCGTTTTTCCTACAGAATGGACAGGGCTAATAATGAATGTTAATAGAGCTGTAACACAGCGTCAAAGCGATTTGCGTAAAACGAGCCGTGCATATTTCATTACGTTTTTTTACGTGCCCACAGCACTCAATTTTTTACCTCTTTTCACCTCCCTAATTGCCCTCTGAGGGCTGTAGTACTGAGGGGACACTTTTGATTTTATTTTTCATTGCTAAATTTAACTTTTTAGTAGCTTTTTTAAATGGGAGTAATAAAGTCACGTGCTTTTTTAGTCCACTTTTAGTGAAATTTTATTTTAAAATTATATACCCACTAGTAGGATTAGTGATCGGTAAGTCAATTCTAAAAAGTTGTAATTTTTTTTTTCCTATTTTATGTCTCTAAGTTATCAAAAAATGCACTGATAAGTTATAACCTGCATTAAGTATAAAGCAATATAAAAGAAACAATTGTTACAATAAGCTTATCACCAAACTATAAAGACAAGTGCCTAAATATTAAAATTATAACAAAAAGGAAGTAAACAATAATTAGTATACCTAAACAATTAAAATTATATAAATTTTAAATATAAATAACATTTACAATGTTTACAAATGATAATTGTTATATTTTTAAATAATGTCGCAGTTTTAAAATAATTAATTTCCTTATCCAGTGTTGCGGTCTCGTTTCAATAATAATTATTAAATATTATGTCATAATATCACGCAGTTTTAATTAAATACAAAATTATAGGCTTCTTTTCTAAATCCCATAGATTTTTTTTTGCAATAACAGTATTAAAAAACAAAAAAAATATTCGTAATTATTTTTAAAATACTTTTTTGCACATGAGCACAAAAATATTAACATTTTTTTTAATTCTGTTCAATTTTGTATTGCAGCAGGAAATACTTAAATTCAATGAAGTTTTGTTTGATATGGAAATACCATGTTAGTCGGTATAACCTTCCTGGTTTTTTCAATTTCAATTTACCAATATGTAAAATCCTTCTCCGATATTGATGTCACTTCGGTATACTAAGTCAAATAACAGATTTTTGTTTATTTCTTGATAACAACATAAAACACTTCTTTGAACTATTTATTTATTTTTATTATTCAATAGCAATACAAAACATGAAATAAAGTTTCAATAACAAATTAATAAAAGGAAATGCTTGCTACGTTAATGTTTCCTTTTCATAGAAGACCAGTAAAACTTAGGCAATCACATGATACCTCTTAAATAGAATCATATTCTAGATTTAAATTTATATAACCAATAAATAGCTGAAACTGGCAGTTACGTCGATACTAACAATAACTCAAGTGTTCTTCCGGGAATTGAACCTTAGACCTCGCGTCATATCGTATCAAAAGCATAAATTCTTTGCAATTTCTTCGTTGCGTGATTCGATGTTGAGGCCCCACTTTCTACCACGCGTGAAAGGGTTACACTGTTGTGCACATTTATTTACACTCGTTTTTGTATTTTTAGTTGCAATAAAAAGCAAAAACATTTTTTTTTATTTTTGTTATTTGAAATTAGAACGTCAAATTAAAATACACGAAAATGTTGATTTTTAGTTTCTTAATTTAAAGTTAAATTGTGTTTATGTTCTAATTGTATTTAAAAATATAATTCCTGTTCGACTGTTTTAATTTAGTTTTTATGATAACTTTATTGAGAGATAATAAATTATAATTGTTTTGATGATGACATAATTAAATGCCTTTAACGGTAAATTTAAACACTATTATATAATTTTGTAAGCTTAAAATTACAGTAATTGTTTTTCTATAGTATTTTAAGATGAAGCTCAGTTGTATTCTTTCCTGTTTTAGACACATGAACAAACAAGGAAGAAACTGACATAATTTAATAAATTTTTAAGCACACATGTATATTTAATTGATTTTGTATTATTTTTCCTTCCGCTCTAAGAGGATGGAATAAAATATTATTTAAAATAAAGTATCAAGTTCAGTTGTATTGTTGTCCACGATACCTATTAGTGGTTTAAGTAATTCAATGCAAAAAAAAATACGAAAATGTGGATCAATAATAACCCGGACGTCTTGTATGAGGTAAATTAATAATTTATTTAAAATATTTTACGTATCTTTAATTTTGGATTTTTTTTTTCAAAATTTTACTATCACTTATTGTTTTAAATCTCTGTAATTGAATTAAGTTTTAAAACTGAAAGTACAGCATATTTTAGATACTTCTATTTAAACAAAAAATAAATACTCAGTAAGTACCGTCCCTACAAAAAAAAACCAATAAAACAGTGCAAAAAAATACCAACTAAATCAGACACTAAAATCCACAATCACATTGAAACATAGTACATAATATATTTTATTACAATATTGTGTATCAGTTACCACGGCCGGTAGGTGTACACTTGCGTGTTACAAGTCGTTTCTTTGCAATCTCAGGAACGAAGGGCTTTCAATAAATATACAGTAAACGTAGAAAATATATATAGCAGAGATTGGCCGAGATTAAACAATTCAAACATGACAACCATTATTGATAAAACTTTGATTTGATACCGCCGTATGAATGATATTAAAGTGGCTTTTCGTTTGTGTTTTGTTTGGTGATTTAGTTTTAGAATGTATTGTCGTGTTTTGGTGTTCAGTGATCGAATTTCGACCTTAATGAGTTGTTAAAAGATCGTGTGAATTAGCTGTTGTGGATTTTTCTTTGTATGCCTTTTCGATGTGTTCGAAACTATTCGTGAGAGACGCAAAAGGCTTTTCTTAAAAGCATATCTTCAACCGGAATATCGAAAATAATATGCATACTTTTTGCCAACGTAACATTAAAATACTAAATTATAGGTATCTCTACCCAATAAATCTCGAAAAACACAACATAAACAATATCAAATATACTAAAATGTCTGTCCGAAAGAAAACAACCAATCAGAGTCTTGTCAAAATGTCTGCTTCTAGTTAGCAGGAGAAAATGGATTTTCGCCGGTCGGTAGAACAACGTACTTTGTCATTTACATAAATATAATCTGTTCTATATAAAAGCTATGATCTTTAAATAAATATTATCCGTATAAAACATGTTTTTACCTATTTACATGAAACCGTTCTTGGAAAATTGTTGACTGTCTTGTATTGACAAAAAACTCTCGCTTAGCTTCTAAAAATGCTTTTGAATACATTTATAAGTTTTTATTACTAGCCTGGGATATCCCACTGCTGGGCAAGGCAAACCTTCTCAATCTCTTTTCACTAATCTGTCTATTCGTATTTTTGTTCTTACCTAGACGTATCATCTATTACAATAACAGTACCTTTTGAATAAGTCAGGTAAAAATAACCACTAAATTTAACTCTGAAAATACTTCTAAACCTATTAAACCAAACAATAACCCCAAGTTTAATATAAACACAAAACTGCAAAACACACGTTAGGCGTTAAATAATATAAATTCTCTATAATTTCTCCTTATCTTGTGACGGTAGGGCAATTTCTTTGCTACGGCAAAATTATAGGATGCGTGTGAAACACTACACCGGTCTATACCTATGTAATGTACTTATACTATACATTTGTACGTTTGTGTTGGTTCCGTACTTAGCTACTTAATGTTACGAATAAATCATAGTGTTGATTTCGCGATAGTTATTTTGATACTTTTGTTTTACGGGCCTTAATTGACGTTTTTGTGTACTATTTTTTTTGTTGGGACTGTTTTTTTCTTGTAGTACTAAATATGTAGTTCTTTTTCGATCATGTTATTTGACTGCTTTTTTATCAGTATATTGGTTACTATTTGTTTTCTCCTTACATTTTTTTCTAAAGTCACATGGGAAATGATATTTATTCGTTTTATTATTCAATGATTACATATCTAACTAAGCAGTTACTTTGGTCTAAAGGTGTAAATCTAAAAATAGACTGAACCAAAGTGTCCGGTAACTTAAACATTAGGTGTATCAAGTTTCTAAACAATTGTATCAGACTGCATTCGAACTTTACATGTCTGTCAATCCATCCATTCAACAATTTTATAATTATAGTCATACTTCAATATTTGTACGAAACATATAGGACTATCATTGACCATTTTTCTGGGTAAAATCGTTCTATATTTTTTGCATTAATTGCACCTTAGCATTAATTTTCTATAAAATATTCAATACGTCTTTGAAAACATGCGAACAATTTTGACAATGACCTTTAAAAAAACCTGTCGAGTCCCATGAAAAAAACTCAACCCCAAAAAAATCACTCGAACAAATTGTTACAGATATTCATGCACAAAAACGCAATGCAGATGCACGCAAGGAACTCCAGCGAGGGT